>NC_081336.1:3156553-3485720 GCF_022539665.2 Daphnia carinata | reverse complement strand
AAAATCTTATAAGATGGCGCTTCAAAAAAAAAAAAAAAAAAAAAAGGGAGAAGAGACGGATAGATGCGATAGTAAGTAGGAAAAAAAAAAAAAAAAAGAACCGGCGGTTTTTTTTTCCCGTAGTGGGGTTCTTCGCAAAAGGCCTCCCGCTGCGTCTTGTGCTTATAACACGAACCTACGTGTGTTGTGTGATGCGACTTTTTTTTTTTTTTTTTTTTTTTTTTTGCCCTCCCCTCTACTCTGTGACTGGTACTCATCTAGGCCCCCGTCTACCTCCCCCCATCTAACGTTCCATCAAATACATCATCTTTAAAAAGTCATCATTTTCCTTATATATTTTTCTTTTTTTTTTTTTTTTTTTTTGAAATGAAAATAGTCAAAATGAAAAATGGGATTGCGCGTTTAGAAAAAGAAAATTTGCGAGAATTTCGTCTCCATTTTTTTTTTTGTTTGTCGTCAAAGGAAATTTCACAAGCCATTTGGCCGTGATGGAAACGAGGGACTTCTTCTAACGAGACGATTGTACATACAGCCGTTTCATTTCTTAACGCTCTTTTTTCTTCTTCTTCTTCTTCTTCTTCTTTTACACGTACGCCGAGGGAAGAAGAAAAAAAAAAAAATATGACAGCCGTTGATTAAAGTATCGCTGCGTGTGTCTAGCTTCACTAGCTGCTAGCTGTGTCTCGCCTGACAGCGAAATATGTAGGCTGCATAAGATATACACACACACACACAGCGCCGCCCCGCCGCTGTATTATTATTAGACTTATGGACCGCAGCGCAAAAAGGGGGGAAGGTGCGTTCAGGGAAAATGAAATCAAAGCCCGTCAGCCATCGATGGATTTTCGAATTCCACCTCCGATTGATGATTTCTTTTGTTTTCGATGAGAAACAACAACAACAAAAAAAAAGAAGGGACAATTCATTTGCTCAGCTCGTCAAGCACTCGACAGATTCGCTCCCCGTCAATCACGTCCCTGCCCATTCTGCGTCCTGCTTTTGTTTTGCATTCGCTGTTACAGACAGCTCCAGTTAACTATTTGACGTAACGGCCAATCGTCTCATTGCGGTTCGTTTTTTTTTTTTATATCATTTTTTTTTTGTAACTCCTTCAAAAGAATATGGGAAAAGGGCGGTAAATCAAACGCGCCCACTAACACGAAAATAAAATTTAAAAAAAAAAAAAACCTTTTTTGAATTGGCTTTTTCGTCTACGAGTCGTACAATGGAGCTCGTTAAGAGTTGAACATCGAACGCGGCTATTCACAAGCCAGGTGCGTCAGCTGGCCCTAAAGCCCCAGAATCGGTAACTCGTAGCAGCAAAAAAGCAAAAGAAAAAGAAGAGCCAAATGAATCGGAACAACATTTTTAGTTGAGGATAGGCCGAAAGCAACTCGTCTGAAACGAGAGGGTGAAAGGCAACAAAAAAAAATGCCATTGCCGTGTGAACTACCGAAAAGAGGAACCAGAAAAAAAAAAAAAAAAGAAATGAAGGGGCGACACGCTACACCACAAGATGATGGCCGTTCTCTTTTTTTTTGGCGTGGGCACAGAAGAGGAAGAAGCCGTAAAGGCATATCATCAGTCGGCATTCTTGACCGACCGTGACTTCTTTTTCTCCAACAGCTGAGAGTTCGTTTTCATTTCAAAAAAAAAAAAAAAAGGGGCCTCCTACAACACACGCGTCCCTTTGAAATCCCGAACGAAAATGGCAGACAGAGAGAGCCCCTCAATTTTCAAATGGGAGCTCAACATATACGTACATATACATAAGAGTTTCGTAGAAGAGATGGGTACCGTCGTACGATGTGCGGCGTTCGGAATCACCGACAAAGGAGAAAAGAGCAAGACAAAAAAAAAAAAAAAGAAAAAAAAAAGGAGCAGCAGGAGCTGTACGAGCCCCGCCGCACAGCGTCCCCCCACAGTCAAAGAAGATTGGAAAGAGCTTTTTTTTTTTTTTTTTTTCGTTCTTTCATTATTATATAAAATTCCTTACGCCGATGAAAAACAAATGGCGCACGCACACGCATATTTTCACCCCCACCCGTTTTTTTTTTTTTTTTTGTAATAATGCGACCTTGTTTTGTTTTTTTTCTTTTCGGCCCGTTCACCACGAAGGCATCGGGGGGGTTGAACGTACATAGTATTTAATACGATTACACGCAAGAAGAAGAATTCAAAAATGGGAGCCAGAAACATCAACGTTTCACGTCCGATGATAACGGGAAAAAAACAAAACACACACAGGCAGAAATGACAAGAATGTTTTTTTTTTTGCTTGATTCCTCGAAAGAAATGCCATTCGAAACAAATCAATTGTTATTCCATCAATTTGGTATTCCACTTGCCACATTCTCACAAAAGATTTCCAAAAAAAAAAAAAAAATAAAGAGAAATATTTCAAAGAAGAAGAAGGCCAGGAAATGGCATCGCTATCAAGAAATTGAGGGGACCTTCATCGTGATCGTTGGCTCGCTTTCTTGACACAATACAGTGACACGAAACACGCATGCTTATGCGCACTCTGCTCACGCAGTTATCTAATATTTCTCCACCCTCCCCCCCGCCCGCCCGCCCGCCCTCTCTCTTAGGATCGGGACGAACGACGAAAAGTGCCGATGGCACACAAGGAGTTTTTGTTATTTATATTCCTTTGAAAGGAGTCATGATAGGCCGCCGCCGTCATGGCACAAAGCGAAACCAACAAGAAAAATATCATAGATGTACATTACAATATTTCTTTCTTATTTTCTTCACGAAAAAAAAAAAAAAAAAGATGATGCGATGCACCGACACGCCGACGGATCCCTGTGTCTTTTATTCAACCCCCTTTTTTTTTTTTTTCTTTTTTTTTTTTTTTTTTTTTTGGCTTAGCCCGTCTCTTACTAATGTACAGAAAAAGAGTCAAGTCACACAGCGCGAGATACGTGTTAAAGGGGGGCCGCATAGTCCCGCGCATTTCATTACCGGCCGCTGCGGAGTACAACGGAGCGCACGCACATCGAGAAGAAGAAAAAGAAAAAGAAAATCTTCACGAGAAACTACGTGTGTGGGTGTGAGAAAAGAGGCAGGGGTGCTTTATGATGTTAGATAATGGCTATTTGAAATGCAACGTGCAACGTCCCCTTTTTTTTTTTTTTTCTTTCGTTTGGACGACCCGCTCTTGTAGGGATTCCCTCCGTGAACACCTTTGTAAAATTCCCGCTCTGCATTTGATTTTCATATTCATTTTCAGATGGGGGGAAAAAGAAAAAAGTGGGGGGGGGGGAGTTGAATAATCTAACCAGGTGTTTTTTTTTTTGTTTTTTTTTTTTAATATTTTGAGCGGACTGTTTAACCTGCTGTACGCACCGACATACAAAAAGAGCAGCACCGAGAATGGGGAAACCGGGGGTCCCTGTCTTCGCATCAAATCACAACGTCGTATCCCTTTGCGTTGTTTCAAAAATTATTCCCCCCCACCCCCCATTTTTTTTTTTTTTTAATAAATACAATACATTACGTTCTATAGATAAAACATAACCGTCACCAACGTTTATTGTTATGATTCTCCCCCCTGTTTTTTTTTTTTTTTTTTTTTTTTTAGCACCGAGCCCCCTCATTTTTATTCCCGCTATTCAAATCGTGGAATAAAAATTTAAAAAAATACACATCATCATCAGAAAAGAGGGGGGGATGTGTACACGACTATCTGCTACTCTCCATCGTTTCGCTGTGAGAAGGGGGGGGGGGAGGGAGAGACGATCAAGAATATTCCGCACTGATGATTTCACTAGCATCTGGTTTTTAAAGCAGATCAGCATCAAAAACACATTTCGGGGCAGATAAAAGCAGGGAAGTAACGCGGATATGTTTTTTTTTTTTTCAAAATTGCTGTGTCAACTCGGAATATTGTTTCTGTCTACGTGGCCGGTGTGTAGGTAACGCGTCATAAACAAATACACGAGCCGTTTTCTTTTATTATTAGTGGGGATTTTTAAAGGCCCGGGAACAGCCATTTACTTCCGCTATCACTACCGATATCTATTTAAAGAGCTGATGGCTATTGATTCTCGTCGAACAATCATCTAATTCTTTTTTTTTTCATCCAAAAACAAAAAAAAAAATGGCCAATGATTTTGATTTTTTTTTTCCCTGTACCATTTTCGATCTATTTGATTAAGGCCCGATGAATGCCCAGACGTCGCCGGAGGTTGTTCTTTTTTTTTTTTGTATTCTCCTTGGGAATGAAGCGTTTCAACTCTACAATCATCCCAGCATCTCTTTTCTTTTTTTTTCTTTTTGGAGTTGAAAAGAAAAGAAAACAATTGCTGAGCGCACAAACCGGTTGATGCAAAGCGAACGAAGTTTATAAAAATAAAAGAGAGAGAGGGAAGGCACAAAGTGCTTTGTTTGCTATGCTTTAATTATATAACGAGACACCTCAGCGGGGCGAAGGCAAAATGCGTCACAGTGCTCGCTCGGAAATGAATTCAATGACCGTCGTCCCTTCTTCTTATTTCAGTGTGTTTCTCTTTTCACCTTCATTGCAAAGACACAAAAAAGAAAAATAGTCCCGAAAAAAAAAAAAAAAAAAAAAAAAAAAAAAGAATAATGAACTTAGCGGTTCCGCCAAGTTTGTTTTCAAATTTCTAACCCACTACCCTTTTAAATTTTTTGAATAAAATGTCTAAAACAAGAGGCCCACCAGCGGAGTCATTGAAGGGGACTCGTGAAGAATATCGGGAAGCTTTTCGAAAGCTCCCCCCCCCCCCCAAAAAAAAAGCAAAACAAAACAAAAGATAGCTGGGGGTCTATGTCTTTTTCCTACGATAAAAAAAAACAAAAACAAAAAATTAAAACAAAAATTGTTTTTTTTTTTTTTTCCCTATCCCTCTCGGCCTGTCTTGTCTATTCTTTTATCAACGTCAACGACGGTTTATTAGAGGTGTGTACGCGTGTAAAGGGGAGGGCACCGAGGGGGGAGGGGTATTACGACAAGAACAACAACTGATGAGTGTGTCTTGGCGGCGCCGTGACATCAAGCGAGCCGAATCTGACGGGCTGGTGGGCAAAAAAAAAAAAAAAAAAAAAAAAAAAAAAAATGAAGAAGAAAAATAGAAAGAAAGAAAAAAACAAAAGTTTGGAGCGCTTGAGATTACGAGTCATACCACGCGGAGAAATTTCAAAATTTGTTTGTTTTCGTTTGCGGTTTCAAAAATTTTAGAAACGACAACTGCACAGTAGATCAGCTGCTTCTCGCGATAGGAAGAGCAATAAAGAAAAAATAATAAGAAAAAACAATTGGCTCTTACCTGAGTAGCATCGCGTCCGTTCTTCCCGTCTCGTCCACTGGTTCCACTGTTTGCCTGTCAGATAGAAAAAGAAAAAAGAAAAACATTTGTTTAGAAAACGATCGCAAGTTCTAGAGGCTATTTTAAAATCCTTAAATAAAATCAGCTCCTCTTTTGTTTCGTGGCAGTCGAACAAAAAATCAGTAGAAAAAGAAAGGGAAAAAAAACAAAAGGCTTTCGATCATTGACCAAACATCAAAACTCAAACGCTTTTAAACTATAAAAAAAATGTTTTCTTTTTTTCTTAAAGTAAAGCGACGCTCTTCTTCATCTCTATTTACGTAATTTGAATCTGCGTTACGAGTGCAGGCACCGTCACATTCCAAAGTCGGTATCAATCAGGTTTTTTTTTTTTTTTCAAAATTTTTATTTTGTAAAAAGAAAAAAAAAAGGGGAAAAAGAAAAAAAAAAGAAGTTTATTTGCATTTAAGAAAAAAAAGAAAGAAAGAAAGAAAAACAGGAACGACGAGAAAATGAAATAAGGTGCGCGCTGGCGGATATGCACATACGCTGGCCGTTTGTAGCAGGACTTTTGCTCCCCTGCAGGGTTGCCTGACTTGATTTATGTCCCAGGTGCTTTTATTTCTTTTCTTTAGCGGCTCCTTCGCTCTCTCTCTCTCAGGTACAAAAGAAGAAAAAAAAAAAAGGCGAGATACTAGAGGGCAAGGGGAAAAAGAAAAAAAAAAAAAAAAAAACGAAGGAGAGAAGAAAAGATTAAAAAGAAAACCCAACAGCCATGGCAAAGTATTAAAAGCAAAAAAAAGTAGGGAAAAATAGAGAAGAGAGAGAGAGAAACTTCAGAGTCGGCCATCGCTGCGGATGGCCCTGACGCAACCAATGGCCGATCACGATGGGCGTGGCTTCCGTCACGTGTGCGTGTGTGTATGTGTGTGTGGATAGAAGAAAACACGATGAAGCTCCCCCGCCCGCGCGCTTGCGGGCCTTAACACACACACACACACACGCATCCGCAGAATAAAAGAGGGACACACACACAAGAGTCCCGCGCGCGTCCATCAATATGTACATATATGTAAGATACATAAACAGAGGCGTCGCTTCTTCAACTTCACACCAGAAAATGTCAGAAAAAATGGCCAAATTTCAATCAAGACCCCCTTTTTCTCTTTCTTTTTTTTTCTTTTTTTTTTTCTCAACTTCTCCATTTTTTTTTTTTTGTTGTTTGTTGTTGTTCCCTTCTCCTATTTATATTCGTATAGAGTAGCGCGGTAGTGTTGCATACATATACATATATATATATATATATATATCATCGCTACGGGCCCGACCGACGCCCGCCCACTTTTCTCAAATCCTTCGTTCATCACAAGAGTCTCAGATGATGTCTTTCGGTCCCTTTGGCTTGCGCCAAGGACGTGCGCACTCACAGACAATTAGTCACTCTCAATTAGTGCAGAGATTGGCTTTTGCCAGCCAACACAAATACGTTGCATACGGCCAGTCCCCATTCAAATAAATCAACCATTTCCCTAACACACACACACACACACACACATTTCTTTTTCGGAAATATATAATTATAGTAACGGTCAAGTCTTTTGATGGATGATCGTAGAAAGAAAAAAAAAAGAAATCGATTTTTATTTGGGAAAGAAAAATAAGAGCGAGCAATGGTTGACAGCTGCTCTTCAAAAAGAATAGCGGAAATATAAGGGTCCCCCTTTTTTTTCTTTTTCTTTCTAAAGAAAAAAAAAAAAAAAGGTGTGTGTGTGTTTGGTGTGACTGTATCACGTGGTATGCGCTCTGTACCTCGCAAACACATTGGATACATAGAGGCGGCACATCCGGGCCAATTGGTGACACACACTAAACAATACACGAGGCGAGAACAAGCGACACGCTGCACGCACACCTTTTTCTTTTTTTTTCTTTTTTTTGCTCTGTTCGTATCTATGCCCCCATCAAACATTTCGCTCCCTACACCACCTACCACACACACACACACACCGTTCCAAATTCATGTTTTAAAATGCAAAGCGCATCTGCGAAATGCCGTTTGCCACCAAGAACAAAAACGAAAGAGTTTCCAATTGAAACGAGAGGGGGGTTGCAATCATTTGATAGGCGATGATAAATCGCCACGCCCAATATGCCTCCATAAAAAAAAAAAACATGCGTTTCCTACCGTTATGAAAATCGTGTTTTAATCATAAAAAAAGAAAATGAAAATATCGAATGTATCCGTGTGTTATTGATGAAAAGCGGATTTCGAAAGAATAGAATCAGATACGTAAATAGATAGATAGACCTACATAAGGGGTGGTGTATATTTTACGGGCATCGCACATGCCATCGACCGGTTCGTGTAACACACCGAGAAAAAGAAGAGGAAGAAAAAAAAAAAAAAAACGCGCGTGCTATAACAGGGTGGGGTTATGTCATAGTAAAAAAAAATAAAATAAAATAAAATGGGAGTGGGGTGGGTGTCACCGGAGCCACACTTCCTTGAATATGTATGTATATATATGTATATACGTGTGCAAAGGAACCCCCCCCCCCTACACAAAAAAATGAAAGTAAATGGGCTACACATTGTCATTCATTCGTGACAATCAACGGACCCGCCATAGCCCACCCTACCCCCCCCCCCCTTTACTCGTTCAGAAACATTTTCGTATCTGCCAGCACGGACACAATAAGGCGGAGATAGCCGACACACAAAGGTGTCGATGATAATACAAATTCGAAATAAAAAAAAATGAAAACAGACAACACACATACAAAAAATGTAAGAGGGAAATCGAAAAGAATTCCGAGTACTACAACAGGTTTCAAATTACCCGTAGCAGCCGATATATCGTTCGAAAAACAGCTGCACCCTCTGTCCTCCTCTATCTGCCATCGTCTTCTTTTTTTTTTTTTTTTTTTTTTTTTTAATATCGTCCTAAAATGATTATAGGTTATATATTTATATAGACACACAGACGTGTGTGTATGTATAGAGAAAGAGAGAGAGAGAGAGAGAGAGAGAGACAGGGGCTACCGGAGGAAGAGCTCGGGCTATTTATTAGATGTATAGGATGTTACTATTATGTATCATAAATCCCATCAGGAGGTTGGGAGGGGATCAGGACAGGATGCGTAACAAATGCACACGTGCTGATGCAGCCAATTGCCACCGGATTGGGCTCCCCCCCCCTTCCCTCGCTCTTCGAATACCGCGAAAAAAAAAAAAAATCAAATCAAATCAAAATTCTCGAAACGCATGAATCGCATTCATCTGTCATCTAAAATATACTTTCAGCGTGTTAGCCTCCGTGAAAAATAAATGTCGCCATTCTTGATCATCGCAAACCTGATTTTGTCCAAACTCTTGCTCATTCGTCTACCGTTATTTCCATTATCGAACTATTTTTCCATCTTTCGAATAATTTTTCTTCCATCTTTTTTTTTTTTTTTTGTTTCAAAGGGCAAAAAATAATTGGACGTTTTCTGGTAAATGCAAATTTTGTTTTCCACTCCGTCATTATGCAAACAAAAACATTTGGGCTACAACCGAATAGATTTCACGACGGATGGCAGTCGCATGTGTGTAGAGGGGGGGGGGGGGACTTATCGAAGAGAGACACACACACACACACACACAGACGCGTTGGCAACAGACACACAACTTTTGCTCGATGCACTGGAACTGTGTCGACCGCTAATGAATTTGAAACCAGCAAAAGGCTAAATAGGAAACCATATATTAAAAAAAAAAAAAAAAAAAAAAAAAAAAAAAAAAAAAAAGAGAGAGACTTCATCTGCATTTAGATGAAATGTACGTGTTTCACTACGCCACCCTCACACAACGGTAGCAGTTGCCTTGTGCAGCCTATAAAACTTGAAATCTATTCCATTCTTCTTTTTCTGCTATCTCATTCCCCTCGCTTTAGTTTTTCTTTTTGCAGTTGTGCCTTACTCACTCGCCGGCGTAAGTAATTAATTAGTGCCAGTTTTAACACGTTGCCTCGTGTCGCAGAGTACGCGACTGAATCCCGAAAAGTCCGTTCGTGTTTTTTTTTTTTGTTTTTTTTTTCTCCTTTCGCTTCGACACAAAAAAAGGAAATAAAATGAAATGAAAAAGAAATTGAAGGAAAAAGAAAAACGAACGAAGAGGGGGGAAAAGAAAAAGAACATGGCGGGCTGCATCAACATTCCTGAATAAATCAACTTTTGTGCCAGCATCTCAGCACAACAGCGCGTTGCTGCATGTGTGTGCCGAGCTGCCTTTCACGTCAATTGAAGATGCACCCATCACATTACGTATGCAGCCGCATTACCCGGGCCTTGCTTTTGCTTCTACTATTCTACTATATACAGTATATATATATTTTTGTTTCTTTTCCTCTTTCTCTCTCTTTTCTTTCTGGCGTAGCCTTGCCAGTCCCGTTTTCCAGTCTCCCCTCGCTATTCGCATTCCTCCTTGAAAAAATATTGCACGGATTTATTCAAATACGCGAGGCGAGAAGAACGCAAGAAGCTATTGCCCAGCAACGGGCTCCCAGTTTTTCGTTTTTTTTTTTTTTTGCTTTTTTTTCTCTTGTTTAGAAGAAAAAAAGAAAAAGGGATTTCATAAATGTAAAAGCTTAAAATAAACAATAATAAGAAAACTCGGCAAGATGATGAAGAAAAATAAGAATAAACACGAAACGCATCTTACGTCACCGTTCCAGTTCGAATTCATCACGATCGCTATCGTTATAGTCATAAATTTAACAGTTCAATTCCCAAAATAAAATCAAACTCTTGTCTGTCGGTAAATAACCAAATGCCATTTCGTGTTCATTTTTGTTTTCTCCCCATTTTCTTCTAATTCAAGATTTGACGCATATCTGTTTTGCATACCCCAAACGGCATGCAAAAGACAAGCCAAATTTCAGCTTCAATAAAAAGAAAAAAAAAAAAGAAACCCAACGAGAAATGCAATGCGATAGAAATAAAAAATAAAAAAAAAGGAGGGACCGGACGAACGGGGGACCGCAATGTTTTTAGAGGGGGGAAAGCCAAAGGATAAGACTTGTATCTCTTATGTCTAATCCCTCCCTCTAGGTCCCTACGCGAGCGCTATCTGCGTCCACTAATGAGACGGGCTACGCTCATCCCGTGAGGGAGAGAGAGAGAGAGAGAGAGAGGGAGATCAAAGATCTCTCCTTTACTTCGGCTGATGCTTCCACATCTATATAGAAAAACGGTATGGAAGAGGGGGGGGGGGGGTCTACAGGACCCCGAAATGTCCAGTCCCGGAGTCCAGCGAGACTCATCCATCTTCGGTGTCCCGAGCTATATAGATGCCCTGGACACACACACACACACACACTCACACACGCGCTCGTGTTCTCTCCAACACACACACATAGGGTTAGAGACACGCGTCCCCCTCTTTTCGCTCTCCTTCAAATGGGCAACATTGGCAATGGGTGGGACTTGGGAGCTAGACATCGATCGTACACACAGCTCTTGTCCTTTATTTTCCCTCTTCTTTATCTATGAAAATATAAATAGTAGATGTAATGTATATTGTACGAGCTTCGGGTCATAAGGGGGATGCCATAGACTCAGTAACCTATATCTGGGGGGGGGGGGGGGGGGGGGGGGGGGGCTCTGTGTGTGTGTGTGTGTAAGCAAAACAGAAAAAAAATAAAATAAAAATGAGGTACACACACGAGTTTGGGCTATCGTTTCGAAATGAGTTAAGAAAAAAATAAATAAATAAATAAAAAAAAATGGATAAAACTATTGGCAATGTCGTATATACAGAACGTGTTTGGTAACTGGTGGAAAACAAAAAAGTCGCAAGCTGGACGCTACGGGATACGGGCAAACACACAAGTGTTAAATCAATGTCACTGGGGGATGGGTTCTGTTACCCAATTGCCTCCGCACGTCCTCCCAATAGCCTTTCGTAGCTTGATCCACCTTCTTCCAACCCCACGTTTTCAAAACTTTATATTCTCCCTTTCTCTTCTCTATTTTTTTTTTTTTTTTCTTTCTTAAATGGCCGGCACCTCCCACATGAATTGCTCTTTCCACACTGGCCAGTCGTGCGTGATTCAACAACTACATTCCCAAAAAAACAAATTCTATTTAAAAAAAAAAAAAAAAAAAAAAAAAGGCTTCCCAATTCAAATAAAAATCAAGCTTCTCCTCTTCCCTCCGTACAAACTCTAAACATATTCAAAGTTAATAGAAATTCAATTCCAAAGTCAAACGAGCCAAAAAGAAAAGGTCTGCCGGTATATAGCGTGCCGGGCAAACGTTGCCGCTTTTCCTTTTTTTTTTTTTTTTTTTTACGGACGTGAAAAGGACGTCTGAAGGAGTCGGCAAGAGACGAGTGAAAGTCATTGAGACTAGTCGTAAAAAAAAACAAAAAAAAACAAAAAAAACATGGAGAAAATGTTGGTAGCGCGGGCCGTGCATCATCCAAATTGAACGGCTGTAGTTGACGCATGCACTTGCTTCCTATATATTATAGATATCTCTCTCGCTCTCGCTCTCTCTCTCTCTTAGCTATATAGGATCCCACGTTTATATGGATAGTTGTTATTAAGTACAAAGAATAAGGCCAGCAAAAGAGAAGGTCTCTGTCCAAAAGTACCGACCATTTCCGCAACGTCCGTCCATTTCAGAACGGCCAGAAAAATGCCCTCCACGTCTGATGGTTCTCTCCTATTTCCTTTCGGACAATCAGAAAGAAAAAAAAACAAAAAAAAAAACATGCCTCTTTTTCAGTTTTTTTGCTACAGCTGCTGAACCCTATATCCTTTTCAACTAGCCATTTATTTTCTTTTTTTATTTTTACGATACGATTATGATTATTCTGATGGCTTGTTATTTGAATCGATGATCAGTTTTCTATGAGCTGTTTACCAACCGTCGAGAAGAAGAAGTCGATGGTGAAAAAGGAGAGAGAAAGAAAAAGGAAAACGAGTCTATTATAATACACACATTTTGTGTGTGTGTGTGTGTGTGTTTGGGTGGGTGGGTTCATGCAACGGCCTGTTTGACTGTTTCCCTGATGGCCCCCGCGTCGTCGCGAACGAGCGTTTAACGACGCCGGGATTTGCCGCTTTTCTTGTACTGGGGGGTGGTGACGTGAGGATCAATGGCTTCCCTATTCTTTTGATTTTTCGTATTTAAAAAGCAAATCCTTTTTTTTTTTTTTTTTTAAACAAAAATAAACCTGCGTGATTTAAATCATTCACTCGTTTTTGGCCAAATTGATTATCGAAAACATCTTTTGAAATCAACAAAAGAGAAAGAAAAAAAAATGTACGGCTTTGGACGCAATCGATCGGCGTTGAACTAGGATGGAAAAATAAAAAGGAACATTTTTATGTTGAATATAAACAAATATATACGCTACACATCAGACAAGAGTTTCTTGTTGGCATCTCTCTTGTCATCTCATTTCTCTTCATTTTTTTTTCTTTCTCTCTCTTTCTGAACGACACGAAGCCAAGAGAGAGAGAGAGAGAGAGAGGGGGGGAAACAAAAAGAGCTTTGCCTTCGTGTTCCTCCAGAGAGGGAATTTACCATCGAGAGGGAAAAAAAAAAAAAAAGAAGCAAATGGGTATGTATAGGATATATATAAGTCTATATATATATATGTGAGTATGTGTGTGTTTTTCTTGTGCAATTTCCCTTTTTTTTTTTTTCTATTCTAAAAGCTAAAAAAAAAAAAAAAAGGATCCAGAGAGACCAAGTCCGGAGCAATGGCAATCTGTCTACTGTCACAGGGCTCATGCAACCGTCTCCATTTTCTCTGTCTTGTATACCATTATAAGCCCAAAGCCCCCCACCATCTCCTTCCAACCGACGAAGTAGAAAGGGAGGAAGAAAAAAAAAAAAAAAAAAAAGGCCCATCAATTCTCTTTCTCTTTGCAATGTATTTCTACTTGACTTATTCCTTTTTGTGTGTGTGTGTGTGTGTGTGCCTCCCCCAACATCCCCACCGCCCGCACGTTACAGCTGATATATAAGAACCTTCCCTCCTTAGACACAAACGTCGTTACACACATTGAAAAAGAATACAAGAAAAATGACTTAAGACTTGATACAGATCCTTAAAAAACATTTTCTTTTTTCTCTCTCGGGGTCTTTTCAAAGTGGGTAAAAATGTTTGAAGAATCAGCAAGAGCAAGCCGTGCCACTCTTTCCTAACTTTGTCTGTGTGTGTTGTATTTTTAGATCGAGAGGCGCGCACGTTAGAAAAGAGACACAAGGGCAAAAACACAAAAGAGTTCTCCTTTTCATTTCCGCTTTCCTAACGTTCTCTCTCTCTCTTTCTCTTTTAAAACTCGCAAGGGGAAGACGATGCATTCCCTTTTTTTTTTTTTCTTTTTAACTCAAAGATTTATTTTCGACTATTTTCATTTGGGATATAGCCCCACATTTTCACGGCCTTCCAGAATGAAGATGTTGAGGGATAAATAGGGAAAGGAAGAAGAAAAAAAAAAAAAAAAAGTTTCATCTCCGGTCTCGTTTTCGTTCAAAAAAAAAAAGAAAGAAAAAAAAAAAGAAGAAGAAGAAGAGTCCCATTTCTACCGAGAGAGGAAATGGATGTTTGCATCGCGTATCTATATGACCTCTGACAGTTGCTGTAATATCGATCTCGGTTACATCCTGATGCTAGTCGTTGATATTACACGTATGTTCGCGTATAGAAAAATAAAAAATGGAAACGTCATTTTCGTTCGAAAAAAAAAAAGAAAAGAAAAGAAAGAAGATTCGCATCGCTCGACAAAGAAAACGAATTTTTTTGTGTGTGTGTGTGTGTGCGCGCTTCGATCCAATTTCCTCCAGTGAGATGATGAATCATTCGTTACAGACACACACGTAACGACAGAAACTTGTGTGTCTCTTTTAATTTCCGGAAGGGAAAATTAAAAAAGAAAATGCACATGAAATGAGAAAAATAAAAAGCACGACAAAAGAATGTTCGAAAAGAAAGAAGAAAAAAAAAAGAAAAAAGACAAGAGTTCAAGAGGCCTGGCATTTAAAAGCTCGAAAGAGTGCGACCCCCATCGGCGAGGTTGCACATGATCTGACCCCGGCGACGTCGGTGCTCTTGGGCGTACATCAACTCCTCCTCACCCACCCATTCACATGGCAATCCTATCGACGCAATTTTTTCTTTTTTTTTTTGTTTTTTTTTTTTGTGTGTTTCCTCACATTCTCCACACGTTGACTCTTTCTTTTTATTTCTTCTTGTCGTCTCCATGTTTCTCATACCAAGTTTGAAAGGAGGGGGAAGGAGGCGGACAGACACGGATATTTCATTTTGAAACTCGCTTCAATCTCCTTCTTCTTCTTCTTCTTCTTCTATGGGTACAATTTACGCACACACGCAGTGACTAGTAGACTTATTTTCTTTGTGTGTGCGTGTGTGTGTGTGTGTGTGTGTGAACACGACTCACCCTCCCTCCCCCCTTCTTTCCCTGTCACCCAATGACTGACATGCACTGATGTTTCTACAAATGAGATTCCTCCCCCCTCTCTCTCTCTCTCCCTCTCTCGTAGTCGGAAAAGCTCTTTATTCCGTAATCCGTAATGTTACTGTTTGTGCTGTTTTTTGTTTTTTTGTTTAACATCCATCAAGGGAAGAAGGGAGGGTACATTAGAACTCAAAATGCATAGAGTCAATCCGCTAGGATACCCTCGAAATAAAAATAAAAATAAAAAAAAACAGACCCGCCATTTATTTTCAACAAAAATAAAAAGAGAAACTCCTCGCTATTGTATCGATCGTGAAAATTGTACAGGTCGACGCTCCAATCAGCAACCGTGCTTTCCTCTCCCCCCCCCCTCTATTCTTCCCCATACCACGACTCTTCATTGCCTATGAAAAAAAAAAAAAAAAAGGATGGCGTGTGTGTGTGTGTGTGTGTGTGCGCGCGTCCGGCGCAGTTAAAAGCTGTCGATCAACGCGCATCCGCGCCGAGTTGAACGCACACACGAGCAAAGAACGCGCCATACGTCACCCATCAAACGCTGTTGGACGTAACACCATCGGAGCTCCTCTCCTATCAACACACAACAACAAAAGAAAAAATGTGCGCAGGATCGCAGCGCCCAAGCAAAACGATTCGTCCACCACCGAACCAACCCCAAATCAGCTGCTTTTCAGGATAAAAAAAAAACAAAAAAACTTGTAATTATAACGGCACGTCTTTGAAAAAAAAAAAAAAAAAAATTGCGAAGATGCGTCTACACACGACCGTCATTCAAAATGGACAGATTTCGCTCAAAAGCAAAAACTTTTGTGTGTGCGTCCCTCCATCAATGGCCGTCCAATGATGAGGACTTTTTTTTTTTTACATCGTCAAACTCTTTTTTTTTTTTTTAATCTTTTTATTTTCAACTTTTTTATTTCTTATTAGTCCCGAAGCAGCAGCTACGCGCCATCCGGACTTGACGTTGACAAATGACCACTAGCTTTCCTCTCCCCCCCCCCTTCTCTTACTACCCTTTAAGACTAGGATATCCTCTCGTTCGTTCCTTTTTTTTTCCTATATAAACCCGAGAGAGAGAGAGAGAGAGAGAAAGGGGGACAGAAAAAAAAAAAAAATGTTTTCTATGCAACTCTTTTTTTTCGTGTGTTTTCGGCTTCTTCTGATGTGTATGCGTAACCCCCTTGATAGCCATTAACAGCAGCACGAGAAGGTTACGATATTGGGTAGAGAGGGTCGTCGTCTTCTTCTCTTTTTTTTTTTTTTTTCAAGAAAACTTGTAAGGAATACATCACTCTTGATGGATTTCGATACACACACACACACACGGCCTTTTTTGGGGGAAACGCACGGCGCGAGCGCTGCACCAATCAAAACATCTGGCAAGCGCTCACGACATTGGACAATCTTCTCCTTTTATATTCCGAAGAGAGAAGAAAATTCCTGTCGATTTTTCGTTTTTTTTTTTCTTTCCCCTATTCGAAAGAGTCCCACACACACACACACACATACACGTGAATGTTAAAAATAAAATTTAAAAAAAAAGAAAAAAAAAAAAAGAAAGAAAAAGGTTTTCATCGAGCGTTCTATATGGGCGTAAAAAACAACGGAAATTTGGCTAATTTGAGGGTTGAAGGAAATGGAAGGTTACTCTCCCATGAGCTCTCATCATCGTCGTCGCTAGTCGAAAGAAGCAAGAAAAGAAAAGAGTGTCTACCCCCGTCGCAAGTTCGTTCCTTGGCTCTTTGCGGTTTCGGCCGTGCCATGCCGCACGACTTTGCTCCATCTCCTCCCCCTTCACCTCAGCAAAAAAATAAAAAATAAAATAAAAAATAAAAAACCACAACACCACCGCACACACAACTACCTCCTTATTTAACTCGGCCCCCCTCTCTTCACCATCCACACACACACACACACACACACATACACACAAAATATCGTTCGCTTTTCTCTTTCTCTCCATTTTTTTAACGACGCGGCACCAAACGAGCGGCAACGTTTGCTAGACTGCTTGGCGTCGTGCTCGCCCATCGTACCCCCGGCCCGAAAGGAAATATTTTGGAAGTAACCAACAGCTCGGGACAGGTGTGAGCTGTCGATCGGTTGGCACACGCAACCGGCAAACAAAACAAGACCACCAAAAATAATAAAAAGAAAAAGAGTTCCCAATGAGAGAGAGAGAAAAAAAAAAAAACCTTCAAAAGAAGGGGGAAATTATCAAAGAAAAGACGATCGAGTTTGTTTTTTTTTTTTTTTTTTTTTTGTTTTTTTAGGAAAAAGACGATGGGGGGAATCACCGCAAACGGCATGTCACGGTTCAGCCGAGCGTGCATCTCTCATGTGGTAGCCGGGAGGAAGGCCCCTTCCAACACAGCCCTAGTTCGTCCATCGGAAACGCATTTTCAACTTCCTCTTGTATTTTTCTTTTTCTTTTTTTTTTTTTTTTATATTTGATTTCTTTCGGCTTGGCTATCGTCTTTTTTTTTTTTTTTCCTTCATCAAATTTCTCTTCTTTTTTTGCGGGACTGCGCTGGCGCGAGCTTCATCTGTCCACCCCGCGTTGCGTGTTTTTCCCTTCGTGGCCTGCGTGAATTATTGATTTCGGGAATACTGGTGTAGGCCACACACACAAACAGTCTCATTACAAAGCGTCTTGAAAAAAAAAACGGGAGGATGCTAATCGCTACACACACACACACACACGGGTGGTCATTGTTGGCGCTTTTCCTATTTCGATTTTCTTCTCCTGATTTGTTGATAGTTTATCTTGGCGTGACCGGAAAAAAAAAAATACGAACCCAGCCCTACATTTAAAAAATAAAAAAAAAAAAAAAAAAAAAAAAACGCTATTGTACTGCAATGCCCCCGATTCATTTTCGGAACCAATTCAGCAATTTTCTTTCTTCAAAATCTCCCGAGTTTTTTGTTTTTTTCGTTCGTTTCTTTCGAATCCCGCCCGGTCAGCTCCCATATATACGTGTATCTTCCATCTCTTATCAATAGGGAAAAACAAATCCCTTTCGAAAAAGAAAAAGAAAGGGGTACATAGACGCGCACAAGTCCTTGATTGCTTTTTTTTTTCTTCTTTCTTCTTTCTTCTTTCGTTTTTTTTTTTTTTTTTTTTTTTTTTTTTGATTTGGGAACGCTTCTTCGCCAGTGGCTATTGGCTCCAAACTCGCAGCATTCAGACGGAGGAAACAACAGATTTATGCGCAGACACTACCAGCATCGCAGCAACAACAATCTAACGCTGTTATTTTCTCCATCCCAACCAATCAGCCGTTTCTTTTTCGTGTTCATTTTTCTCTTTTCTTTTCTTTTTTTCTTTTTTTCCAATATATATATATATATTTTTTTCCCGTTTGGTCTTGTCTATATCCCCCCCCCCCTTCCATTTCTATTTCTCGTTTCATATATCAAAACAATACGTTCCAGGAGAGCTCCGCCCAGGTTGTCAGAAAAGGAATCCCACCAATCGATATGCCCTTCATTAAATATCTTTTCCCCAAAATTTTATTTTGTGTTGTGTTGTTCGTTCGAAAAGCGATTGAAACACGACGATTGCATCGGTTCCATTGCCACCTACGATGATGACGTGGTGTCAATAGACCTTGGAAGACGGGATCGTGTGACTCTCCAAACTTTTTTCAAAAGAGACACACACACACACACAGAGAAAGAGAGAAAAAGACGGCCAGCCAATAAAAGAGAGAGAGAGAGAGACAGTGTGTAAGCGATCAGATTGTTACGTCGTAGACACTAAAAAAAGAAATGGCTGCTTTTGGCTGTTGCGGTGCTTGTGGGGCTATTATTACGAAACGGTCGGGAGTGAGAGAATAGTTATGGTTTTCTACATTTCGGTGGTTGGTATAAAGTCGAAGAAGAATTCGAGAATCAAACGTAAAAAAGAAACGGGCAAAATTAAAAAAAAAAAAAAAAAAAAAAAAAACGGATGATGAACGAAAAGAAGTGGAAGAAAAAAGGAAAAAAAAACAAAAAAACTCGACTCTGTTAGACGTTGTTGTTTTGTTTCTTTTTCCTACGTGTGTGCGCGCTGTTTAAGACCGTGAGTGGCCGTGGGCGATGAGGCCTTCGTTCCTTCTAAAAAAGCTCTTCGCCAGTCAGCTCGATGAGAGACCCTGGCAATTATAATATTTCAAGCCAAACAACTCTCACAGCAACAACATCAACAATAGTCACAAACTAACGAACGGAAAAGAAAGAGAGAAAAAGAAAAAAAAAAAAAAAAATGGGTATTCGTTAAGATGGAGAAGGCCGACCAACGAGAAGAGGAAATTACATTTCTCACCACCAAAAAAAAAAAAAAATAATAATAATCATTCCTAACCTGATTGCAACGTGAGTCACACAACAATCAATTCTTCTTCTTACCGCAATGCCTTTCTTTCAAAAAAAAAAATAAATAAATAAATAAACAATTCCAAAACATTCGATTTTCAAACACGGGTCATCTTTTTTTTTTTTTTTTTCACGCGATTCCGAACGATTTTCAAAAAACGAAAACGACACGGGCTATTATTCAATCACACATTGTGATGTTGGTTTTTTTTTTTTTTTTTCCAAACCCGCATGAGTTCAAAGACAACGGGACCAAAAATGGAGAGAAAAAAAAATAAAGAAGATGGGTAAAGATACCAGGTAGTTCGGTAGGTAAAAAGAAGAAAAGGAGGTTTTCCCTCTTGTGTTGCATATCAATAAGATAGTAGTATATATATATATATATATAACTCCCCTTGTATAAGAACTCTATAGGAAACGGGCCAGACTTGAAGCCGCCAGCAAACAACCTCTTTTCTCTCTTTTTTTTTTTTTTTTCTGAGGAGGAGGAGGGTTGTTGTTGTTGTTTTCATCCCCTCCTCAACGGTTATTGTCGAGGAGTAGATCGAGTGTGGGATTTCCTTGACGTTCTCTACCTGGAACCGTGTGTGTGTGTGTGTTGTGTGTGAGCGAAGTGCCTTGCTTGTATATACCTGGACTCGCTATATCTGCCCATAGATCGCCACATATTACAAACGTCTAGTGTTCCTTTTCCTTTTTTTTCATGGGATAGGCAGAATGTTCAGGGGGGGAGGAATATATATACGAACGTCGTAACATAGGAAATAGAAGATATGCAAGAGGGATGAAAAAGACTGTTATCTGGGCCTCTTTCTTTTCAAACTGCTGTCCTTGTTTTGTTTTATTTTTCTTTATTTAGAAACATTTATTTTCGATTTTTACTGTAGGCCAAAAGAAAAAAAGAAAAATGTTTTAGTGCAGAACTTGACTGGAAACTGGGAACATTTTTTTTTTTTTTTTTTTGAATCAAAGCTCCCGCCAAAGGTTGGCCCAAACTGATTGAATGGACTGTCTTTGCCCTGACAAGTCACCAACAGCTGCAGAAACTCGAGAGTTTAGTCCATTTCCTCTAACGCCCTTTCAAAACCAAGAAGAAAAAAAAACAAACAAGCGTCCTCCTCTTCCTTCAATCAGCTTTTTTTTTTTTTTTTTCGCAAGTAAAAACAAATGTTCGTGCGGGCAACGCCGAGGAAATCCCAACAACAACACCCCGCAACTTGTACAACAGCGTTCTCATTATGATGATGATGATATTCGATGTGATTTTATAGACGAGATATCAGCTGGCTAGCACGATTTCTGGGTCAGTGCCAGTTCTTTTTTGTGTGTCTCTCTCTCTCTCTCTCTCTTTTGGAAGAAGATTGTGAAGAGAGAGAGAGAGAGAGATAGACGAAAAAAAAAAAAAAAAAAAAGGGAAGGAAAGGAAAGAGAGAAATGAGAGAGAGGTCGTTACTTCCAGGCAGTTTGGCCAGACTTTTCTACTAAGAGCTATACGGTTACGATGGGTTCGGGCAAAAGCGAAAAACTTGCAAAGCGTCGAGGGAGAAAAAGAAAAAGAAGGGCATCGACGTCGTCGTCGTCGTAGGGGCGCCCGTGCGATTTACGAGCGTCTCGACAACACGAGGGGAAATAAGACGAACGACGTTCCCGAGTTAAGCACAGAGCAAATTCCCAATCTTCCGTGATTGAATTCGCAAACGAAAGCCAAAAACGGACGGGATTCTTTTCAAACACATTTTCAAAAAAGAAAAAGAAAAAAGAAAACAAAACAAAATAAACTGGTCCGTATCGTTTCGCTCGTTACAATAAATGGCGGCCAGTGATGACTACTGAAGTCGAGTTATAGTCTACATCCTCGGTCGTTTTGACGAAGATCTGCTTTTTTTTTTTTATTTTTTCTTGTGAGCTGTGCGGTGGCTATGACGATTGTTTTTAGAATGATCTACAAGTCCGCTGTGTTTATTTTTACAGAGACGAAAAAAAAAAGGGGGGGGGGGAAAGGAGGGCGACAATTGACGGCCATGAATGTTGGCGGTTGCGGAAGTAGCTGATAAACCCGACATCTTTTTTTTTTTTTTTTTAAACGTCCCCCCCCCCTTTTTTTTAAAGCCACCATCTTGTCAACCCATCCGTACAAAACTCATTGCTCTTTGTATTCTTCTTCACTGCATCCGACTTTTTTTTTTTTTTTTTTAAAGCCAAACCCGAAAACAAACACGGAACGACAGCCGGCATCTCCCACAAGAAACAAGAGCGGGGGGGCCCTACGGACTAGGCCGGGAGGTTGGTGTGGGAAGACAAAAACATGAGAGACTTTCGAGTTGATGAATGAGCTGTAAATGGACGGCTCCCCCCTCAAACACAGAAAGAAAAAAAAAAGAAGTAAATGTAGCAGCGATTGGTGTGTACGCCAGTTTGGGGCTGTCTGCGCCTGGGCAAAGTATAGAAAATTACCGCATAGGTGGCTTGATTTGCTGACGGTTTCTGTCACTTACCGCAGGCAACTCCCCCCCGTACCTCCATGTCATCAATGACAAGGAAGACGGCCGCATTAGCCAAACCCACACAAACAATAACATGTGCTGTCCGATAGGCAAAACGCTCCTTGTAAAAAGCTAATCGAATAACAAATCGGTCGACTTGTTTCCTTCTTCTTCTTTTTTTTTTCTTTTTACTGGACAAAAAAAAAAAATAAAGAAAAAAAAAAAAAATCCCACAGAGCGTTTGGTTTCAAGCGTCTTCTACTTGGCTTGAAATGTGTCTTTTTTTTTTTTTTGTCTACAACGTCCGAAGAAAACCCTGACTTTGAAGACTTTAGAAGCGAAATGCGATAGCGTTGTGACATTAGTGCCTTACATAAGACCTCGGCCTGCAGGCCCTCCCCCCCCCGTCTGTTTCGCAGCCATAACATTCTGATATTTGAAATGCATTCGAGGAATTTCAGGTTTTTTTTTTTTTTTTTGACTTGGGAGAGGGAGGGAGGAAAGAAAGAAAGAAAAAAGTGTGTGAAATTCAATGCGTCTCAAAAGGCAGATGAGATGCAAAGCGTCGGCGACGAAGAGTATGTGTTTCACATTTCGTGTTCGTCAATAGTGGGCATAGATTTCCATTACGTGCGTTTTCCATGAAAAACGCGCGTACATTTAAAAACATCAACAGACTAGACAAACATTCAAATCGCCATTAATGCATTTTGCGTAATCTAGCCAAACCCCGTTTTAACTTTCAGCATTTTCTGCGAACTGGTTCGACGTCCAATTCAAATTGCCTCTCAACAAAACAAGAAAAAAAAAAAAAAAGGAAATAGAAGGAAATATTTTCATTAAAAAACAAAACAAAAAGCAAAGTCGACAAGAAAATGCTGTGGCTATAGAGGACGAAAGACGAGCAGAGCAAAAACCACAAGCCAAATAAACAAAGTCTGGCCTCTGCCGAGAGACGTATATATACATATATATATACACACACACACATCTACGTCCTCGTACATAGGCAAGAGAGAGAGAGAGAGTGTACAAGAATAACCCATCAAGTTTGGCGGTTGCGTGTGTGTATAGGGGAGAGAGAATATGAAGGTCTACTACTTTGCCACTCTTCGTTGCGGTCCATCCGACGTCGCTCTTCTGAAAAACAGGGACTAGAGCGTTCGCTGCTGCCCGTTCACACATGGCGAACGCATGAAAGAGAAAAAAAAAAAAAAAAAAAAAAAAAAGAAAAAGGTCCCTTCTATTTTTCCATGTGCCTGGCCCTTTTCCTTATAACTTTGGTTTTGCTAGACGTTGGAAGAATGAGAGAGAGAGAGAGAACTTTGTGTTTTCCTCTTTCGGGTTTTCTCTCCCCTTCTTCCCCGAAAAACGAGTCAAATTTAAAGCCAAAAATGGAGGGGGGGATATAAGGAGGCTGTGAAACGAAGAGACTTGCTAGAGAGAGAGAGAGAGAAAATGAAAACTTTACGCTCCAGAAAGTCTCGCAGCGTCGCTAGGAGGGAACGACCTGGGGTTGGCCCGTCTCTTATTCTAAATTTAACACTCGTGTACACACACACACACACACACACACACACGCGCAGACATACAACAGATAGGCGGGTTCTTCTTCTTCCTGGAAGTCGCATTTTTTTTTTTTTTTCACAGGAGAAGTCCGGCCAGCCAAAAAGGATGTCGACAAAAAAAAAAAAAAGGGAGAAAAGAAATCAACATTTAAAAGAAGAGGAAACACGTAGACCTTCAATTTAATGAACTTGGACCCATATGCAAGAAAAGAAAAACAAAAAGATTGGATCAATCGCTTCGATGTTGAGAAATAGGCCAATGATCTACGGCAACAATCAAATCAAAAGAAAAATCATCCAAAAATATTGACGCGCCTTTGAAGTTGTTGTTGTACGCGTCAAGCATCTTCTCGAAGAGGTACCACAACAAACAAACTACGGGACTATTGTCGCCCCGCAATATTTTGTGAGTGTCACCCTCCATCGTATAACCCCCCCCCCCCCGTTAAGTACTTGAGAAGTATAAAACTACTACCAGTAGTACTTTACCACCCCAAAATCCTTCTTTTCACACACACACACACACAAATATAAATAATACGACAACAAATGGCGGGATTTTCAAAAAAAAAAATAAATATAAATATTTTGAGCCTCTTGAACTTGTCCCCTTGTCTCTTTTAGTTTCAAATGCAAAAAAAAAAAAAAAAAAAAAAAAAAAAGGAAATTCTTTTTTTTTTTTTTTTAAGTTATGTGTGGGGGAGGACGAGAGCACTTAACCCGATGGATTGACGTAATTCGTTCTCCTTAGCCACCCCTCGCAATTCTTCCCCCCCCCCCACCCGTCCCGCATACACAACAAACTCCACCCTAGACATGTAACATGCATGGCATTTTTTTTTTTTTCACCAACCGTACACGACAATCGCATCAACTCCAGTACCCCATTTCGCTGACCCTCGAACCCCCCCCCCCCCAAAAAAAAAAAAAGACACAACAGCTCGAAAAAAAAAAAAATCAAATAAAATTCTATCGATATACAATTCATCAATGGTTTGTGTTGGTACTCTTCTTTTTTTTTGTTACACTCTAGTGGCAGGCCAGCACAAATCGCGTTAGCACCGGTGAGAGAGAGAGAGGAACTCCCGTCACCCATTGAATGCATTAGGACCGCTGATGCGCGTTACTAGGTTACCGCTTTTTATTTTATTGTCTGACGTCGAAGAGCGCACTAACGTAATCATCGCCCCCCCCCCCGCACCATCGACCGGCTATTTCCTTTTTTACGGTAAAAAAAAAAAAAAAATAAAAAATAAAAGAACGCAACGGGATTTTTTTTTTTTTTTCGTGAAACGGCTTAATAGTTCGGAAGAAAGAGAGAAAAAAAACCTGATAAAGACGGCCGATCAGTCGATTACTCTTTGACAGCGATCATCTCCGACTGGGAAACCGACCGATAAGGGCACACACAGAGTCGGCAATCAATTGTTTTCCTCTATTATTATGTTTTTGTGTGTGTGTGTTGGGATATGATTGTTCAACTCAAATCAGATTGCGCGGAATATGACGGGGGGAAAAAAAAATAATGGCCGTCATCAAAAAGAGAGAAAGAAATAAAAAAAAGAAAAAAGAAAAGAAAAAAAAGAAAAAGATATGCCTCCATTCATTTCGACATCGTTATGCCCGTGAGGAGGTGGAGTATCCAATCGGCCACACACAACAACAAAAAGAGGAGCCAACGAAACAAAGGAAAAAGCGAGGAACCAATTGTTGATGGGTTCGTGGCTTTGCGTCATTTAAGTGTAAATGGTGGTGGTGGTGGTGTGCCTACCTGCTTCGCTGACGTTGTCGACGCTCTGCTGAGAGAGGGGCGGGGCGGCGCTCAACGGTCCGGGAGTGCCTCCGACAGAGCCGGGTGACCGCGTGTCGTCATTACCAGGTCCTGAATACGACAGTGACGACGAAGGAGGACGCTGTTTGAAAAAGAAAAAGAATTTTTAGTTTTTAAAATAAAAAACTTGTTACACACACAGACACACACACACACAAAAGCTAAAGGCAAATAACAATATGGCGGACACGGTGTTGACGCTTCCGACCGGAAGACATTTTAGCTGTCCACATTTTCTCATTCGAGTCTTCGCTTTTTCAAGCATGAAAATAAAAAAAGAGAGAAGCGATCAAAGAGATGATGATGACCATTGCGAGTTTATGGACTCGTATAATATCTTATACGGTAGGCATATACTGCACTATTTACTGTGCCTATTAAATTTATGTGTTTTGAAAAAGAAATCTACACACACACACACACACACACACACACAGATAAAAAGGGAGAGAGAGAGCCCGTTCAACCCATTTCTGGCAGTGTGTAAGGCTCATCAATGCAAATTGAATCCGGATATCTGTCCTAGTGACTTGTTTTTCCTTCATTCGATTTGAATAACGCGCTCCACACACACACACACACACATAGAAATACATTTACAAACGAATGAGGAGGGAGAGACACACAAGTCTATAATAATACCAATTCTCTCTCTCTCGGTGTCCTTTCAACAACAGCACACCCCCCCCCCCCCCCCAAAAAAAAAAAACCCGATCAAAGCCGAGGCACACGTCTGTGTGCAAGAGGGTGAAATAATAAATACAGAAGCTTCTTCTTCTTCTTGTTCCGGCCTACACACAATCAGTCGATAGGAAATTGGAGACGAAGCACAAGACGCGTGTGTGCCTCTCTCTTCTTTTCTTTCTTTTTTTTTTTGTCATCTTCGTAATTTTTTTTTTTTTCTAAAAAAACCCACTACCCGGGAGAGAGAGAGAGAGAGAGAGAGAGAGTTGCTCTGCGTGTGTGTGTGTGTGTGTGTTTAGTGTGTATATTCTTAGAACCCTTGTTTACATCAGTTGCGCGGATCTTGGGCGCCCCCTATGACTCTTTGTCATCATCCCGCACGCACATATAGACAAAAACACGCGCACAGTGGGGTTGACCATCCTCTTGTTGTGCATAAACAACAGGCGGGAGAAAACGCAAAAACAAAAGGCAATCGGCTGAAAAGCTCTTTCCCGCAGAGATTTCACCCCTTTACATACACACACACACACACACTCGTCTGCTCGACTAAAAGGAGGATGGTAAATAGGAGGGGTTGAAAATTGCCAGTAAAGAACTAGAGGGTAGCTTTTCTTTCGTGTGCGGGTTGGGGGGGAGGGTGGCTGCTCTTTTGAAAGCCCAGTGTGTTCCAGGAGCACAGAAAAGCAACGCCGATTACGAGCAGATGGGACAGGCGGATTTGACACACACACAAAGTCCCGATTACTTCCGCCACGTTGCACACCACTTCCCTTTCCCCTCCCTCTTCATCTTCTTAGTCCCTCTATTACACCTCAGCTTCATTCTCTCTCTCCCCCTCCCCTCCCCCCCCCCGCCCGGCTAGCGCCATACCCTCTGATCGGACACTGTTGATTTATCCAGTGCCATGCCGCCGAGACATCCATCCATCAGACAAGTTCTCTCCACTGGCACAGCGTCGTGGGGCCTGGAATTTCACCAATCGATATAACCTTCCGAAAATGGGAACCTATAAAAACCAGGAGGCGGGGGGGGGGGGTGACGGGCAAACTGAGCGCGCGCATATACAAAACCCAGAGTCCCGCGCGATGAATAATCGATGGCTGAAAAAAAAAAAGAAGTCTCTCCCCTCTTCTTCTTCCTCACTGGAACCAGCACCCTTCAAAAAGCTCTCTCTCTCTCTCTCTCTCTTCTTTTTTTGGGGGCCTTAACTCGATTGTACGCCATTGAAAAGAGGAGCAACTCCGGGCCCATCCTTTTCTTTTTTCTTTTTCCTTGTCTCTCCTATATAGCCTCGATCTAATCAACGGATTGCTTTTCAGGGACCGATGGCAGCCAAATGGACGAGAGTCCCTTCTCTCTCTCTCTCACTCGTTTTTTTTTTCTAGACTCCCAACGTCGTTCAAATAACGGAGGTAGGGTCCACCCAACTATCTAAGACTTTTTTTTTTTTTTTTTTTCAAAAAGGTTAGATGTTTGGCCTTGTTCTTTGCTACTGCCGGCCCGGCCCCCCCCCTCCCGAAAAAAACATGTCCGAGTTCAAAACGGAACGAGGGAGGGTGATGTGTGCCAAGCGTGAGTTGGATATGCTGGTCACAGTTGGGGGAAAATTAGACGAGAACCAGGGGCCAGCTTAAGACTTCCTTAACGCGTCCTATGCGCTCCTCCTCCTTTTTTTTTCTGCTACCAATTTCTCTCGCCCCTTTTTACGAACGAATCAAATCAAGGGGTCATTAGTCGTGACCAAGTCACGATTGCTAAGAGGGATGGGGGGGGGGGGGGGAGAGAGAGAGAGAGAGAAACTGGAGAAGAGACAGAAACTGTAAGGAAACGGAATCCCCAATCTGGAGGGCCCGCTGGCAAACTCATCGTCGTACCTCACTCCCCATTGATTGACATCTCGCATTTTTTTTTCTTTTTTTTTTCAGAAAAAAAAATCCACTGATATTGACTTTTGACATCGATTCTCTATTTTTCTACTTCTCCCATCTTTTCTTATTTTAGAATTAAGAACAAAAAATAAATAAATAAAAACATTTTTTTTTTTTTTGGGGGGGGGGGGGGTTTGTTTCGGGCGGAGTTTGAAGGGGAAGTTGATGATTTAGCCTGGCCATCTGGTCTTCTTCCACTGGCTGTTGTATGATTCCCATTCTATCCATTTTTTTTTCTTCTTTTACCGCGTGTATATGTTTGTGTGCACACCGATACGTTGGTACCTATGATGTGTGTCTTCCCTTTTTTTTTTCTTTTTTTTTTTTTTTTTTTTTTGCAGCCCCACGAAAGGCAAGCCAACCGATTCCGACCCCCCCCCCCCCTCTTCCCTGTTCAAAAGCATGTACACACACCATTTTTATTTTGGAGAGTGGAGGCTCTAGCTGTAATGGGACTGTGCTGTTGCAGCACAGTTTGAGGCTAAGCCCTAATAAGCATCTTGAAGGCAACGCATAGCGTGTAAGCGACCTAATGACTGTGGTTAGCGGTCAGCCTCGGGCCAAACTACCTATTCCTATTCTTCTTCTTCTTCTTGTAGCGCGCTATCTTTCTTTTACCTTGATACTCGTTCAACTTTATCCGGTCTTTGAGATTCCTCAACATCACATACGGGGGCCCCTGTTCTACCATCTCACCAATGGAATGAGAAAAAAAAAATTCTTTTTTTTTTTTTTTAAAGAAAAGAGATTAAAAAAAAAAATACTCTTCTTCACCCTACGTAATTCCACAGCTCCGACCAGGTGTACCAGAGAAAGAAAAAAAAAAAAAAAAAAAACTAGAACCTTTTCCTTCATAGTCCCTCATGTTTTCTTGTAAGATTGTACAGCACAGGTGGAATATAATCATCCCCTTCCTTTCTATACATGTATTTTTTTTTTTGTCTTTCTCTTTTACCTTGATACCTTTTCCCGCCTCCAACAACATCTACGCTCTCCGTAACGTGTGCGCAACTGTGTCGATAACACACGAGAAGGTTTGAGAGCCTTCCACGAAATATCAGACGTGTAAAAAGAACAAAAAAAAAAAAAAAAAAAGCAAAACTCATCCGGCATCGAGGGAGGAAATACTTCATCACTTGAGGCAATACAAGTTTTCCTTTTTTTTTTTTTTTTTAAATACACACCGTTCTATTTTATATGCGCCTATATAACGTCGATAATTTTTGTTGTTGTTCAAAAAAAAAACAAAAAAAAAAGTTGCGGTCGCTTGATTGAAATCGGAAATGATTACCGGCTGTGGAAAGCAAAGGGGAAAAAAAAAATGAAGGGCAACGCTGACTTAAAAAAAAAAAAACATAAAAGGAAAGGGTTTTTTTTGTTTGTTTTGTTGTTTTTTTTTGCAAGAGAAGATAAGACAATAACAAAGTCTAGCGGCTATTTGTCGACAAGAGTCGGGTACACTGTCGGGTACACTGTCACCGACCCTGAAATTTTGGCCCCAAAATGCGGCAAGAGATTGAATCGAGTGAAAAACAGGTAAGAAAAGAAAGAGTGACGAAACGTCAATAAATCAACATTCAAACACGGGCCAAAGCGAATGCCATCATCAAAATGGGAGCGTTGCAGAACAAAAGAGGAAAAAAAAAAAAAAAAAAAAACGTGAAAAGGAGGAGGAGGAGATGGGGCGGATGGGGCGCAGCCAGGGGCCGGTCGTCCATAAATCAGCCATTTTTATTCCTTTCATTGTCGAACGAAAAGGGGGGGGGGGGGGGTCCGTGATTTTTTTTTTTTTTTTTTCGGTGCAATCTTTTACGTCAACGATATCATCTCGAATGTTGACGAGTCAAAGAGAGAGAGAGACACACGGCAGGAGAAAACGAAAGGTGAAATTCCATACGGAAAAAGGAGCCAAATTGTTTGAGTGCGCGGACTACCTTTTATACGACCGACTGTGTATAGTTTACGTGACAGGTTGACGGCCACATTGAACGAGCGTACAAAGAACGTCGACAACAAGCCACTACCAGTTCAAATATGTACACACGGCCGAACAACTACCTCTCTTTTCCACAACCGTCATCTTCTCCGCGCGGCTGATTGCCCGTTTTCATATTGTGGGCCGGCAAAGGGAAAAAAAAAAAAACTTTCATCCTTTTGTTAAGTACGCTCTTATTGTTGTTGTTTTTCAAACGATCGCTTTCGGGGGTTCAGAGTCTTTAACAAAAACCCATTTTCACACAAATAAAAAAAAAAAATAAATAAATAAACGCTCCGAAACTATCAATTGCCTCGTCAAAACGAGTTGCAAGACTCTGTGATGGTCCATTCCGACGCGTTGCCAGACAAAACAGCCGGACTTGTTTTTTTTTGTTTTTCATAAAATAAAATACAAACTCCTTTTTTTTTTCGAGTGGCCTCTTTGTGTTTGGAGGCAGCCGCGCATTTTGCCCCGACACCGAAAATGTTTTCCTGAATGCTCATTATGACTCACGTGATGTTGTGTACCATTTTGACACGCTTGTCGGGGCTCGTGAATGATTTTCTGTGCGTTCATACTATTTTTTTTTTTTTTTTTTCTTCGTCGACGCTGAAAGAACGAACAAGAGATCCTTAAAAAAAAAGATGATGATGGTAGTAGCGGTGGTGGTCATGTGAAAAGCAAGGGTGGAACTGCACGAGCCGAAGGCTTTTGTGCCTTGTGTTTGATGGTTACGACCAGATAGGAGGAGGCCATCTTTTGTATATCCTCCTCGGCCAAAATCCCGTCCTCCCCCTCACGAACCTGCCAACGCCAGCCGACGCTGCGAACGGGCACTGATCACACAGCTGACAATGTATAGAAAAAAAGACTAGTGGCTGATTGGAGGGTTGACATTTTTTTTTTTTTTTTTTACATGTTCCCCTTTTAACAGTTTGCGATCAAAAGAGAGAGAGAGAGATGTTTGAAGCCAAAGTTTCCTAATGACTGGCCAAATACAAAAGGCATTGGCAACAACAACACGCTCCGCATTCATTGTGGCCATGCGGCAAGCGCGGAAAGCCTTAAAAAAAAAAAAAAAAAATTTGTTGTTCAGAAGGGGTTTGCAAACAGTCGGCGGCTTCTGTGGTTGACACAACTTGTAAAAACCAGAACAACAACGTTCCCCCCTTTGCGTTATTGTGACGTGGCCCCAAAGCAGACACAAGGTGATTGTTGTATTGTGCGCGTTGCCTCGGTTCACAACCATCCGAAAAGGTTTTTTTTTTTTTTTTTTTTTAACATAATGTATACATAAAAAAAAAAAAAACGTGGGGAGGTACGAGTACGAACAATAGTTGCACGCCGAGCTCTTCTTTGCCGAGCAATGAGCCCATTTCTTCAGTCATCTCCACTGGTCTCGATGACTACCCCATAAAACAAGGAGCTCCCCGAGCAACTGACACATCAAAGTAACCTCTCCTGCTCGCAAACGAAAATGAGCATCGATTCAGATAAAGTTTGAACGGCAAATGAAAGATGATGGGGTTTTTTTTTTTTTTTGAAAATAGGCGAAAACAACAATGGCTCTTTCTAGTAGAGGCACACCAGTCAGGTGCGGTTCAATCTTTCGATCCAATAGGCTATAAGAAAGGCAAAGGGTCGTTACGTTATTGGACGAGACACGGAACTGCGCGCGCACATATGTTACGTGTCCAGTTCTCGTGCTACTCGGCCGTCATATACGTGAACACACCAACGTGTTTTGAAAAAGAAAAAGATGTAGATAGACCAACTCTATTGCAAGTGTCACGCAGCCAAAATGAAAAAAAAAAAAAAAAAAAGGTTTTGTTTTGATGCAGAGTTAACTTTATTCGATATACAAAAGTTTGCCCTGGAAAGCGTGTAATAGCCCACCCTAGAAGTCTTTAAGTTTAAATATATATCTCTACTGGGGGGGGGGGGGGATAGAGTAAAGATATTTTTTTTTTTTTTTTTCCCTCTCGCTATTCGATTTTCTCTTTTTCTTGTGCCATGTGAACTTGTGTGGATGTGGGAGACACTCGTAAATCTTGCTTGATGGCCTCTGCCAAAAAAGACCAAAAGGGAGAATGAGAAGGGGGGGGGGGGAGATCTTTCTTCTTCCATGTTTTGTTCCCCTTTTTTCGTACACGACCCAAACGCTTGGCCCATGTCTGTTTCCAAATGCTTTCAAGAAAAACTCTTTTCTTTTTTCTTTTTTTTTTTTCCGGCGGAGAGATCCGTGCGACGGCCGTTCCAGCATTGCGCCCGCCACGACAAGAAGAAGCAATGGTATATATTTCACTCAGAGAACGACAAAAAGAAAGGGCTAAAGAAAAAAAGAAAGAAAAAAAAAAATGAAAGGAAATTATATTTTCTTTTTCTTTCCTATCGTCGGAGACAGAGGCCGTCCATCTTGTCCTCCCACTCTCCGCGGCCCGCTCGCCAGACTTAACACATTCTAGCTTGGGGGCAAGAGAGAGAGAGAGAGAAAAGAGATGTGCACTTGATACCGTCGCATCTATCAAGGTAGATTAACCCCCCTTCCCTTCTGCAAAAAGTAAAAAGAGAGGGGAAAATCCATTTAACTGGAACGAGAGGGGGAAAAAATCGCAATGAAAAATCACGAAAAGTTGAACGATTTGGCCCGCAGGCTTGTCGATTGGGCAATGCAAATGAGGATTTCAAGCGAGCGAATGACCCAGTTTTAAAACAACAAGGCATTGCCCATTACAGGAAGGTAAAGCAAAAAAAAAAAAAAAAAGAAATGAATAAATAAAAATGAAAACACATTTTTATCAGCTAGACGAGTCAAAGTTCACGCTACGCTCCCGATATTCACATTATCAACGGCCACCTTCAGAGTCCCTTAATCTATCCGTGTCGATCTCGTAAAAAATGAACAAACCGACAGGTGAATTTCCCCTCCTCCTGTCTTTCTGGTCGGCACCGGTAAGAGGCGTGCGTGAAATCACGTTCTTATGCACTTTCGTCTATCAAAACCATTTTTTTTTCTTCTTCTTCTTTAAGAGAATGAACAGTTAAAGGGGAAAATAGTTTTAAAAGGCAAAAAGAGCTTGTTGGCAAGTAGTAAAAAATTTCGGGATCCGTGTACAACCCCCCCACCCCCACCCCACGGGGTCGGAGCAAGGGTGGATTTCCGAGTGGCATCGTTTCGCATCGTCGGGCCAGAAAGACCTCTTCCGCAGACCATCAACGGTCCATCAAGTCCTTCCTTTCGTGAACAAGTCGAATGAAAAACAACATCTTTCCATCCGATCCAGTCAGCCGTGAGCCACGGAAAGAAGCGCGTGCGCCCATTGGCCCATATCCACCCTCTCATTTCTTTGTCTCTCTCTCTCTCTCTCTTCACCACTTTTGATTCCCTTCATCTTTTTTCTTCTTCTTCTTCTTCTTAACTGCCCTCTTCTACAGACCACAGCATCCATCGCAAAATAAAAAAAAGATTGCGTCGTCTAAGCCCAACGACGTTTTCCTTACACAAAAGAAAAACTTTTAGCGATAGATACACACAGTTTTCGTGTCCTAATGGCTACCTCTCTCTCCGTTCTACACACCGAAAGATACACACACACACACACACACACATTTCTTGTATCTCTTCGCCGACCCCTCTTCTTTTCCCCATATTGATTTATGCCTTGTCCGCTGGGCAGAGTTACAAACAATATAACGTCTACGTGAGGCTTTTTTTCTTTTTTTCTTTTTTTTTTCTTCTTCTTTCTTTTCACTACTGTCCAATATCGGATAAGAAGAAAAACACGGCTGAGCGGCGGGGGGAATGCGTCGATAACGCGGTCAAAGGTTTTCTTTAATATCCTGCGCCGGACAAGGGGCTCCCGCTTCGTCCCTCACGCAATGCGCGCGATGATCTATAGAGAAACAGTCGCCGATTTGTACAAAGCCGCGTCAATAGCTGATAACGAAACCAGAGCGTACACACACACATACACACACGGACGAGAGAAACAAACGAACTTTAAAAACTACGCACACCTGATAATAACTCGAACAAAAAAAAAAAAAAAATGAAAATTGAATGAAATTAAAGACGGCAGCTGGAAAAAAAAACAAAAAAACATTAATTGTACAATTTTGCTCGAAAAAAAAACAACAAAACAAATGAGGAGAAGCGCATTTTTTTTTTTTTAACTCACGCGATGGCCTTTGCCGCTATCTCCCCCTTCATTTCTTTCTCATTCCTGTTGTGTTCCGATACGCTTTATCGGCGACAATGTCCATTCGAGTGGCAACGAGAAAAAAAAAAAAAAGACTTTTAATGTCGTCCGAAATAAAAGGTTCCCCTTTCCTTTCGATCAGTTTTTTTGTTTTTACGGTACATAACAAAACAAAGAAAAAAAAAATACGCAACGTTACGTCAATAGAACCAGGAAAAGATACAGACGGCCGTTCTTGTTTTGTTTTACGATTGAAAGGGGATTTTCAGTGCGTGTGTGAAAGTTTTGTCAGCATTGCGGTGTTTTCGCTATTTGTTGTGGCTCGGGAAAGAAAAAAAAGGGAGGGATCAATCGAGGGAAGGATTTAAAGCCGTTCATGAATGGCCGATGCGGTTTGTTGTCACCAAGCAGAAGGGGTCGAATGAAAAAAAAAAAAAAAGATGCGGATTTTCAAGAGAGCGTTTGAATTGATCAAACTATTTTCATTTGAAATGAAGAGGACGAAAGAAACAAGCAGAGAGAGAGGGGGAAAATGAAAATAAATAAACATGGAGCGAAAACGTGGCTGGTGGCAAGCGACAAGCCAAAGCCGATCAGCCACCCTCCACAATGTTTGCAGACGCGCTTCATAAGTCCGTGCGGATGATGAGGCCCTTTTTTTTTTTTTTTTTTGAAAAAGAGGTTGCACAAACAATCATTGAAAAAAATCCTTTATCCTCTCTATTTTTCACGCTTTTGATTCAACAACGAAAAAAAAAAAATCCCGGACCATCAGCCCAATCATCGACCAACCGCCTCCGAAAATTGATGGCAAATGATGAGCTTTGCTCGAAAATCTATTGAATAAATATATATATATTTTTTTCTCACACCCACAGTTAGATGCAACACACGTCGATGAGGAGGAGTGGGGGACCCGACTCCCAAACAATTGCCACAAGAGATTAAGCGAACGTCGGGCGTTGCGGGACGCTGAGCGGATTTGTACAAACTGCATGTATCCATGACGTTATAGAAAAAGAGCCTACCCTTACTACCCCTGTCTGTACCTCCCCCACCCCCATACTGGCACAGCACCACCTTTTTTTTTTCCTCCAGTGTTCTCCCGTTTAGTTCGTTCCCAAACACGGCCAGTCCCAACTGACGTCGATGGGGGCGAACAACAAAAAAAAAAAAAAAAAAAAAGAAAAAAGAAGGAACTTCCTAATGATCAAACACAACAACACTCCCCGGCGATTTCCCACGTAGGCAACACATAACATTCACTTAAGCTGCTAATACCTTCCCCATAGTCTCTGCATGTCCCATTTTCCAACCCACAGAATAGAGCAAAAGATAAAAGAAAAAAAAAAAACTATTTAGAGACATGGTACTAGAGGGCGTTCCTAACCGGCTATAAAAACATCCAACCAAGAAACACATCCGGACGCAAAAAAATTTAAAAAAATAAAACAAAAAAAAAAAAACCTATGCCACATTTTTGACCCTAGATTTTCCACCATGTTCGTGGAACACATGGAAAAAATACTTTCAAAGAACCGGGGGATAGGAAATCAGATTTTTGTTTTCGGATGTTGTCCATTGAGAACGTCAGTGAAGAGGAAAGACATCGGAAGTCGTCCGTCTCGTCACAACGTCGACACCAACTGCGCGACGCCTTTTTTTTGTTGTTGTTGTGTGTGTGTGTCCATTTTGTTACATTGGCAATTGACGGACAAGAACATGCAAGGAAATTAAAAGAAATGGAGACTGACCACGTCCGGTGTGCTGGATCCGTCCGTATGGCTCGTGTCGGCTGTGGAGGCGCGGGCGTGATGGGCACCAGAGTTGTTGTTGGTGTCGCCCAGGTCGGGTTTGCTGGTGCCGTCCCGCTCGTCGATCACCAGGTCGATGGGCATCTTGCCCTTCAGACAGCTGATGTAACGGTGGCAAAAGTTGTCGCACAGCTCGTGAACCTGTTGTTGCAGAATCAACGTCATCATTTGTCATATTTTAAAAATAGAAACAAGAATGTGATTCGATAGGTAACGCATCGCATTATTAAAGGACGCGTGTTGTTATTGTCAAAGATCATACCATATATCAGTTTCGAATTTTCTTTTTGTTTTCTACCAAGGACGAAATGGCTTATCTGCAACATTCGTCTATTTGTATACGACGCCCTAAACTTATACGACGCATATTTTATCATCAAGCTAACCCCAGAGACAGAGATAACCAAACGTCTCACTCACGGAATGTCACAATAACACACAACGCAAAATAATAATTAAAAAAAAAAAACAGAATCAAATTTAAAGCTGCTAACATGGCGAAATGAAAACGTCTCTCTGTGCGTCTATGATTTACTCGCATCGTTTCTATGACAAACGATCGAACGGCACCTTTTGTGCTATCGGGTTCTCGTCTTTTGTCATTTCTCTCTGTACACCCCGCGTCTATAAAAGCAAGAGCCTTCGCTTATATTTTTTTCTTCTTCTTCTTCTTCGTGAAAGGGCGTGAACGAGTCGATAGAGACGTGGCTGCGTTATAAGGATGTGCTCTGCAAGTGACACGACGGTGGGAGGGCTGCGAGTGAAATGTTCTCGCACGCGCGCAACGACGTCGGGGGAGGCGGCGCCGTCACCTGCTCGTGACAGCTCCTCGCTCAGTCGCAGACCCTCCTTTTTATATCCTCCCAAACTCCCCCCCCTTTTTTCCTCAGAAAAAAAAAGTGTACGATGCCAAACCCCTTTGAACGTTGCACAAAGACGTCGGCAATTCAACAGCAGCATCTCATCAACGCGTTTCTTCTCCCCATTTCTCTTTTCCCATTCGTGGATGGAAAAAAGAAAAAAAGAGAAAACCATTCTATTCATCGTGAAAAAAAGAAAGAAAAAGAAATGACGTAGGGAACTATATAGAATGAATAGGTCATCCATCTCCTGAAGGCTGCCAATCGCTTCGGAAAAAGAAAAAAAAAAAAAAAGAATTACCCTGTGCTTATGTAAGAGCCCATCACCTGCCCCCCCCCCCCTCTACAGTCTATTCAAAAAAGGTAGGCATTTATGCGACATCAAAGTCCAATAACATGTTATTTCGGCGTAGGAAAAAATAAAGACTGTGTTACCTTTTCCAATTCGAGGAGGTGGAACCGAAGTACTTGAATGGCCTGCACCATCTGCAAAAAAATTGGAGAACAAAATAATTTAATTTAATTTTCTCTCTTTAATTTTAAAAAGAAAGGCAACATAGGACACAATGACTCGTGATAAGAAATGAGGAAAGAAAAAAAAATTGACACAGAAAAAAAAAATAAATAAAAAGAGATTATGCTTTGAACGAGCGGTTCTTGACACTGTTCTTATCGTCACCATGGCCGGCTACACGGATCGTAAATACAACATTTTCGGGATGAAGCGAGTCGGTCACACCACAGAAAACAAAAATATAAGACTTTTCTTTTCGTACAGGGGACTTTGAACTTGAAATTTTTTGTTGTTGGAAATGAATTGACGAAGCGTCGGTGTCAGAGAATTGGAGCGAAACGCGGTGAATGAGCCAACTATCGACGGAAGCTCAAAGGGCATTCATTTCTATTGAACGTTTTAATAAAAAACAGAAATTTATGAAAAATAATCAAACGAAATGTCGGGTAAAAAACAAAAACAAAAGAGGACGTCGTAGCTCAGCAATAACGCCGTGAATACACAAGACGGTGCGATGAAATTGACTTTCAAATGCCTGTGAGGTACCGTTGATAGCGGGCCCAAATCTACCGATGCAAAATTGACGATCGTTGCAAATCGTTTGGATATCAAAATCCAAAGCTCTTGTCTCTATAATTATCATAGAAGCCATCCAAAAAAAAAAAAAAAAAGAAAAAGACATTTTGCCCCTTTCGCATAACTCTTGAAATGTGTGTATAAACACGAAATGACGCATCCACGGGATATCAAAAACACGAATATAAAAAAGAAAGGGGTTACCCCTGAACTACCCCCATCGTGCAGAGTCAATGGCCCGTTCTGACCGGTGATAATCTGTTTCAAACTACGCCATCGAATCCCCAAAAACGACTTGCACTCTCTCTATAAACACAATGTTGTTGTTCTCCCACTCAAGTGTTGCATTTCTCCCTTTTGATTTCATTGTTTTGCCTCGGTTTTTTTTTTTTTCAATGGACTTTTAAACAAAAATCACAGCGAGACTCAAAGTGAACACAAATGAAATTTAGAATAATGTGACTCACCAAGGAGTCGACTTCTGGATCGGCAATGTAGTACGGCTTCTCTTGACGAATCTGTTTGAAAAAACAAACGATTTTTATTTACACTTTAATTTCGAAACAACAAGCAAATTACAACATAGACACACTCATTTTTAAAAGATGCATCATCTCTATCCTGACAGGGACTGTGATTTGCCCCAGTCGGCCGACTGTCATTTTAGCCCCCCAAGACCAAAAAAAAAAAAAAAAAACTGAGAGCTACGCTTCGGGGGCCTAGTGCCCCCTCTCTTTTCAAATCACCTTTAACCGTCATCATCATCATCATCATCATAGGGGCCCAAAAACGACCACCTCGTTCCAACTATTTTGCTTTCTCCATAACGACGGGATGAAGTAGTTTCGTGTCATTTTTTTTTTTTTTTTTTTGTTCCAGGAGAGGGGGTGGGGAGACGAAGAGGCACGTGCCAAAACACGTCTCATTGGCGTGCACGAGGGATATAAGGAAAAGCTATATACGCGCGTTGCTACTATTTTCATCTAAAAATACCGGGCCAAACGGTACAAATTCGGGATGCGTGCATCTAAGAAAAAATCTTTCTCTCTTCTTCTTCCGATTACACAAATCAAAACCCGTTTTCCACGTACGCCAGAAATAAACACGCCTAGGGCTAAATGTGTCGTGAATCATAAAGTGAGACACTCTCAAGATTCCGCACTGACCGGAATTGAGAGAAAAAAAACTGGGGGGATCTCATCAAGATATGCATGAACGAATCAGCGCTACGTGACGTGCTATACATCTTTTATTTAAAAAAAAAATAAATAAATAAGAAAAAAAAAAAGCAAGGCCTAAGAGATGGCAAGAGTTTTTCCGCACCGGTCTGCTGGGCGTTTGATGGACCAAGTTAACGGGCCGTCAACCCCAGACATGTCAAGCCCAGATACCCCCCCCCCCGCTCCCGCACCCTTTTAACTGCGACGCTAACTCGAAGCAGACAACTATGCCTCTCTCCCCCCCCCCCCATCTTTTGCATGCAACGTGTGTTCGTTTTGCTTTTCACAACAACTTGCGTTTCGACTCTACTCCCCCCCCCCTTCTCTTTTTTGTGTGGACTTCAATCAACACGTAACACAAGAGTTGATTCGTGAGTATTATTTCCGCACGAAACATTCAGAGTGTATCACGTGAGGAGACTAGCATCATCGAACTTCATTGACGCCGAACGAGAAACACAAGAGGGTAAGGAGGCGGCCCTCCACGTTTCCCTTATTTAGCGTGTATAGATTGAAAAGCTATTTGAATAAGAAAAGATATATTCCCGACAAAAGGAGAGGACAACCATGGACATGTCTTTTTAAGAAAGAGAAAGAAAAAAAAAAAAAAAAAAAAAAAGAAAAAAAACGAGAAGTCTTTCGTTGTTCCATGGGAAAATGAAATTGGATGGCACGAAGCTGACAGAGTCGAATTTCAACTCCGGACATGTAGATCTCTTGATGAACTCGAAGAAGGGGGGAGGGAAGAAAATAGACGCACAAAGAAAGAAAAAAAAAACTGGTTCTTTTTCCTGTTTTTTTTTTTCTACAGAAATAAAAGTTAATGAAATCGAAAGCTGCTGGAAAGAACCGAAAGTCTCATGTTTTTTTTTTTTTTTCTGGTGGGGGGACAGTGTGGGCAAGATCGTCGGTAGAAGACGAATTCCAGCCAGCCGTGTATAAATATGGGTGGGGGGTTCCAAAAAAGCGCGCAAAACCAGAACCAGACGTCGAAAGTGTCATGTTACAACCCCAGTAAGTTCCTCCGGTAAGAAACCCTCATGTGTTGAGCACCCCCCCCCCCCCTCTGTCTTTAAAACACACACACACCAAACTGAAACAAATTAACTTTTTTAGCATCAAGTAGAAGTTTCCCTCACTAAAAAAAAAAAAAGGGCAGCATGGATCAACTGTTCCAAGAGGGGGGTGTTCCAGGTTTTTGGACTCTTTTCGACTGGAACGTTTTTTTCGACGTCTTTTCTCCAGAAATAGCTTTTTTTTTTTTTTGCTTCCAGTTCCAAAAAAAAAAAAATAATAATAATTACAATAAGAATTTATACTGTGAAAAAAAAAAAGAAATTGCATATCCGGAAGGGGGGGACCCCCCATTGTCGCCCACCTCCCATTATGATGGATTCACGGTTCGACGAAAAGATGACCATACCGTGGGCGCGTGAAATGACTCCCGTTAAAGGCAAGGGGGATCCGTCTATCTTTTTATTCTGATGTAAGACCCCAAATAATAAAACAAAAATTCTATTCAATTCGCTCGAAATGAAACATTAACGTGAACGCGTAGGTGGGGGGTTTCTTTTGTATGAAATGATAACGACTCTATTACGCTATTTCAATTTCTACAGCCATTTTTTTTTTAAGTTAATCACATTCCATCATTGTAAATAAAAAATTTGGCCATAAATGATGGGTCCGTTATATGGGGTCACAGGGCCGGAACAAGTCCTACGAAAGGATTTACGAATTTCGAAAACATTTATCATATACAAAAACTTACAACACGGAACTTGTTCCAGTATTCCCCCCTTATTTCTCTTGCTTTCTTTTCCATCCCATGCCATAAAAATAAAAGCCCTTTACTCTGATGATTTTTAAAAGCCAAGTTAATCCTCAAACACAAAGTGGAACTCGAGGGAAATTATCGATTAACTCTTCAAAAAAAAAATACGAAAGAAAATAGAAAGGGGGGGAGAAGAAATGAAGAAAGAATATACCACACATACCAAAATCCGGTATTTCCCCTCGGATGATGAAGAAGGGGGGGGGGGAATGGACCTTTTTTTTTTTTCTTCTTAACTTTCGACTTAAAAAATATTTTAAAAGAAACTTCGTCTTCTTCTTTGACTATCTCGTGGGAGGCAGTTAGTGGCTTGAAACCCTCTGGTTCTTTTTTTTTTTTTTCCCCTCTACATGTTGTACACCCCCGAAATATGTAGGAGGAGGAGGTAGGGTAAGAACTGGAGGTATTTGGGACCCCCAAAAAAAAAATGTTCTTGAATAGAACAGCATTTTCCGTTTTTCGAAAAAGCACATGGGGGGGGGGATCAACTAAGAAGATCTTTTTCTTTTCTTTCCCGAGTTCTTCCTACACCAGCAGTTGCGACCCCCCTCTCTCTTTGGCTGACCTTTGCCATCCAACCCCAAAATACCCCCCCTCCTCTTACAATACCGTTTTGCTCTTTTCATTTCTGTTCCCCCCATTTTTTTTACTAGAGGGGGGACGACATACACAGAAAAGAACAATAGAAAAAAAAAAAAGATCTTTTATGTGTGTGTTAGTCTGGTAGAAAACGGTTTCCATCGAAAATGACTTACCCATCGTCAAAAAAACCTTTAAAAAAAAAAACAAAAAAAATTGTACATTTTCCGTGTGACACACATATTCGAATTTTAACCCTGGGGGTAACTCTTGATGATATTCAATCAAATTAAATGTTATTCCTTTTGGCCCCCTTCTCGTCTCAAAACAGGAGGGAAAAAAAAACAAGCTTCTACCTCATCAGTATTCATGTCTGGTTTGCATTTGTTTTGTTTTTTCCGTCATAATGCCCTATTATAGCCTCTCTGTGCACCATAGCGACACATACAAAAAAAAAAGGGGGGGGGGGAATTTCATAACGTGGGCCCTTGCGACATTTCGTACTTTAAAAGAAAATTGGATTTTAACAAATCGTTGAGCTATTAATGTTTGATAATCCGCTATTTAAACCCACCCCCTTCCAACTGCAAAAGAATCTGTGTGTGTTGCCATCGAAACATGTTATTGATTTAAAGTGGGGCGTGGTGCTAAGCAGGGGGGCATGTTGTGATTGGTGACTGTGAAATCGGATCTGATGACCCGCTTCCCCCCCCCCTTCACAAAATAACATCGACGTTAATAAATCCATCAGAAATTGGAGTAAAAACAAAAAAGACGGAAGGCATAGGAAAAAAAATAAATGATGAAATTCTTTACCTGTTTGGAGAAGACGGCAATGTCCTCGTTGAAAGACTCGGATGAGCAGACATCTCCTCCAGCGACGCCCGGTTCGCGTGGGGTGCACGTCGCCAGTTCGCATTTTTCGAAAATGAGCGCCAATAACGGGAAGAGCGGATGCCTACCAAAAAATGAATAAATAACAAGACACAATAAATACCACATCATTAACATATCCTACACGTTAAACGATCACGTCACCGACTCCCCCCCCCCAACATTCAAACATTTTATTTATTTATTTCTTTTTTTTTGCACAATGTCTTTCTTTTTATTCATATCGCTTTTCAAAATTTCGCCGACGCTATTCCGATCCTGCCGATCAGTTTTGATGTTGTTTTTCGTGATGGATGACCGCCTAACTTTTGATCTCATCGGCGAGTGAGAAAAGCGAACGCACGCGCCATCCCCCTCGCGTTTTGATGGATTACAACCTAACGGGGATGGCTAATTCGTGAAAATCTTTCGGCAGCAAAAATAATTCAACTGTTGGAATCATCGCACGGCAATGGTACAACCCGATGGCCACGCGTCTGTACTTTTTTGAACGGCATCTATACGACGATTTTTATGATTCGATTTCATAAAAACGGGAGCGCAATTCTTGAGCTGTTGTAACACTCGTGGAATAAACGAAGCGGACGAGAAGGGCCAGCCTCAAGCTGAGATAGGGAAGTTTTACGAAGAGAAAGAAGAGAGGCATATCTTTCAGTGGCTTCCGGAATAAATTGACTGTTTACAATGCCACGGCCAGTCCATAAAAGCTGACGGGGTAGAGGGCCATCAATGCCAACCGGTGTATACTATAGACGATATATACGGCCCTTGGTGGTGGTGGTGGTGGTGGTAGCGCAGCAAAGGGTATTGGCCCCACAGACGCTGAGCGTCTCTTCCAAAAGAAAAAAAAAAAAAACCGGCGGCATCGTGCAACACATTTTCTTCCGCCTTTTTCTTTCTTTCTTTTTGCTCAAATAACCTGTCCTTCTCCATCAAGACCCATTCTATTGGGCATTTATTTTTATTTTTTTTTTTTTTTACGATGACATAGCGATCGACAGTAGAAAAATGAAGAGCGGACATTTTCAACAACTTCATTTTTTTTACTCGTTTTCTGGCTACCGACTCGAAAAAGAACGTCATCCGGAAGTGACGCAACACACCGTTTGCTCCGGCAAACTCTGCGGGGGTGTGTCATTTTTACGACGCGAAATTAAACTTGGAAAAAGAAAACGATCTATAAGAAGAAAATGAAATAAAAAATGAAGAAGAAAAAAAGGGGGCACCCTATTGCAACCAATGATTTACGACCCTCGAAAAATGGCACGCATGTGAACATTTCGGATGAAAAAAAAAAAAAAAAAAAAAAGGATACGATCCATCTGGAACATGTCAACGCTCAAACAAAACACACAAAAAAAAACTGGATTGAAATGCTACGTTTGCCAGAGGAATGGATGACCTTCCTTCCTCTTGGAAAAAAAAATTAATTTTGAAAAAAAAAAAAAAAAAACAGGTGGAGGGAAATACATAAACAAAAGAGAAAAACGAGTCATAAATCCCGTTCTTAACAAGTGGTCCAATAGCATCTTATTGAAGGAGGAGAGGGGGGGGGGAGGGCAGTTGGGTCGGTCAAATTTCAAGTGTCTTTGATGTTTACATTTAGAGGCTTCTTTTCTTATACATCTACGGTGTGCGCGCGTTTATCTCTTTTAACGGATTTCGCATCTCGTTTGCATTTCTCTTTTGACGGTGTCTTACTCGTCCACCGCCGGAATAGAAAAACAAAAAGGACGTACCCGTAGATGGCGTCTTTGTCGCGTTTGTGGACGTCGGGGACGGAGGAGCTGGCGGCAGCTGCGGCTGCCATGTGATTGGCGCCGACTTGCTGGGCCGAGACGTGATTGCCCAGATTGTGATAGGGCGACTGTGAGTGCGCGGCTGCGGCTGCTGCCGCACTGTGATGCATCGCCGCGGCTGCTGCTGCCGCTGCCGCTGCGCCGTGACTGTTAAGGTGGGCGGCGGCTGCGGCGGCCGCTGCCGATGCCGGCGACACCGACACCGAATGGTGCGAATGAGAGCCGGCAAGAGCCGACCTGTGTGCAGCGTGTGGGTCGCCGTACATCGACTCCATACCGCCGTAATGTGCTGCTAAACTCTCGTCATACTTCGTAAAAAAAAAAAAAAGAAATACGTTAGATTTCACAGCAATGCATAGCGAGGCGTAAAACAAACAAGGTGTCACAATCATACAGAAAAATAAAAAGCCGCAACGTCATTGTCAGGGCTCGGCGAATGGTTCATGACGACGGTAGCAAGTACAAAGCGAAATAGAAAAACCGATTGTATCGAGACGAAAACGACCTGTACACGTCATCGGTGCACAGACACATCATTCCAAAAATGGATCTTAAATAATTGTCCTCCTGCCACGGTTCTGTTTAGACGATGTAAGAGAATAGCTCACAACCTTTTATTATTTTCAATTCAAACGCAATCCCTTGTTTTGATAACGCAATTCCTCCGTTCAAATTACCCGCATCGTTCGTGTGGCCTTAACCCGTCCTCTTGTGTTTCATTAAGAAAAATAGGCCCCCCTTCTTTTTTTTTTACCTGCCTCTAAAAGAAATTCAACTATATATCATCGACACACGTATATAGAAAACTATGTGGATATCTCTTATTTAGTTTTTATGCGCCTCTCTATTTGAACTAGATCGGGATTTTCTGCTTTCTTGTGTTGGCAGAGTGTTATCTCGTGATGCCGATATGACGCCCGTATTGATACCAAAGTCGAAAGCGCAAACAACCAAGCCAGACGCATAGTTACGGATAAAAACAAAAACAAAATTTCGATACGGCCTTTTCATTTTTCCTTTCCTTGATTTGATAAGAAAAAAAAAAGAATCCTGCTATTCACACGCTTTTTGAAAAAAAAAAGGGAGGTCAAACCCCATCGCACGACCCTCCAAAACATTTCCTTCTACCACCGGCCCCTGCTGCTACGGATTGAATCGGAGCTAATCAACCATTTTCTTTTTCTTACTTGTATGAAAAAAAAACCTTCTTTTCATTCTCTAACTTGCGCATTTTCTTCTGCTGCTCTCTTTCACTGTTTCTCCCCCCTTCTTCATTCTTTCATTCTCTACGTGTGGCTCCGTTGCAGAACCCCCCTCTGCGATGGCAAAGAGGCATCCAAAAACTGGCTTCACAATCCAATGTCTTTTGTGCACCGTTCGCTCGTTGCCTACCTCATTCTACCCGGTTCTTCTTCTTTTGATATTTTCATACGCGCCACACACACAACACGCATTTGAGATATCCACAGGAAAATAAAAATGGCTGTGCGGCAAGCCAGTCCCCTCCTCTTGTTTGTGTGTGAGAGAGCAAACGGTACATTTTCTTTAGATACACGTTTTTTTTCTTTTTAAATAATAATAATATGAAAGAAAAAAAGAGCGAGATAGAAAGAAGAAAAGCGAGGGAATAATGATCTGTAGACTACAATATAGAAAATCACCTGAGGGCCCCTTTACCTGCATGAGGCTGCCCACAAGACCCTTGATCACATTCCAATTCAAAGTTGACGTAACCCAACTGCGCATACGAGTTGGCACACATCAAACTCGATCGTCGCGTTTATTTCTTTTGGAAAAAAAAAACGACTTGCATTCCCTACACCCGAATAAAATCAAATGTAGATGGGGTCATGGTCGAGGTTTTTTCAAACAAAATGATGGGTTAAAACTGTAATCTTCTTATTGCCAACCTCTTTGCTTTTCTTAAGGTTTCTAAAGTTCCTCTTTTGGGACCATCCCTACACCTTTGGGAGATTTATCAATAGCCTCCTACACCCGATTTTTTTTTCCTACTGAACATAAATTGACACCCACGAGGCCCCTCTTTAACAAGGGGTGGTCCGACATTATACCCTTCCCTTTTGGCCAACTTCTTTTTTTTTCGTATTTCTCAAAGGGGTAGGTGTGTGGGTGTAGGGAAATAAAGCCGAACTCCATCTTTCCGTCTTATTATATTAACCCACAAGAAAATTTTTACCTACAGTCTAATCACTAGGTATTTTCGCCTCATCGCCATCCCCCAAGTGTCAAAACTATGCGCACCACGCGCGCATTTAAACTGCCACTCTTACCCTCCGCATTTCGAACACTCTCATTTACCTACTTAAACGTATAGACATGTTTTTTTTTTACGATCCGACTCCTCCTTCAGTCACGTCCACAACCCCCCCACCCCCATTGAAAATAAAGCAAAACAGACTGTAATTAGCTGCAAAAGTCAATCATCTGCTACTGTTAAAAGCAGCCCCATCGGCGTGTGTTACAAGTCTTCATTTTCACTTAACCGACAATATAAAACACGGCCCAATGCCCGTAATTGACGTTTAATATTTTTTTTTAACGATGAATAAAGAGAGGTAACGAGGCCTAATGAACAAAACAAAAGAACTTACTCTTGGTTGAGCCATGAATGTGGTGGGATGTTGACCGTAAAGGTCCGACGACGATGAGAAACGCTCGACTTTGAGCTGGTGAGGTTGTAGTGGTGAAGGCGCCGGAGTGCAAGCTACGAGCGCACCGCCGTTGTGATGAGCAGCCGTCGGGTGAGACGAAGAGTGGGCAAAAATCGACTGGGAAGACGTTCCGCCGCCGACGGAAGAGAACGGCGATAGTGGCGGGGTCGGCTGAGCGGCCGCCGCGGCCCCCCAACCGTCTTCGACTCGACGTCGATCTATGGTGGATTGCTACCACCGTTTGCCTTTGCCCCCACTATGCGATCCTTCCACACAAAAGAACACAAACACGCAAACACTTTTCGTTTCGTTTTTTTGTATGTCAATCGACTGCACTCGGGCCGACGGGAGTGGACGCACAAACGGCCAAAAGAAGAAAACACACGCACAGTAGATTTTCTTCTTTTTTTTTTTCAGGCCCGGACTAAGGATCTATTTCTTTGATAATGAAAACGTGATGTTGGCACGAAACACACTAACACACTCCACACACACAGGCTCTTCTATGAAAAAAAAAAAGCCGTCGGCAAAACTTGGTCTCAACAGTTGATATTCAATTTTTGATTCTAATTTGCATCCACTTTTTTTTTGTTTGTTTCCCAAATGATTTGCAGAGAAAAATATTTAAATTTCCCCTTTTTTTGTTTTCGCGCTTTTAGAGTTTCTCTCTCCTTTTTTTCCCCGCGCTTTTTTTATAGGGGGAAGGGAGACGAAAATGAAGAGGGGTGGTTATAATCCGCGCGGGCAACAAGTCGTTCTCGACGACCAAGGTCGAAACAAACAAAAAAAAAACTTAACACTTTTTTTTTTTTTCGAACAAAGGCCCAAGTTGATTTCGCAACACCACCGAAAAACAACAAAATGGCGACAGTTGAATAAATTAACGATTCAAATGTGTCTGCCTCGTGGTCGAAAAAAATAAGACGCCGGTCGAAATGGCAATGAAGCTGATGAAAAACGATGCACTTTTTGATAAAAAAAAACTCACTTTTTTCCTTAAAAAAAAAACAAAAAAACACTTGGAAACAATGGCGCCGATTGAAAACTGAAAACAAAAAATGTCGTCCCGTTTTCAGCGGGTGGAGAACACACACACACGTTTGGTTCGATGGCCGTTCTTGGCAGAGCTAACGAGAACACTTGAACTTCTTTCCGATCGGACGGAAACACACACACTAGATGCGGCACTGCGATAAAGTTGGAGACGGTGAAATGAGAAAAAAAAAAAGATGGTGGAAAAGACAGTGAGAGAGATGAACACAGGCAGAGGAATAAAGAAGTGGTAGGATAAAAAAAAAATTGAAAGAGTAAAAAAAAAAGTACGGGCCAAACAAAATACTCGAGTATCTCTTCTTCTGGTGTGTGTGTGTGTGTGTATATAGATGGTAAACTATATATACTGGTGTAACAAACGTGGTGTACCCTGGGCCGGCTGTCAATCAGCGTCAGGCTCGCGCCAAGGGCGGACTTGAACTGCCACCAGCACACGGACTCGCTCCACGTCACAGAGGGCGCGCAAAACCCTCCCAATTCTTTTTTTTTTTTTTTCTTTTTCTTTTTTCTCTCTCTCTTCTTTCCTTTTTCTCTTTTTTTCGAAGAGGAGAATGGGATGGAGAAGGAATGAAGGAAAGAGGGGGGGGGCGAAGAGGAATGGGAGCGAAAAAGGATGAGAGGCGGGGCTACGTCAGTCAAGAGGTGGAGCATCAAGCGAAGAGGCTCTTCCCATTTCCCGCCTTTTGACATGGATTCTCCCGGCTCGAGTCGATGCGATCGAAGCGGGAAAAAACGAAACGGGACGCATTCCCTCCTTCTTTCCTACCCACTTGAGGCTCGCCCCGCCCTGCGATGACGGTATAATGTCCACCTCGAAGTTGGCCAACGACCAATGGCAACGTTGGAAACCATCTGTGATGGAATGCTGTCGACTCCTCCCATCTCCTCCCTTTAGTTGCTTCTCTTTTTTTTTTTTTTTTTTTTCATTTTCTTGTTCCTTTTTTTTTCTATTATCCGAGGGTATTCTCCATGCCGAACGCGCGCGTTTTTGTTTTGTTTTTTTCTTTTTCTTTCCTCTTTTTATTCTTCTTCTTTTTCTTTTTCTCTTCTTCGGAGCTTGTTACAAAGTGACTGTTTTTCACAGCGTGAGACACTATGCGTTTATAAGGCGATTACAGCGCCCGCATACAGCGAAGCCTTCTTCGCTGCCGTGTTAGCCGCCGCCCGTCGCCGCCGTCACAGAGTCATGGACTTCTATTTCTTCCCTTTTTTTTTTTTTTTTTTCTCTCCTGTGGGGGCTTTTATTTCTATATTTTATGCATTTCTTTCTCAATTCTGCGAAACGAAAATTCGTGTCTTAATACTTTGTTCAATAATAAAGAGAATTGCAAAATAAGATGAACGATTTCTACTGGTAAGCCATCCGTTAGTCATTTCTTTCGTCTCTCTCTCTCTCTTGGGTGATGGAGCTCATTACCATTTCTTAGGGGGGTCTTAGCAATCACTTTGACGTCTCTCGGTGTGAATACGAGCTTTTCCGTTTCAATTTCTGATCGAAAAATTTCAGAAAAGATTCAAGTGTATTTTCAATATGCTAATTCTCTTTGCATTCCCACAGGTTTTTTTTTTTCTTTAGTGTATCTTATCCGTGTGTGTGTGTATGACAGGTCATCTGATTCCTACCAACTCTGAAATGAAATATACAAAATTTCATTTTTTTAAATATATTTTTTTACATTAAAAATTTCATTAAAAAAAAGGAAATGATATTAAAAATCAAAAAGTCACCCGAGGGTCAAGTAAGACAATGGGTTCCGGATATTACAAACGTTTTGCCTATTTAAAAAAAAACACGTGTAAAAATTCACATAAAGCATTAGAATGATGAGCCATCGGCGTTTTCATTCCAATAAGAAATCTCTTGAATTTTTAATCATCCTGCCTTCGCACGTCTATGTGATATGTTCCGTCTTTTAGCCCGTCGTACACAGTGTGTGTTTATATTGTTTGTGCTCGATTCCCTCCAGTCATCAGTGGCCCCTCTTCGATAATACATTACTGAATACATTATTACTTGAGAGGTTAGATCTATAGACACACACACACACATTGATGAAAATATATGTAGGGAAAAAAAAAAGACACACTATGTTGTTGTTGTTCTTGATGGCGTGCTCTGGCAACAACTTGAGTGCTTTGCCGGCCTCGATCGCCACACACACACACACACACAAGTTGAATGACGAGTGAGAAAAAAAAAAAAAATATATACCTGTTGATGGCTCGATGACTGACAGCTCATATTGTTTGATCCATTCGGTTGGTCGGCGCGCAAAAGCATACATACAAATATATATTTTTTTAAACAATAGGCCGCACCCTTTCAATGTCAGTTTGTGCATAGTTTGCTTTCCCCTCCCGACATTTAGCGCCCCATCATGTAGCATAAAAGATGAGCTGGCGGGTGATTTGAACATTTTTTTTTTTTTTTAATTCCAGGTGCTGCTTATCAGCAGAGCGTGTGTGCACGCTACGCGAGGAATGGAACATTTCATTTGTCTATAATCAATAATTGTATGTATTTCTCATCTCTGTCTTGCCTGTCTGTTTCTCTCCTATATATTTTTACGTTCCTTTTTTTCAATAGTGGGAAACATGGCAGCATGTTTCCCATGGTTTTGATTCGAAAACAACATGGAAACAAGTCAAAGGAACAAGAAGAAGAAAAAAAAAGAGCTATATAGGAATGTTCCGTCCTCCTCCTACTCCTCCCACTTCTTCTCGTCTGACTTTGAACTCTCGTTGAAGCGGCTTTTAAGCTTGACTTGGACTCTCTGTGTGTGCTGGGGGGAGTATTTAGGAGGGGACGGAGATACTGTCAACCTGTCCATCACCAAATCATGGAAAACAGCCCGGCCTTGTGGCCTGTTGCCTTCACAAAAAAAAACGAATAATATGGAAAATCAGATGCAAACGATTCGTTTCAGAAAAAAGGACTTTCAGATCTTCAGCGTCAGCTGTTTTCAATTGGAACGTGAAGGAAAAAAAAGGTTTTTTTTTTCTTGTTTATTAAAAAGCTATAGGCGGTTTAAATATACCAAACCTGTTGGCGTGTACTCATCAAATGCCCGTTGAAGTTTCTGTAGTTGAAACAATTTTTTTTTTTTTCAAACTCATTTCCTCTGTTTCTCTCATTCCACTTTGATCTTGTAAAAAAAAAAAAGATGGTTCTCTCTTCTTATATTCTCTCACCTTTCCTCATGTTTTTTTTTCTCTTTTTATATTCCTTTTCTTTATATTTTATGAAGGTTCTTTCTCACCCTCCGGTTTTCCCTTTAGTTCTCTTACTCCGCCCCATTGCAGACCTGTTTCATGTAGTTTTGTACCTTAGGCTCGCGGTATATTGTACATAAGGAACGGTACGGTACATTTTATCCGATTTTTTGTTTTCTTTTTTTCTCTATACCTTTTTTTTTTTCCTATGGTCAATGCTGTTGAGAATGCACACAAAAGAAAGAATCTTTTTTTTTTTTTTTTTAAATCTCAAAATATACCTGACATCAGAGTCGAATAGTCATCCGGATTTCGGAAAGACCATAGAAGCACATCGTTCTCTAATACCCTCGATGTCTTTCATTCTTGTCGATATGTAGCCCTTATTAGTCTACCCTTCCTCTTCTGCAAAGGTCTGCAAATGTCCGCCGCTCACACGGGAAATATATATCCGCTCAAAAAATAAAGCAAAAATGAAAATATCGAATCCAATTATCGGAGCGGAACGATCGGGTGCTTTCATCCAATGGTGTTTGATTGACAAAATAAAAGATTTTCATTTTTTATTTACAAACTAAAAAAATGTTTTCTTGCAAAATATGTTTTTTTTTTTTTTGGCTGGTTGGACGATAGATTTTTTTTTGTTTAAAAAAAAAAAAATATTCTCAACCCGGATGCCCACACACGGAGAGAGAGAGAGGGGAAAAAGAAAAAGAGGAGAGAAATATAAATATAAGGGAACGGAGGCTGACTTGGAAACATTTTTATGACTTTATATGGACTTGGTGTTGTTTTCTGTTGACTGCTGCTTCTGCTGGACCATCTCGAAAAAAACTGTCGTCCCTTCTTCTTCTTCCTTTTTTATAATGTTACGCTGTTATGGGTCGACAAGTTTGTCCTCTCCACGTCTTTAAAAAAAAAAAATATATACGTCCACAAGATAGAAACTCGCAAAAAAAAAAAAAAAGAAGACGGTTCCAGGGACCCCTCCATCGCCCCCCCAAAACATTATTACAATTTTCTTTTGACATTGTTAGGCATGTGACCTGCTCCTTTTTGCTCATTTAAAAGAAAAAAGGTGATGGTTTGCAAGAGACAGCGTGATACTACGCGGTGGTCGATGGTTTACCCCTGTAAGGCCATTTGAGACTCTTCAGACATGAGGGGCTACACTTTTTATATGACCGGCCATAAAAAAGGAAAAAAAAAAAGAAGAAGAGAACCTCTATCATATCATCAGCAGCAGCCCGGTGAGTAGCTTTTACGATCGATCAATCTCGTAAAAATAAAAAGAGAGAGTAAAAAATTTAGTTAAGAATGAGAAGGTCGTCTTCGTTCCAACACGCGTACAGAGTAGAACAATATAGATATGTATATATAAACAGACGTGCGTATGTGTGTATTTAGAACGGTGCGTACACCGAAAGAAAAAAACGGACAGGCTGACCGCAGATAAACGACTTGAGCACGTTGAATTTAAAAGAATCATCTGTGCTCATCTGAAGGTGTGTATGCAGGCAGTAGCGTAAAAGCAAAATGTCCTAATAATAATAAACAGCTTCCCTACCTTTTTTTTTTATTTGACATTTTTTTTTTTTTTACGTGTACACTATACGCATTTTTAATGCTTTGTTTTTCTTATGGTGATGGGTTTCCAGTGAAAAGCCGACAATATTATTTGCTTTGGCTGGTTGTGTCCAAATGGGAAATAAGAACAAAATCCGAAACGTATAGGGCGAGAAAAACAACTGAAGGAACGTGACACGTCTTGTCCAGCAAAGTCGTAAATCTTTTGATTTCTTTGAGCACTTCTTTTTCCCCCCCAACGAGCCGCATCGTGCGAAACGTTTTGCTCCGTCATAAACGTTGGCCATTTTTGGGTGGCTGATTTTTCTGCCCGACTAGAACTTGGCCATTTCCAATGAAAAAGTTGCAAAATGCCATACGTGTATATTTTCCAAGTTCTGTCTCCATCGAAAACAAAAAACAAAAAAAAAATAAAAATACAGAAGGCAAAAATTAAAAAAAACAAAACAAACGAATGTAACAAATTCCCGAACTCGGCGGGGTATTTTTCCGCTGGTACATGATGGACTTCCGGCCGTGGGGCCGTCATCGCTGAGCTGGTAGCTCGCTTCGGTATGTAGGACGGTATATCAATGGAAAGAATCACGGTCCCGTGACCGTCAGCTCGTGTTTGCCACACGGCAATCAGGTGACGAATAAGAGCTGTCCGTTGCTAACGTACACACTTTGGCTGTTTGAATGGCACATGAAAAAAAAACATTGTCGTGATTTATATACATTTATTTCCATAGTAAAAACCCCACAACAAATATGAAATAGTTCCCTCCCTGAAAATGCAATGCTGCAAGGGACACACGAAAATTCTAAAAATATCGGAAACAAAAATCGAGTGACACCGTGGGGGTACAAACAATCAAAATGGAGGCGAAAAAAAAAATAACTCTAACTTGTGTGAACGAAATAAAAAAAAAAATAAAGGAGGAGGGGATCAGAAACGCGCTCAGGTGTTTCTGATTGTCGCCGTCCAGGAATTTCCGCTCGCGAGAGGACACACACACAACTGGAACGAAGAATGTCGTTGGTCGCGACGGGTTTCCAGTTCGACACGCCCCGCTTTCTTTCGAATGAAAAACAGAACAAAAAAATGAAATAAAAAAAATGTAACAGCAATCAGCTCATTCCCAAGATTTGTCACCGGCTGATGACGCCGTTCTGAAACGCCGCAGAGAAACAGATAAATAAATTTCCTTTTTTTTTTCCTGTAGATAAAAAAGACACACAAACAAATGAAAAAGAGAAATAGAACTGAAAATAGCAACCATTTTTTATTGTATATTTTTCCTGGTCGTGTACGTAATACCCTTGTCTACGGACCGTAATACCGGCGGTCATGCTGCTATTGCCGATCGACCAGGAAAAGAAGCACGCGGGACACGGCCACGATATAGGATGACTGGAACAACACAGATAAATCTATGGACGAAAAAAAACAAAAAACAATAATAAAAATTTAAAAAAGAATTTTGAGGAGAGACGTGTGTTTAAAAGTTAGAAAGCCATTCGTCCCTTCTCTCTCTATACGCCAGAGTTTGAAAATCAGGACGGTTTGACTTGTATGTGGTGTAGGAGGAGTAGGGGAGGAGGAAGAGGGAGGAGTAGGAGCACACACACAAAAAAAAAGAGAGACACTATAACATTGAGGTTCTGGAACGTAGCGGGGGTGCTGTAGATTTTCCAATAGGGTCCTGGAAATAAGAAAAAAAAAAGAAAAAAGAAGAGGGGTTCCAAAACAGCATGAAGCACGCGAAATCGAATCAGTTCAACTGACGTTTCTACTTGAGTGCATTACCAGATTTCTCACCCCTCACCCTCCATTCCTACTCCTCTTTTTCAAGTCTACGCTCCTCATGTCTCTTGTCATTCTGGGCATTCAAGCTCTTCCACAGTCTTTTTTCTTTCCAACATGTCTGCTGTGTAACCCTGGCCAGTTGATTGCACGTTTCTTATTCCCAGTATAGAAAAGTATTATGCAAAACATGTACGAGAACAACGTCCAACGAATAAGAAATACCTTTCGCGTAGATGTAACAACAACCAACCGATTTAGAAATTTTTTTTCGTAATACCACGTCGTTCTCTCTTTTCCCGTAATAGATTCCAAAACAGAGGGTGGCGGTTAGAGAAGAAAATAAAAAAGATCAAAAGCTGACGGTCGCCGTGATCCATCATCGCCAGAAACGATCGGATCCAATCACGCTCCTGGGTGACATCTCCCGTGGCACGTAGACAAGTCACAAGCAACAGATATACACAACGAAGGCAAATTTAAAAAAAAATTTAAAAATAAGATTTGAAATCATGTGTGCGATTGAAACTGTCAGGCCAGTCAACCATCCTCCCCCCCTTTTAAAATTGTGAGATGTCTGTATCATATTAGAATTCGATAACATTGGGGAAGCCTTGGATATGCCATCATTCCGGAAGAAAATCCATCAATAAAGAACCAATGATGCGGTAAGAAGAGAGTTTCAACAATGAGCAAAGAAACGAAACGTATGTGTATATATATATATAAAAGAAAAATATATAAGCCGTGCTCTCCTGTTCGTGACTCTTGGGCTGTGAAGACGACGAGTCTTTTGGAGAGGCTTTGCGTGTGCCGCACGGCCAGTTGTGTTTTGTTTGTTCTTTTGAAAAAAGGGAGGATAAGGGAGGACCTGGGGTAGACTAGAGATTGAGATGTGTGAACGATCTCCGTCGTCAAAGTCACGCGGGTTGTGTACGGGGAAGAAGACAACAAAAGACTCCCCGCTTGGCGGCAAATTCTTGCCGTCGTCCGTGATCGGATTCCGTGACAGTGACTAACGCGATAGATAAGACATGTTCATCGTGTGTATTCTAAATTTTTTTTTTTTTTTTTTTTTTTTTTTAACTATTTTGGTTTTGTTTGTAGCTGTCCCATTCAAATTATTAAGTTCAAGTTCTTTCACTAATTGCACGCGTGAAAAACGAACGACGTGAACGATGAACCTGTTTCTAGTGGCCCATGATCGTTCGAAATTCCTTTTGTGATCATCGTGTAATCAATTGTGCTACTTGTTTAGGAACATCCGTCACTCACGCGGTCAAACGCACAAAAGCCCAACCTTTGAACGCTATGCAGAGGGTCTACGAAAAGCCAATCGATCATGATCTTTCCACGTTTTGAAACTGAATGGCTCACGATAGGCCTTTTCTCAATTCCTCCGATCATTCCGAGATCTTCTTCCACTTCACGGTGGGTCCCGTTTCACGTACCGCACTTTAATCACGCTAGTCTACGACCGATCGATACAAATGCCACAGCCTTTCATCTGCCTGCATTTGCACGCATAGGTATATACATACATTTCGGACTCCCGAAAAAAAAAAAAATGCCTGTACTTCTCTACGTGCTTTTGCCCCCATCGATTTCAGGGAGTTGTAGTTGGACTCGGATAAGAAAATAAAAAACAAGGTGATGTGTTAGAGAGACAGAGAAAGTGCACGCTGGACGCAACATCACCGTCGAGCACTTTAAATAAACGCATCGCTCTTTCTCTGCTAGTGAGTGTCGTGCGTATTTATATATTTACATGCATGTGTGTGTGTGTGTGTGTATATTTATATCAATGCAAGAGAGAACCTTATATATATATAGGGCTATAAATATCTACTGGCGGTTTTAAAGCGCAAACAACATCACACCGGACTAGAATAACCTCTGGACCCCTTCTACGTTCTCCTTCTCTCTTTCTTTTTTGCGTTTTCAATCTTCTTCTGTCGACTTTCCCCCGTGTTTTCTGTTGATATATACACAACTCGTGTGAAAAAGAAGGTTTTTTTTCTTTTTTTGTTCCGTTCAAAGGCGTGAACAGATGAGGTGCAGAAGAAGACATTCCGGGTGCCTCCTTCTTTCTCTTCCGGATGGAGGAGTCTTCTATTATATGAAACAAGTCTCTCAACAAGGTCCGAGCTGTTGCCGCAGTGCGACGCAAGCAGCCGCCACATCGTCGACGGTGGCATCCAACTGTAATAAGACACACACGGATTATTCCGGTCTATATTATAAGAGAAAAAACAAAACACTATCGTACTCTACGAACTCCATTTTTTTTTAAATTATTAATAAACAAATGTTTTCTGACTTTCCATAGGTAGAAAAAAAAAACTGGAAATGACCTGCGCATTTGATAATGCTCATTTGCATATAGTGCACGAGGTCAGAAATAAAAGAAAAAAAAAGAGCAGGGAAAGCACTTCTTCCTCTTGCTCATTATTCACCCCTCAGCACATTTCCAATGGCGTTTCTGTGTTAACGTTACCTCCCCTTCTTTTCCCTTCTCTGTGTTCCGCACTCGATAAAGAAAGAAAGGGCATCAAGAAAAAAAAAAACACAAACAAAAGATTTCACCTGATTTATTCTCATACATACCGTCGATCGTCACACGGCAGCACTTGTGAATGTGTTTGGTGTGATGTCGTGAATTGCAACGCACTGCAGCGACATCCGTGATTTATATGGTAATTGAAGTGGATAGAGTAAAGGTCCCCGAAATCGACTTGTTGCTAATGCGACTATATTATACTCCACTAAACTTCACATACTATAATAGAAGGCAGCACTTACTTTGCGTCCAACTGCAAAGATGCGTTAGTGCAGTAGTCTACACGTATCGCGAAAGCGATCTGTTTCGCTCGCTTTATTTCGATTCTCTTTTTATTTTCTACATTATATTTTATGTATTCTTGAGTGTGTGTACGAGCTCGGCCAACTTGACATGCCAATGGTGACTAGACGTTAAATTGATTTGCGTCGCGCCACTCGGCGACAATTCGATTCACGAGCGCACAGCCCCCCCCCCCGCTCTTTTTTTTTTTCTTCCTGCCAACATTTGATGTACATCTTTGAGTATTTAAATTTTATCAGGCCATCGCCAGCTCTTTGAGCTTTCGTGTAGTTGCATAATCAATATTAACGACGCCCAAGTGCCTCCCATCTTTTCATGCCCATCACACATTTCTTTTTTTTTTTTTTATTAAGAGTCAAGAAATAAAAATGGACGAGGTAAAGAGAGACGCTTCATTTTCTTGTATTACCCTCTCGCTATTCTTTTATGCGGATTCAATCGCCAACGGCGTCTCGTTCCATCCTAATGACATCAACGCGTCGCTCTTATATCGTCGCATTTTTTTTTTTTCTCTCTCTCTTCCGGCTCCTCTTTCTCATCCAATTCCCTTCAGCTGAAACAGCAGAAGGCTCCCGTTTCCCCTTATCGACGTTGGGCCTTTTCGGTGTTGCTCTTATTATTATTGCAACCCCGCTCTTCCCTTTTTTTTTCTACCAATTAAAAATCCAGAGCTCATCAACTCGTCTTAATTCGTTAGGCTTCCAGCTTATACCAATGGCGTTTCCCCCCCAAAGACAATACATATATATGTATCCTTCTTTTTTTTTCTATCTTGAGGGAGTAAAAGAGCGCAGCCTTTTATATATACCCCTGTGAAATAATCAAAAAAAAAAAAAAATTTAATTCCTTCTTAATAAAATTGCTTTTTTTTTTTATTTTTCTGCCTTCAGAATAAGAAGGGATGAGTCGGAAAAAGTGTTGAGAAGACGATGAAAATAGGAGGAGCTTAAGAATTGAAAAAAAGAAAGAAAAATCTTCGTGTAATGCAGCGCAGCAGCTTGAGAAAGATGAGCGACGATGATGACTTAACGAGCCCTGAGAGCAGATACTCAATTCTTTTTTCTTCCCTGTTTCTTTCTTTCCTTTTAATATCTATCTATCTATTTTCTTTACCCTTTTTTTTTTCATTTGGAAAAAAGGGGGGGAAATGGTTGTTGTTGTTGCTGCTGTTGCTTGTCGAGCGAACAAGAGAGATGGCCATGTGTTTCTAACTCGAGAGAATCACCAGCTATTTGTAGATAAAACGATGATGAGTAACCCGCGAGTTTCAAACTAAATAAGAAAAAGAGCGAGACAGAAGGAAGAATAAGAAAAACAAAATTGTGTTTATTCCTCAATGATCTTTCTTTTCGGGACTGACCTTTTACCCTATTGGCGCGTCGGACGAGTGGCACGGCCACTCAAAGACGCGGACGCTGCACCGGATCGGGATAAAAACGCATCTTTCTCTCTCTCTCTCTATATATATAAATATAAACGCAGGGCCTCCTTTCTATAAAATACTGGCAATCTCGTTTTTTCCATCTCGGGCGTCATCATCTTTTATTTTTTATGATTATTGTTTGTCGAATGAATTCACGAATAATGATCGAGTCGTTATCACCGGCCGTTGAGGCCGCCCATGCAATTTGTAATCACAATAGAAAAGATGAATGTGCCGATGGAATTAGGGGAAATAAAACTTCAAAAATAAAAGAAAGAATGAAAAATAAAGTTCTAAAAAAAAAAAAACTCTGGTTGAAATGAAACGATAAGTATGATGTAGAAAATAAAACGAATGTAGTCATGGAACATTTCAAATCATGGCTCATTAATTTGAACGGAATAGGGACATTGGGACGAGTTTTAGAGAGCCATTGGGCAATCTCATGCCGTTGAATGAGTCGTCCGTCGAGTTAACGGCTCGTATATATGTATTAAATCCAGGTTACACTCATACACACACACACACAAAGTTCGTGTCATGACTTTGATTTGCCCCAATCAATATGGCCAAACACAAAGTCGCTGTTATAGTGCCACTTTAACAAGAGAGAAAAAAAAAAGCGGACAGCTCCGGCTTTTATAGGACACTTTCACACGAAATCACACCTTATTATCATCAATGGCGAATGGAGGGATTACGTCTATCTCGTTTTAATTCATTCGCTCGTGTTAGAGGGAGCTGTCTAGTCGACTATCTTTCAAAAAAAGAACTAATGCACATCCGTTGCTGTTTGGAAATTCATTTTAAACCGAAAAAGGAGTTTTCGTCATTCTCACTATTACCTTTTTTTTTCGTGTGTTAAGTACAAGAACATACGGGTCTTATCGATATCGTTACAATTTATAAATAGAGTTTCGACAAAGGCAAAAAAAAACTCGTTTTTTATACGATTCCGAAATCATTTTGAAAAGTGTGTGCTGGACAGGTTCCCCCTTTTCAAATTCTATTTGCATTTCTTTTCTTACACTCTTCTACTATCCATTTATCTGTTTGTTTCCCTTTTTTTTATTCGCAGATTCGCACACCTGGCCCATCTGTTTGACGACGCACTCGGAATTGATAAACAGGAGAAACAAATAGCGACGCTAGCGGATCAACCGGCTGATTGGCGTTTGTTATTTAAATCATTTCAGAATACACGTAGAAAATCATAATGTTAAAGGCAAAACTCAAAAAAAAAAAAAATGGCTCAGTAAGTTTGTTGACTCGAGTCAGACCCAAATCAGGACAAGGATATGCTAAATGGAAATGTACGTTACATGGCCCGCAGTAGTTTTTTTGGAAAATGAAAGACGTCATTTTTGATTTTGAAACCTTTTTTTTTCTATCAACAAAAAAGGAGAAATCTAAAAAAAAAAAAAATTGCTCAGCCAGCAGCTTCTCTCTTTGGTCGTGTCTGTTTGTATGTCTGCGCGTGAAGATAGTGTACGAAAAAAAAAAAGTTTCTTGTAGAAGAGGGGGGCTGATGGCGGGAGCTGGTGGGAAGAGGAGCGCGTCGGTCGGCATTAATCTGAATCAAGTGTGCTGATGGGTCTCGATTTTTCAAGTGGCTATATAGACCGAAGGGGGGGGGGGGAGAGGGAAATGAGAAAAAAAAAAGGAAGGCAAAAGAAATAGATTACATAAGAAGAACGAGAGAGAGAGAGCCGAAGGCAACCAAGAAATGGATGGAAAGCGCAGCGAAGGCAGTTCCTTCCTTGTCTTTTTTTTTTTTTTTCATTTCATTCTATATTATATTCAGTCTATTTCATTTATTTTTTTTCTCTTCTTCGATGGGGGGTTCCCATTCCCATTTTTTTTTTGTTTTATATATTTCCCTTTTCTTATCGGCCGTGCGGCGCACACCAGCTGGCTGACAAACGACCAAACGCCCGCCAGCCAACCAATAAGCCTACGTCGAAAAATGCCAAGTGGTGTTGCATATACTGTTGTATACAACACGTCCCTCGTAGCACGTACGATTTTTTTTCTCTAGTTCCTTCTTCCGCACTCTTGCCATATACGATTCCATCATCAACTTGCATTTGCTGCCCACTGTATATACAGCTCTAAATAACACACGACTTTATCCCAAGTATTTAAAAAAAAAGAAATAAAGTAAAAAATGGCCAATACTTTCTGAGACAATATAGGATCTGTCCAGCTCTTGAAATGTATGCTATGTCTATACCCCCCCCCCCCATAAGTGGCCAATATAAAGTTATACCAACGATGATAGGCGATGAACGGGCGGGATGTAGTAGTTCCGACTTCCTGCTGCTAACCGTGGATAATAATTTTTTTTTTTTTTTTTTGCCCAATGTATCACTTGGATTATACGAGACAAATCAAAAAAAAAAAAAAGGGGAATGTGTGGACGTGTCGTGCGTGCAGCCTATCCGGAAGAACACGACCGTCCCTGCCCGTCAGCAAGGCTAAAAAAGGGGCCACGACGGATGGAGGGCCTTTTTGGAAATTCTTCATCATCGTTGACATAATCGATAATCACCTTTTGTCGACGGGTCCCTATTCTCTTTGTGCGTTTGTATGTGAGACGGAAGCGCCACCAATGGCGCGGGCCGTTGCGTATACGGTACAAATATAGGCAGCAGCTACTCGTTAAGCTCACACTCTGCCAGTCAACCAGCACAATATATCTCACGGCCAGGAATTTCATTGTTTCAGAGTTTGTGTCATTGTCGTCTTTTTTTTTTTCGTTCTTTTGGAGGGACTCACGTCGTTTATTTCTTTCCGGTTTGTGCTTCTATATACCCAGCTACCTTTTTATTTCTCTTTTGTTTCATTCCTTTTCATGTAGATCGACTGTCGACCTGATAGCCCACTGTTCGTGTCTTCTTTAAACGTTTATAATCTAAAAGAAAAAGAAAAGCTGAAGGTTGTTCTTATCGTGATTATATGTGCTACGATTAGAAGGAACAAGTCGAACAAGCAGAGCAGTTCTGTTATAAGAAAAAAGGTCCATTTTCAAGAAGGATGAAGCCATCTGTTGGAGATTTCGTTTCACCAATAGCTCTGTTATTCAAAAGTTCAGAAATTACAAAAAAAAATGCGAGGAATAACAAAAAAAAAAAGAAATTGGTAAAGCAACAGCAAAAGAAGGAAACACGAAACATTCGTGATGATCGCAATCAGCACAGCCGACGGGGAAATGCGTTCTCGCCATACGTGTGTATTCACGAGATATAATTCAAAAAAAAACAAAAAAAACTGAAAAAACAAAAGGGAAACTAACAAACAACCCCCCGAATCAAGAAACACCGTGTAGAAACCGAGTAAGGTGATAGGCAATCGCTCGATTTGATCGCCTTACTTTGTTTGCCTTGTCGTTTGTTTTTTCTGAATTTTTTTGTTGTTCGTCCTCTTTTCTATCCCCCCACCTTGTTGGAATTTTCCGTTGAGAGTTTGTTTGATATCACGTCACGACAATCGGTCGTCTATAAATCCTGCACACGGCCGGGGGGATAGATAGAAAAACAAAAAAGTTGACTACATCAAGGGAACAGGTTGTGCCATTGTCGTTAAAAAGACAAACGAAAAATCACTTGTTTATAACAAAAGACAACTGTGAAGCCGGCGATTTACAGGTGTTGATGAACCGGCCAATGGAAGGGCCAACTCGTTATGTCCAGACGCAGTTTGTTCACTGTATATAATTTTTTTTTTGTGGAATATTACGGCGTTTTTCGAATAGTAATAATAATAAAAAGGAAGAAAAAAATGCAATAAGGAAAAATATAAGATACTCAACAAATGGTTGTATTCTACACGGTGAATCATCACACACGATGTGTCAGTTAACGCTAGCGGCCATTAAATGATGTAAAATAAAAAAGGGGGGAATTGCTATACTCGATTTTGGAAAAAAAAAAGAAACAAAAATTCCTGTTTCCCTCTTCGCCGCCATAATCAACCGACGCTTTTTTCGTATTCATCAACCGTCGCAACCGGCGGCTAATGAAACAACACCCTTTTTCGGGCTTTTTTTGTTTTCGTCTCGTGTAGAAAATAAAAAAAAATTCAAACAATTCAGCTAAAAGACAATTTAATGTTTGTTTTAATAAACAAAATATCTCTTTAGAAAGTCTTCTCCGTTGCCAAGCCGAAATGCCAATCACGATGACGGGTCATTGACATTCATTTACCCATCGTCATTGTCGCCGAACGGGTTCAACACCTAACTCATTTTAAAAAACTGTTCTCACGGGTAATGGCAGAATCTAAAAGCAAAATTTATTCAGAAATCACTGTCAACTCAAAAATTATAAAGGGATATCAATAAAAAAAAAGCGGACGGCTGGTATATACTCAATAACGCATCATCACCACAGGTTACCATCTAATAACAGACGAACAAGAAAAATAAAGAGATAAACTAAATAGAAAGGCCCCGTAAAGAAGGATTTTTCGAAAATACGCTAGAATTGAAAGAGGAGAAGCAAAAACAAATCAATGGGAGAACGAGACAACTGGTGTTGACGGATTGCATTTCGTGATTTGGACAGTTGTGCCGGGAATGCGTAATGCCTATTGTCTTGGCGTGTATATCTTTACGCTGTTGTGTATACGTCTGCCGGGCCAGACCCTGGCCGAGTTTTATATATATATATATACACTATAGATATACACACATTCACACACATATATATAAATGTATGTGTTTCTATTATTAGAAGACCGGGAAACTATAACACAGCGCCCGTCGTGTTTGTTTTCTTTATTTTGCGTTAGCAATGCCTGGCATTCCAATTCTCTTTTTAGCCGTATTAGTTTTATTATATTTTTCTTCCTCCCCCTTTTTTTATGCCTTTGCCAACACCATGGCGGAACTGTCCACCCAATGCACGCCGAGTAAAAATAATAAAATCAAGCGCAAAAAAAAAAATGATAATAAAAAAGAAGTTTATATATTCGACTGTGTGTGTGTGTATATAAATATATACACGGCAGTATGTAACCATGCAACCCATATGAAGTCTCCTGAAAGTAACTTATTTCGTGACGGACAGCACTCACGGAATGTAATGGATCCGCATTGGCAAAGTTGGCGGCGATCGCCACTAGACACGCGGGTCCCGAAAATTCAATTTTCCACCAAACGGAGGGGGAGAAGGCCAAAAACAGAATAGAAGGAAACGAACAACGTTGTAAATTCCAACGCCCGTATATGATTGACTTGACGATACACACACACACAACCCCGCGCGAGGTACTTCATTTCGGCATTTGTTAATTTTATTTCTATTCTTTTTTGCGCAGTTTTAAATCGTAGAAAAAGGGGCCAACAGGTTTTGCTTCTACGAATAATAAACATTGTATAATCATGGCGTAGTCTGTTTTTGTTTTTTGTTCTTAATCGCCTTTACCATCGCGTTAATTTCATCCGACTGTGTGTCTCCCTTTCGCGAAAAGCGTTTCCATTTTCGTTTTTGATGCTTGATCGTAACAGAGATCGTGTCAAGTGAACAGAGATTGTTCAGCGATGTCGCAAAAAACTAAAACATTCAAAAAGCAAACAGATGCGATTGTTGTCTTTTTTAGCCAAGGTCGGAATTTTTTTGTTTTTCCTTTTGGACTTTGGCACGTCGCGTTCCATGACCATTTTAAAAAAAAAAAAAGGAACGGAGAGGTAAAAAAAAAACAAAAAAAAAACAAAAAGAAAGTAGAAATAATAAAAAGGACCAGCGGGATCGCTCTACAGTCATGTGAATTTTCATCTCAGAAATAAACGTTAAAAAAAAAATAACACGAAAAGATTTTTCACGAAGACTAGAGGAAACCGAAATAACAAAATCGTTTTCTTTTTTTTTTCTTTAATTTTTTTTTGTCTTGTTTCTCCACAAAAAAAAAAAGACGAAAAGATAGCAAGGTGTCTATATATACGAAGGCTGCAGATAGAGAGAACTGACATACAAAAGAAAAAGGGATTTATTATTTCGTTTTATTTCTTTTCTTTAATTTTTTTTATATTTTCCGAGAGGATTTTTTTTTCTTTTAAAAAATAAGGGACGATGGGAGAAGGGAAAAAGAACTTTTAAAATCTAAAAGAAAGAAAAAAATACCTCTGGTTTTCTCTCTGAGGGTCTATAGCGGAGCTCGCATCCATCATGTCTTTCTGTGTTTTCTAATTACAAATCTCATCAAGCAAAAGATTTTTTTTTTTCTCCTTCTTCTTCTTCTTTCCTCGTGCAAGAGTTGCGGCAATGGCGTGGCCCAAGCGGCTGGGCTGGAACAGCAGGGCCAAACACCGGGGCAACAGGGCTACGGCCATTGGTCCCGTGGAACGACCGCAGCGCGCCAACAGCAGAGATGAATCAAAAAGATTATATTCCCCTTCTCGTACGAAGAGAGCGAGAAAGAAAAACACAAATGCCCTACAGATAGGAAAACCTTTTTTACATTTTTCTCGTTCTGTGAATAAATGCTCCGCTCTATGTCTGCAACTTGGGTCTCTCGCTTCTATTCTTTCGCTCGCCTCCATTAAAATGTTTTCATCTTCTATGGGTTCTTCTCCCCGAGTTTTGCCCGTCGCTATTTTCGTGTGCTTGATTTCCAAACGGATACGAAATGAATCGCGCACGACACACACGCACGATACGCACGCAGCATCTGAGCCTACATCAAGCGCAACACACGTATGTGTAGAGAGGTGGGCATTTGATCTTGCGTTGTACCTAAAAAAATAAAGATGTCGATTCGTGTGCGTTCAGTGGCAGACGGAAGAACAGAACTGACATGAACTGCGTTCAAAAAACGCAAGACAAATAAAGAGGACAACGGAAGTATGGGACTGCGTCACAATCAGCGAAAAGAATAAATAAAAACGAGGAAAGCGCGGAAGACATTGTCATCGTGAACGCACGCGTGAAAATCATCGGTATAGACAACCACGAAGAATCACGTGACTCTTAAAAAAAAAAGGAGAAACGTGAAAAGTCGCACCTTCGCTGATGGCGGGATAACGTACACGGACGAAAGAGTCTCATCGGGGGGTCTGCCCGCGTTTTCCACCATTGGCCCGTTCGTTCCCCAACAACATCCAGAGTTATGGCACCATCGGCCAAGACACCTGAAAATTGTTAGCCAATCGCATTTCGTAGCAAAAGAAATATCTAAAAAATAAAAAAATGATTTTGAAAGGAGGGGGTTCTTTTACTCCTGGATCAGCGGCAGCCGTTTACGTGTTCGACAAAAAGAGCTCATCGTTACAATCAAGTGGATTTCAATGTTAAAACCTATCATTGAAAGGAATCGAGGAAGATTCTTTTGGCCCCATAGTCGTGGGCATTGAATACATGGCGATCGAAACCCCCCCCCCCCCCCATCCGTTTCTTATTCTCACGTCGCTCGGTGTACCACATTCTCGTTTAACCGCGTCGTGGATATAAGGAAACGACAAGGCAAAACGATTTCTCTGGAAAAAAAAGAAAAATAAGAAGAAAGAAGCAGAAAAAAAAGGAAGACGGAGAAAGAGACAGCCGACCGTGTTATTCTTGCCGTTGTAACATACTAAGGCCATCAGCAGTTTGCTGATATGACGGGTGGTGCAAGAGGGGGCCGATGTTATAAGAAAAGAGGAGGAAGGTGGACAAGTGGAAAGGGGGTTTCGTGGAGGACATAGGAAAGAAAAAAAAAAAGATAACCCCGACCTGTATTAGCTGAGCTAGCTCGCGCAGCATGCCGCGAGATGGTAATCATTATCCACGGCGCGCGGCCCCCACCGTCACCGTCACACAAGACGAGAATAAGAGAAGAAAACGAGCAAGAAAAATAAGAAAATGAAATAGAAGAAAATGCATACATATATAGTGTGTGTGTGTGAGTGTGTATAAAAAAGAGAGAGAGAGAGAGAGAGAGACAGGTAAAATGTCTACCTACCCAATCTAACCTTCGTCTCTCTTATTTCTTGTGTTCAGTTGAACAAGTCGAAACCTCCAGTTTCCACCCCGGTACGCCATTATTGTGTAGACGTCCCGGCTTGCGATGTACATTCGAGATATTGAAATCTCTTTGGCATCCCTCGTTTTCAACTTCATCGTTGCTCGTTTGCTTGGCTGCTGCATGTCCTCGCTCGTCTTTTATTTATTTTTTTTTTTTTTTCGGGCGGATGAACTGACCGTAGGGATGCCACGCATGTCACCCTTTTCTTCTTTTTTTTTCTTTCTTCTTTTTCTTTCCGTCTCTTGTCAGAAACTCACGAGATAAAAAATCAAGACGGTGCGATGGGGCGACAGCCACCGAAGGCTTTCACTGTCCGCTTCTTTGCGACTGAACTCCACGCCGTCGCCTTCAGCGTTTCATCGGCAACATTTGATGACGTAAGAGAAACTGGTGTGGCGTGTCTGGCCTGGCAGCCAACTGCCAATTACCCATCAAGACTATAGTCCCCCTCTAATCATACAGATTATGCAAATAACAGCATTAGAGTTATATAGAACGTGTACGCTCATGTTCACATGTTCGCATCATACATATATAATATAGTTGGGGGGAGGTTGGCAGCCGTTGAAAATTGTCAGCCCGCGGTTGGATGGCTCCTCTCCGACTAGAAACGAACCAACCCACCGCCGTGAAAATAGTGACATTGAACCACTCACGAATCGAGCTTCCTCGCATCTATTAGAGTGTTCGTTGCTTTATTCTACTCTAGACATTGTGCGACAGATAACTACGATGTCCATTAACTCCTCCTCATTTTCTTTTGCATTCAACTGTCAAACTTTTTTGGCCTTTGTTGTCCTAATCCCCTTTTTGTGGGGAGCTGAATCCGACTCACGAAAGCGCCATTTGCACGCATAGGCGGGACTTTGAATTACAAGAATTAATTGAAAAGAATCACTTGGAAAGGAGGAGATATTCGATCGGAACATTGGCTTCTTTTAATCGCTTGCCATCTTTTGTTTTGCTCCGTCCCTCACGTCCGCCCTCCACCTACGCCATTTCGCTTTCGGTTGCACGCAACTGCGTTTTGGTTTCGCATCTTGTCGTTTGTATCTATTCGAGTATTGGCCAGCAGAGCTTCGGCCGATAGTTTGCAATCCGCGTATCGTTGGACGTCGCATTGATCCGTTACTCTTGTCTTTTTGAATCGTGTTTATTTTTGTCCATACGATGAAGAAGGTACAAAAGCCGAAAATGCGAATGATTTATAGCCGTGAAAGGCCTAGGGTTATTATTAATATTTATTTCTCTCTTTCCCCGGTTGGCGTCGCGGCCGGATCGAGATAACTCGCACACTTAACCCGACGGGGCGTAGGATGGATACAGCCGCCCTGCTGGCATCAAAAAATCTTATTAAATAGCAGAAGGGACAAAGAAGGAAGAATAAAAAAAAAATGGAGGCGAAGAAGGAAAAATCAGTACACGAAGGAATTCTTCTTCATTCGTCCGCTTCTTCCTATGCCTCGTACATAACTCCGTGTGGAACATTGGTGCAATGGAACAAAAGCCTCTTTAGCCTTTGCCGGAGGTCGCTTTCTATTGCGTTCGAGGTATAAATACTTATAAGAGCGTAAGCAAAACGCTGTACGAGGATAATAAGCATCCGACGGGATCCGTGTACACGGGCGTTTAAGGCCGTTATGCTCTTCGGACAGAGGGGTCGACACAAACGCCAAAGAAATCCGTCTAGGGTCTTGCATTCGAATGTGCAGGCGTACCGGGCTGAAAAGAACAGCGGGGTGCAGTTTGCAGCGACGGGAACGCAGAGGAAGTGCGTACAGGGCCACCCCCCTCCGGTTTCATCCAACACTATATAGTAATATATAATTGGGCACTTGTTATGTGAAGCCCAAGACCAGTGCGCTGCCTACGTACTGGGTTAAAAAAAGAAAAAGACCTAAAAGATGATGAGCTCCCACTCGGACGATAAATTGCAGTCCCCTTTACCTTTTAAAGTCGAGAGAAAATTTTAAAACGACTTCGGTGTCGTCTTTTTTTTTTTTTGGGGGGGGGGGGGGGGATATAATGCGCTAGAATACATAGGTATATCGTGTAATCAGGTAGACAATGTCTATTGCGCACGTAGTAGATCTTTTCGAGGTTGAGAGGACATAAACTAAGCTGCTAATTGAATGCCGCTTCTTTTAACTATTTGTAATAGAACTACATGAAAGTCATGCTGGCTTTGCTTGCTTTTCTTTTTGCCCATTTCTCCCTATACTGATTCTCTTTGCCCACTTTTTAAGACCTGCTGCTGGGCAATTCAAACGCTTCAACACTATCCACATTAAACATTACATGGCTGGTTGTTATAGGGGCATAGGCGCAGCATAAAACTTTATGTTACTGCCTTTGAAAGACCCCCCTTCAATTACGATATTTTGACTACTTGTGTGTGCTATTAAAGTGGGTACCACACCATCCACTAAAGCTGATAATGCTGATATATTAGGACGAATCAAAGTAGAATCACACGTTTTTGCTTTCTTCCGCCCTTTGCAACTAAAAAAATACAAAACGATAGAACATAAAAAAAAAAATTTAGAATGGGGCAGGAAATTGGTTTAACGCAACCAATTGTTCATTGGCCGGCATTTGCGTGAATTGTGTTCACGAAATTCGTGAGCAACAGGAAATAAAAACGAAAGATGTTAGAACACCCTATCCTGTTTTTAGGTGACGTGTTATAGCTTTTCATAGCAGATAAACTTATTCAGCACTTTGACTTCTTTAACTGAGGCTTTCTATTGAATTTATTTTCTTTTTTTTTTTTTTTTTTTACTGGAAATCATTTTTCGTTGAAACGAGGTACCAATACCATCTACTGAGCCAACCGAGAACTGCTGAGAACATAGAAAAGAGAAAGGGACAAGACTCAGAGAGAATCCATTGCAATCCATCGCGTTGCCATTCAGCTCATTCCGGCTAGTTGGCGAAGAAAATGTTTCGTGGGAAAATGAGCATTAGAAGATATAGAGGCGGGACGTGAAATAAGCGTGTGACATTGTACGGTGCGTGTAACTTGATCGGCTGCAACTCAATATACCAGTTGGCGATAAAATGAGAAAGAGTTACAGCGCCCTTCCGCGATTGGTACACGTGTGACACTACAGTTACACATGAAGATGATCATAAAATATATGTATACCTACAAGATAACCAAATACATATAAGAAAAAAACAAACACGTAAGATACAATACAACTAAGCAGCTGGACTAGAAGGGCGTTTTCATATGTACTGTAACGTGTGCGCTATATTCTTTGGTGTGGAATTACCTATGGCTGTGCCGTCATCAGATACCCTCAAATATAAGTATAGCTTATCGCTTTGAGATGGTTATGTGCTTCGCCCTTTTTTTGGGTCTTTGTTTTTAGTAGTTTTTTTAGGAGTTCGAAGAAAATTTAAGGATTTATTGGACAGATAGTCCCTTTCTCGTTCCCGTTCTTTTCTCTTGGAAAGCTTATAGCCAAACATTGTGACCGGTGTTTGGGCCGTCGTTCAACGGTGTCGCCTATTAAATGAGAACACATTAAACAGGCCGGGAAACCTAAAAGTTGATGATAGACCTTACGCCCGAGAAAAGTTTATGCCCCCAAACGTATGGCGATTGTTTGCCCATTTCTTTGCTTCCTTCTATCCCGGGATATTTTTAACAATGTGATCATTACGTCTCCGCATCTAATTTTGGAAATAGCCATCAGATAAATCATGGAGGACGTCTTTCGATGAGGCCACTTTTTAATTGCTTGCAGTAAAAAAAGGGTTAGGTACCAAACACCATTGGAATCATCAATGTCTTTTGAGTTTTCAAGTCTCCTAACACCATCTCTTCTGCGCGTTTTATTCACAGGCCATTCAAATTTTCAATGCTTCCTTACAATCAGTTCGTCAGTCTTTCATATTGTGCAAGAAATTTCAGACGACCTGCAAGTATATTAGGCAACAGAACATTTTCAGAACCAGTCCATCTGATTTTCTTTTGAAAATTCAAGGATTCAAACTGCCGAGTACAAAGCGAGAAATCCGGAGTGCAACGTGAAGTCATCATCGGATACGAATCGAACAAGTATTTGGTTCGTGGATGAATGAATTGTAAAAGGCGCTGACACTGTCCCCGTTTTCTCCAGGATTAGGCTGGAATTCACTGAAGGTCCATCGTACACCTGAAAAACAAATGAGCAACAATTCAGTTTGGGCTATTTTTACGTTTTTCATTGCGTCCACTTACGTAAATGTAATCAGACCCCTCTTGGGTATCGAAGAAAGCAAACTGCAGTCGTATCGTCGAATTCGAATCGGCGTGGATGTTCCATCGGTAGTCGGAATTGCCTTCGTACGGAAGTACCGGGAAATATGGACTTTTAATTGTTCCTGACAATCCATTCATGTCAACCACAGCATATTCGGGTATGTGCATCTGTATACACAATGCATTTATAACACAGTTTCAAACTCAACACCGGCTTCACATTAGTAACTATCCTGATGTAAAATGTACTCAGGGCGTTGGCTGTATAGTTAAACGAAGCAAGCTGCACAATTACTTTAGTAATGATAAGTAGCATTCAAAAGGTTCTTTTTCCACTACACAATTGTTCTAAATTCAAATGAAGAATGGCAAAATGTGTTACTGTGGAAACGTTCAGGGAAAGATTCCAGTTCTCCTGATCTTTGTTCGTCTGGCTCTCCGATCTGACAAACCGGACTGTTGTTTTGTGGCTAATGGAATAGGTGACAGTCCTGGGTTGTAGGGCGGAGGCAATCCTTGAATCATACAACACTTTGCCGGATGAGTCCCACCCGTTGCTCACCTAATGTTACCGAATCATATAGACGCCCGGCGAAGAGATTAGATTTTTGAGGGCTAACGTAATTTATAAGTAAGTTTTAAAATGTTTCTTGCAATCATCGTGGAATGAAGATCCATTTGATTATCGGTTTTGTTGCTTGTTAATTTCGTCCCGTTTGATAGAAAGAAATTTTGCTTTAGCGCAGTGGCACGGTTGCTTTGGCCTGCTTCGACATACCAAACGCATTCGGTTATCTCGGCATCAAGCAAGAGGAAATTTGGGTAGGGGATGACACCATCGCGATAGACGTAGCCTCCACATCCTGATAGAAGAAAAGGCAATGCTTTCGTTCGTTGATGGCTAGAGGAAACGAATAGCGAATACTAACCGGGAATAAACGGCTCCACTGTGCTGGCCATCTGAAAATAATAATTGCATTCGAATGACGATGTCGTACTCAATTTAGGTTTGAAACTCACGCTTGTATAGAAAACTTCAACTCCATAGCTTTGGTGGTAAAAGGAGGGGATCTCCAGATACAAATGATTGGAAGAGGACCGTACTGATGGAGGTCTAGTTGCTCCACTATGAGACATAATAAGTGGGCTGTTGGAGTAGAGCCCATCGTAAACCTGTATGCGAATCAATATAGAACATTGAATTGAATTATATCGGCTCATTATACAATGTTTTGTACATTGTACCTTCAAAGTATGGTGCTCCGGAGTGAGAAATTTGTTGAAACTTAGCCATATCTGATGGTTACTTTGCACCGATATCAAGAAAACCCATTTCGACCAATGTGTTTCTCTGTTAAAGCGAATGCGGCTGCTCACGGCATCATTCGGCAACGTTACTTGAGAAGATAAATGGCCAGAGCCATTTCTTATTTGATAACACATGGAAGAATGTTCTATCATCTGTTCTGTTATTGGAAGAAATGTTTCTGTATAGCATATGGACTTGGAGGCATTTTACAAATTGGAAAGCATTACATACCACAAGCGCTGTTCATCTCATCAGAGCCGTCAAGGCAATCATATTCTCCGTTGCAAACTTGTTCGTGAGGAACGCATTGAGGACCACATTGAAATCCGTCGTGACACTAAACACCTCGCGTGATTGTAAAGTGAAGAACATTTAGAAAATCAACATTGGCTTTAATCGCCCAAAATTACCTCGGTATCACAATGCAGTTCATCAATGCCAGAAGCACAATCGGCGGTTCCATCGCAAATCCAGCTATTTTCATAGCAATTCCCGTCGCAGTAAAACTGGTCCTTCTTGCAGGTGGTTGATGTCACAAGTGTGCGATAACCTAAGCGATTGGCCAATGCAATCAATAAGTTTTGTTTTGAACAGGATTGGGTGAACCCCGTTACAGTCGCAATATTGTAAGACGAAAAGGAGAGAAACATATATAAGCGTAAGAATGAAAGTACTTTGCTCGGTAGTAAAGGTTTCCCACATTGTCGATGCGCCTCTCCAAAAACTTGCTTTGGTTTGAGCATCCCAATACAAGGATTGTATTTCAAGTTTGTACCTTCGGCATGCATCCAAAGGCTCCCATTTCACCGGACATGAATGATTGCTGGATAAGTGGACAGAGAACGAGTTCGTCTCATTCGCCACGTCTTCAAAACAACTGCGCGGAATCTCGATCGGTAATTTTGCAACCTCGTCGCCGTCCTTTAAGTAAACATTCTGTGTCTCTGATTCGAGAGGTTTCAAGATATCTTAGCTTCTTACCGGATATATCTTTAAACTAAGGCCAGTCAGTTGGGATGCACAGCCAGTGTTGTCCCTCCATGTGAAAATTAACGAATCCGGATGAGAGGTAACGCCAATCAACGATTCCGTACTTGATGAACTATCTCCCTGTGAAACGAATATAAAAATCATGTTACTTTTCAGCTCAATAATATTGATTCAATGCGCTTTTACTCTTGGTGGAACGAAGATGTTGGTTGATAACAGCTTCCCCTTAAGCGACTGGTAATTTGGAACCACTTCCACATTGTACGACTGACACGGAATCAAGTCGTTCTTGAGCTGGAAGTGACAACGTTTTTCCCCGTTGAAGCCGGACAATGGGGCATGAAGAATAAAGGAGTACGTAGTGTTGGCTCTTCTTTTCAAACATTTCTGTGGTATAGTTATGTAAGCTTCCGTTGTTGAAGCGTTTGGCTGCTCATTTCCTGATTCAAACACTCTCACCCAAATGCCAGAACTGATTTTAAGGCAGTCCAGCGAAGGTGGAACCCATTCGATTTCAAGTGAGTTGTTCTTGTTTAAGACTGCTTTCATTTTGCCGGATGGGCTTGTAGTTGTTTCTGCTTGTTTACAATTCGAAAGGAGTTGGCCATCCATAGAATTTACGTAAGAATTAAGGTAACGTAGGGACGACAAAGAATAATACCTGAAACGTTAACGTCTAGCAAGTGGGCCAACGAACATTTTAATGCCCTCTTTAGCTGGATAGTCGCATTTCCTTCCAATTCCGACTGTTTTGCCTCACCTTACAGTAACAAGTGTAAAAAGGTTCATTATAGCATACAGAATAGAAATTGTGCAGCTTCGTATTTTTCTCCTTAAACACGAGATACTTATTTTACCCAGTAATACAGTCGACTCTTTTGAAATTTTAGCGCCCACGTTATCCTGTGGCGAGAGAACGGCATTTAAAGCTGGATCACGTTCCAGAATAGCATTGATGGGAGCAAATGGTCCTTTCTTTTGACTCGCTATTGCTGAGACGATGTTTCGTACAGCGGTTTCCAAAATGTCTAGCTGATCCTGCAGTTGTTTGTACTTTTCGGGATCACAGCAGTCTTTAGTCACGTTATTCACTATAGCGTCTTTCACTTCTCCCGAATTTGCCCATACGTATGTACCACCACTAATAATAAGGAAACTTAGTAACGTTCTTATCCACGGTTCCATGGTGTTCTCGTCGTTCACTACCAAAATATAAATGCGACTGGAACATGGAAAGGGCACAGAATTCGGAGCCTTCCCTTCACCTTATCCGTCAAACAGCTTGATGGTGCGGCAAGCAATAAGCCCCACCCATTGGTTTTTTTTTCCGAACTCACCATGTCATCAATGTTAGACGCTTCTTATCAGATCAAGACATATAGTAGACAAAGTGTCATGTCGCAAAACAAACCTAAGGTTACGATCACGCTGAGGAATAGCTAAGTTTTTATTTTTGTACGGTCGTCTTCCCCTGGATTTATCACGAACATTTGGCATTAAGTTACAATCGTTTATAACGTCTATGGCGTGGCTGTAGGATTAGAATTGTATGCAGACTTTGTACTGCCAACTGCTGTCCCACTGACTGTTGGCATGTTCGTCGTGCGGAAGCTTTACGTAACTCCCTATCCATAAGTTAATGAAGAGCAGACAAAAGAAAGCTCTCTTGCGAATCTCGTACAACTAGCCCTGTTGCAGTTTTATTAATGCGAGCATTGACAGTCGTTTCAACGCTACATTAAACGAGCGAAAAGAAGTCAATAGAATGAGAGACTAACCTTGAAGCACCGTGCATTGATCACGAAAAATGTGTTACATATAACGTTCTCGTGTAAAAAACTGCAGTAGAGCGTTTAGCTAAAAGGAATGCATTGTAATGTTTAAACGCAAAGTAATTTTCTTCCGAAAGATGTGATAAAACTTTTACTTACCGCGGTTGCTCTCTGTCGGGAACACGACACGCGTTCTGCGTACGTGATACACAACGACGTATTTGCATATTTTACAATACAACTACCTGCAACTAGTCCAAAGTGGATGAACGTAGCAAAAACTGGTGTAAGGCTACGTTTCATTCACGGGTATGCTATATATGCTGGGAAATCCCAAAGTCCTTGAACCACCTGGAAAAGTCTGGAAATTGAAGAGAAAAGCAACTACGAACTACAAAATTAGAAAACAAGAGGCGCATATCAAGGAAACTTCGACTTTGACAAGTACGTATATAAAGACGAAGGACGCAAAGCCCTCTTCATCAGAACCAATTCAGCTGAAGAGCGCAGAACAACTACTGAAACACATTCCTTGAAAAAAACAAACCGACATTTACTTCATCATGAACAAGGTAGTTTTCAGCTCCTTTCGTTTCAGTGATATTTGATGTGATGGAAATTTTATTCTCATACTAAAATAATTGTTTCTTTTTCTATAGGGAATTATTCTTATGATGTTTGTCTTCGTCATCATCTGCGTAACGACTACGATGGCCGGAGTGCAGCCGTTCGCCAAGTTTGCTGCCGTTAACTACCATCACGCTCGAGTCGTTCGTGAGGCTAGCCCACAAAGATTCCCCGGATGGCTTTTTGGTTAACTTGTTGGACAAGTACATTAGCCTCTATTTATGCCGTTGGAAGAAATATCAACTTATGCTAACCAGATGATATGAAGACGTATTTAAAACACCCCATCGTTGATCGTACCAGCGGTGTTCTTTCTCAAATTTATTTTTCACCTGTAACACTCGTATCGTTTTTTTTTTGTAACAAATATACTTATGTGCCAAGAATCTATAAATACTTGATGGTTATTGCATCGTACAAGTCGTCCAAAACAATTCTCCAACGCTAATAGTTTCTTTGGCTATAGCGAAACGAGCTGAAAAACATTTTAGGTCAAACTCACGCCAATTGTAATCAGATGAAGAAAGATCACCTGCACCCATTTATGGCAGCCCGGTAACTGCAAAAAATTTTGCAAATTTGACCTTTCGCCACTTTTCAGTTTATAGGGTAGATGGGCTGCGATCTGTGGCCACGATCATCCATGGTACTAGTACCCCTTAATTGTCCCGTTCCACAATCCCAATACTCGTGCCTCAATCATGTCTCGCTTAACCATCCGCACCGTCCCTCCGGAAGGACAATCAATGGCCACATCTAATGCCTCATACTTTCAGCGATGTACGGTAAGGAAGAGATTAAATTTTTATAAACTTTTGTAGATGTAAATGATTTAGACTTTATTGTCATTTTTGCCAACTCCATGCGCTCTCACATTTATTCCTGTTTCTTTGGTTTTCAATATTTTGCTATAACCTTTGTAATCGCGTCCATGGAATAAAGTGAAAGAGAATTATATGGGTCAGCGTAAGAAAAACCCAAACCAGCCCGTTCTTTTTTCAAATTTTGACGTCACTGCACGTATTTCCCCAACATTAGAACTACTTTTTAATTAGTGGAAGGTCATTGGTTTCAATCCTGTTATGAAAATTTGGACGATAAGTGCATGGGCAACTTTTGTAATGTGAAAGCGTTTCTTAATCGATTTCCTACACTTTCCCCGCATGTTTTCTTTTTTTGCGTAATCATCGTAGCCTAAGGAAATTGCACATGCTGGCATGCTACCATGATACACATTATATCAGGTGCTGGATTTTACATTATTGTACAAAAATGTAAATTGAACGATAGGCTCGGCGGAGTAGAACGTGAACGGGAACAACTAGATTGGCCGTTTCTATAGACAAAGGGTCTAAATATCCATCAGTATGAAAGTATTGAACATAGAGAAAAGTAAATGGGGTTTCATAAGCAAGGAATATGAGAAATTCCTCTCGTGTGCAACAACCAACATATTTTTTTTAAATATTAGTCGGTTAGAGGGTAAAGTGGTTAGTGAAACAGGTACTCCGTTTCGTTTCGTTGTTATAGGTCTATGTATACATACAAATAAATAACACGAACGTTACCTTATGAGAGGTGCTGAATTCTTGGCTTCTGGTTGAGATCCGTCTGTTGCAGGCATCCCGAATTTTTATGTCTCAACTTTTTGCAGACGAACTTTTGCGCAAAATTCTTTACACCATTGAAACGGGTTTTCAAGGATAGAAACCTTCAGTGTTCAAGGGCTCTTCTTCAAGAAGCTGAACCCAAGGTGATTTTAGCCTGTAATGCCCTTGATTATGAAATAACGTCCACTATTGTATTATGGCTACGTTTGAAATGCAGCGGAAGATATTCGAAAAGAAGAAAGTTTTAGAAATCGCATATAGGAGAATAGCCTAAGTTATTTTCAAACGAAGCAAGTTTTTCCTCGATGATACTGGCATATTGCGCAGCACAAATAGATATGAAGTAGAGTTGTCCTACCGTATAGCTGCTGTGTTTATTGCGGAATTCCAGAATCGTTTTCTCAGTGTGAAAATTTCACAGCCCAGAAATCAGTAAGATATATGTGGCGTGAGATAAGACATATCTACTAACCCATGTATTGCTTCTTTCCTAAAAATTTTCTCCTCTTCCTTTACTGGCAGAAATATTTGCGACAATTAACTCGCATCTAATCCTTGTTCAAGTGACGATACACATATCTTCTAAATCTCGTTATGGTGAATAATTAAAACATTTTTATGAATAGGGTCCTCACACAGACATTTATGAATAAGTTACCATCTATCTATTTGCTGCGCAGTACACGCAATAATGCAAAGTCAGGAATTAGAGATTTCAATGTTTTTCCTCATCTAGAGTAACATGTTCTGGCGGTTGCTTTGATCAAACAACATCTGTTCTGTTAACCAAAAAAAAAAAAACGATTCCCAAGTTTTCGTTCCATTACTTTTGGATTTTTATACATAAAAAAATCTAAATATCCAGTAGTATGCAAGTGAAGATTGGGGCAGAACAAATGGAGTCAATTGGTTTCTGTTTTGCATCAGTTTTCCAGGACATTGCCTGGCTGGAAAATTTCCCACCAAGGAAATGAGTAAATGACGAATTTGAGTGATTGTATCACTCAAAATACGTTTAGTAAATTTTTCGCCAACAGATGGCGAGCATAGTGTCTGCGTTTTTTGACGTGCAGTAGTTCAGGGTGGTTCCATTCGACAACGTGATGAGGTGCTATACGAAGTGTGCTGTGAGGATAGTTCGAACGATTAGAAAAAAAAGTAAGAAAAGAAATTTGTTGACGGTTACAAAATTTCTTGGTCAGCTTCATGCATTCACCGTACTTTAAATTAAGTTAGAATATTTAAAAGTTAAAAAGTTAGGCAATTGTAAATTCGTAAACTCTTTCGTTCGGTAACTATAAACAATTTTTTTTCGTCAACTTTAGAAGCATGTAAATCGTAAAAAAATATTTCACTATAAGGCATCGAGACCTAATATATTTTATGTTTAAATTTTTAATTACAGAATTAGAGTATGCAGAGTATGCATTCGTTAGTTGAGAACTTGAGAATGATCAGCTGGGAAGGGATCTGCAATGGTGTACATAAAATATAGTTGCAAAATCAATCTTTTTTGTCTCTAATAAGGATGGGTTGCTGGACCCATTATGACAATGATGTACTTTGCATTCTAGGGATGTCTCAAGTGTTGTTAATGGACTCCTGGTTGTTTGAAATGTATCAACAGTTATTAATAAGGAAACAGGAAGTGGGACAAGAAAGAAACATTCTGTGAGCAAGGTAATATAGTATTCTCTTATATGTATTCAAAAGCCATGATTCCATTTATTTTCTTGTTTTTACATGCCATTCAGATGGAATCTGTTTTGCAGCTGAAGCAATATCAGTGCTTTCTTCAACTGTAAATTCATATCCAATTGTCATCAGCTACATGAAGTTTGGTAATTCACATTTATTTCTACAATTTCCTTCGTTATTATCTCAAAATAAGAGTCTCTCCTGTCCCTCCGAATATTCTGTGGACCATCGGGTCACTATTGGTTGCTAATTTATAAGTTGGCTAGTAGACACAAGGCTGTAGCCGAACTGTAAAACGTCCAACTTTCGAAATGGGGTCAGTCATGATGGCATAGAGGACAGAAGGCAAACCCTCTCAATGATAAGGATTTTAACTTTTAATCGACATTCAGTAGTAGTTGAACCGAATCGAAATCGGCCAAAATTGAATTGATACATTCCTTCATGCTTGGTTTGATATACACCTTTTTTAGTACTTATTTTTAGCATCATACTGATTTGAAAGAACAGCTTTAGACTGTATTTCAAATACTAAACTCGTAGCAATGGTAGAAAACATACGAAATTACATTTGTGTCCAGGAGAAGCGGCGAAAACAGTTGTAAATAAAGAAACTATAGACACTTTTGCACACCAGATGGCTAGATACATACAATACATACAAATGGCTACCGTAGACAAGCGAGGCACGAAGAAGTCAACTGATCGGTTTGTGGCCTGTATTTTCGGACGCTTCATTTTATCGCTAACTTTCTTTATTTCAACAATCACCATCCACATGTTACAACCGGTCAGCTTAAAATGAAGACTGAGTTCAATTTCTCGTCAAAGGGTAAAGAAGTATTAATAATCGTTGTTTAACACCATGTCATAAAGTATACACTTTCTTTTGCAGGTTACAATAAACCCACTCATTTACACATCGCATTGTTTCCTGTTATATCTCGTTCAGTTCGTCACATGTAGACGATTGAGATGTGACGTTGTTGATCATGTAAATATTTTGCTTGCTGAAAGTGCATTTTACAGATGAATGTGGGAGCTGGGCTTCCACTTTACAATGGCTGCCATCAAACTTTTATTCAGGTGATTAATTATGTAATGGTCCCATTTATTGCTATAAGTTTTAGCATTTATGTTTAGGTATCTGCATTTCTGGTTCAACATAAGTTCAAGGAAAGCTTTATAGTAGGAAAGTGAAACCGTAAGTCGAACAAAGCCAGTGGTAAATCCAACAATGACCTTTTCTGATTTTGTGTGATAATAACAAAAATGCTGTGTTAAAGTATGTTCTATTTACGTAGTCGTAACGAATCGCCGAATCGGTAAAGCCAAAAATGTTAGTTGTCGATCATTAATGTAGAGGCAACTGCATGTAAGTAGTTGAATCACTTTTGTCCCTACTGCTTGAAGATCCATTCGAGCTCAGGAACTTCTAGATAAAACCTAATAGCTGAAGGTTGAAGTTTCTACTTTAACAGGTTGTGAAGGTTAAACAGGCTGTGCTTGATGGAATTGTTAAAAATGAACTGATTAGACAACCTTGGGAGAGAGGTAACCAAAATGGTTATTGCTGCCTTGGGATTAGAAAACAATTCATCTGCTGTGATACTTTTGAAAATTAAGTACCTTTTATTTGTTTATTGCATTAGAGTTTACTTGTTGTGCTAACTGGAAACCTTTATATTTTATTATTGCCTTTCTTTTAGATATTATGGAAGGCTTAATGATCTTAGCGATTTTCACCAGGCTTTATGGAATCAAAGGGAGATCTCACGGCATGAATTACCCTAATCGTCGAACTGGAAAAATTTAATGCGATTAACAGCTTCAGACCATTAACAACCTGTAACTATTTAGCAACGACGCATGGCATTTGTCACTAGGATAGGCATTGAATTCAGTTGCACATAAGGTAGGTTTGGAAACTAGCAGACCAGGTGGCGATGAAGCTGTGGTACACTAGGGAGGCTGCACAAAAGATGGCGTTGATTGTTGAAGAACACGCTCAAGAGATGGCGTTTATTGTTGAAGAACAAGCTCAAGAGATGGCGTTGACCGTTGAAGAACACGCTCAAGAGATGGCGTGGACTATGCAGAAACCACTCGACAGATGGCGTTGGTTATTGCAGAAACCGCTCAACAGATGGCGTGGATTACTGTGAAAACCGCTCGACAGATGGCGTGGGTTGTTGCTGAAACCGCTCGTCAGATGGGATGGAAGATTGCTTAGAGTACCTTCTTTTGCCCTAAATTTTTTTTTATTTTCAGACGTCTTGTTTTCAAGAAATTTCATTGTCTTTATAGGGTATTCACTAATTAAGTATCAAGATCACCAAGCAAAATGAGGATGTGAAATTTCATTTGCCGCAAGTCGGTATAAAAGTTTGAATAACCATTGGGAAAAAATCATGTTTTGTGTCTAAAAGTATTTACGATTTCTTTTGCAGGTCCGTATACGTACAATCCAGTTTCCACGCTGCAATGTTCGTAGCTGTGTTCCGTCCAATTTGTTTTGTCGAGCCATTCGTGAAGTCAAGTTCTTTGTCAATGAAAAAACTTGCTGATAAGGCATTCTTGAGATGATTCAAGCCAAAAGAACTTATGAATTTTAATGGCTTCCAGCAATCTGTTGGTTTGATAGGTAATATTGTATTTTTTTTTGTTGGCTATAATTGCTACCATTTTCCCTTAGGTTTCAGCATTTTTGGTTTATTAGAGACGTTTATATGGACAGCTTTATAGTAATAGAATTTGAACAGTTCAGTCAAAGGAACTCCAACGTTTATCGTGTTATGGAGTTTCATCACTGCCGTGGTAATAATAGATATGCTGGTTTTCTTTATGCATGATAGCAGTTGAAACTCAATGCAAATGTTCTTAGGTGTAACAGGTTGTGCTTGTTGGATGCTTAAGTTATGAGCTGCCAAAATTGACCTTTTCTGGTGGTTTTATGCTTTTTTGTCTGGCAGATGTGGCCTTAGTACCAGTGAGTCTTGTTTCTGTGTAATGAATTACTTTGAGAATATGTCTACTAATGGTAAATTAACCAGAAATTAATCTGTTTTTGCCATTAGATGGGCATTTGAGACTGAGAATATGTGAGATTCTACATGGACTGATTTTGAAAAGCTGCAGTACCATCTTGGGATTTAGTCCTTGTAAGTTTTTTTTTTAACAAATGTGTTGTTCCCCGCCTTGATTGTGTTTATTCTACGCAGAAGGCGAAACGTCAGCATGTTGCTGACGTAACAACCATGATACAGGTTGTACTTATGTATAAGTGTCGAATGGGGCATCGTAATTCATTTGCCATTGATACGCATATAGGAAGTACCAAACTTTTCGGCATGGTTGTGGTTGACATGGTTGTAGCTTCAGTAGGTATTAGCAAAAAAATGATAAACTTGAAGCCCAAGTAACGCCATCGGTTTCAGTTGGCTATAAGAAAAAATGTTACCGATGCTCAACCGTTAAGCTGTGTGTTACATTCATCTGTTCTATGTTTCTTAGTATTGCAAAGAAAAAAAAATTGGGGTTATAATACTTTCGGTGGGAAAGTAATTGCCGCTTGACGGAAGTGACAGATCATTATTAAGTTATGGGAAAAACTGGTAAACAAGACACAGTGTTTGTCAATAAAGCAGTCGGACAAGTGGAGTTCCGTAATTGTATTTAAAAAACAACTTGTCGCAGTCAATCCATAAAACTTTTTAAGTTGGTGCTGTTACGTTACTCCCAAATATACCTTTCAGTACATTGTGTAATATGTCCAAACCCAGGTAATTTTAGATCAAAGTTTTCACAATATACCTTTTATTTTAAAACATCGTTACAGACTGGATGATTTGATTCTACTGATATGGGAAAACTTGATTGTCAAAAATTGTCACTGAGTTAAAACAAAAAAATCAAGAAGTTCAATGACACTTGGTTGGTATCAGACGTGAAGGAATTTGATCAGCTTAACCTAGCTCGCCAAAGTATCAATCCATTCAAAAGGTTTAAAATTTATGTTGCTGTGATGTGCAAGTTGTCACCTAAAACATTTGGTGCAAAAATCAAACGTTGTGACGTTTGGTACAAAATCGTTATCGAATACGTATTTACACCGATTTAAACACGAACAGTTCGATTTTCTAGCAAATACTCGGTGTATTTCAAAAATGATTAACTTCATAACAAGAATAGCAATTTTCCCGGAATCAGCATTCCATTTTGCGCATATCCTGTGATATTCATCCAATTCCGGTGAGTGTCAGTTTTTTCAGAAAATTTTTTTAAGCCCGACCGAGAAAAGTCGGGCTTATTTAGTCGGGCTTATTCAGTCGGTCTTAAAATTTTTTCGCTCAGTGTATGTAGAAAATTAGCTAGAAATGTGACCGGTAGATGGCGATAGAAAAACAGAAAACCATTTTACTGTCCTCGCCATGTACCGATCACATTTCTAGTTAATTCTCTACATACACCGACCGAAAAAAAATTTTAAGCCCAACTAAATAAGGCCGACTTTTCTCGGTCGGGCTTAAAAAAATTTTTTGTATGTATTTATGGCAATCCGTTTTACATAAAAAAAAAAAAAAAAAAAAAATGGCGGAAAAAAAATAAAAAATCGCACTTTTTTCTTTTTTTCCGACACGTAGCCATCTACCGCTCAGACTCATTATTACTGGCGTAGGCAATTTCAGTCCATTGGATGCCATTCGCAGTTAGTTCAGTAGCGTGGTGGATGGAGAATAACGCGTGGCTGGAGGAACAATTGAAAAATGGATAAGATAATACAACAAAAGGATGGTAAGTATAAACATTATTATATTTGTTTTTAATTATTAATTATTGTTTATTAGATCAAATTATGGACCTGCAGGCTCAATTATTGCAACAGCACAAAATATTAGATAACAGCAAAGCTAAGGATGGTAAGGCCTAATACATAATGATTCTATTTATTTGCTTTTATTCATTTGTGTTTTGTAGCTCAAAGTTTGAGTCTACAAGCTCAGCTAGGGGAAAAGAACAAATTGGAACGGAACAGTTTCCAAACAGTGAAGGAGGTTTTTCCAAACTCAAACCTAACTGAACATGAGGATGAATTGGCATTAGGCGAACACAGTCAGGTACCTAAACTTTTCAAATAAGAATTCAAAATAAGTATAGAATTTTAACAAACAATTATTTATTGTTTAGTTATTCAGTCTACCACCTGACAGTGTGTTAAATTTAAATTCTGTTAGTGCTGCACAAAAAGAATCGTTAGTAATAAGCCCATGCAGTGAAGGAAGTGAACAATTGTGGGACCGTATTTGGGCCGAAAATGGGTGTGGTACGGAAACCAAGATATGGCACAAGTTCAACATGAAACATGGATTAGGTACTTTTCGGTTTTATGTCTATTGAAAAAGTATTTTTAATGCTATTATTTTGCATTCACAGAATTTAATGGGGGATCAAATCAAGTCTGGAAGTGTTACAGGATGGAAGAGTCAGCCTACAGATGAAAAAACACTGAGAGTGCATTACCATTAAGGTATGAGGTAAAGTAATAGAGTATGCACATTGTCTAATGAGAAGTACCATCTTGTGTTAATAAATCCAGTACAACAGCAATCCTTTATAGTTCTGTCACAGCTAGAAACCTCAAATAATTCTGCTTCTCTGTCTAAAGAACAACTTGTCCTTTACGTTCAGAGTGTTGGGGAAACTGGGTACTTAAATGGCCCTAAAGATGTTTTAATTTTGCTGCCATTGCAGAGATGAACATCATACATGGACTCTTTAGGTATGAAAGGATTTTTCTTCAAATAGTTTTGAATTTATGACGAAGAATTTCTCCTCCTTTTTGCCAACCAGGTCTAATCTACCAAAAAAAATTTTATCCAATAGGAAAGGATTTTCATGTACTGGGAACACAACTATCAACAATGCAACATTGTACAGGTGCTTGTTTATCATTCAAGAGCCTTATACAATGATGTTAATCTGCAATTTGTATGTCCTTCCCCAAGCTTCCACCAGAAGTTGAATCTATGAGTCATGTAAGTTACATGATCAACAGTTGATATGTTTAACGGTGTTGTTTTTCTTTTCTCAATATAGGTTAATAGTAACATTGGATCTGAAAAAATTCTTGGTTGGGGCAAGACACTGAATAAATTGTATTGATTGGATGGATGACATGACATTTCTATACTTAATTCGGATTCCCCAGACGGTATTTGATATTAAAAAAATTGAAGTGCATATCTGGGCTCCCTTCTTTTCTGAAGCCCCGTTTCCCCTTGACTCGTAATAAGCCCGTAGGGGGTCATGCCCCTACTGTACGGTATATATAAAAACAACATATACCGAGGTTTGGAGGGCTCTGGCCGGAAAGGGGACGTGGGGTGCCGCTTAGTCCGATGATGTGTTCACGGAGGGCGATGTGGCTACCCACAAATCCGAACTAAAGGTTAATCGCTCCTGTAAAAATGTTCCAAATCTTCAGCTCTTCTTCCGGCTTCTCTTAGCCAATCACCGGGTAATCTCCCCGGTGGGTCAACAAGGCAGTGTCTCCCCCTGCCTGGGTTGACGGCAACTTTTGAAAGGGCTATTGTGCCTTTTTAAAGTTGCAAAAATAATTGTAATGTGCAGAGAATTGTCAATAAATTTTTTTTTATAAAATTTTTTTGCAAAATTTGTTTCCTCCACTGTCTGTTTTCACACATTACATTTATCAACTTTTTTTTTTTAGCTTTCTCAATTCTCCTTTATTGTTTATGCCACGTTTAATGGTAAGCATTGTTTCCTGTAAGCATAGTTTATCTGTAAGCATTCAATTATTATCCAGGGATCGAACCCTAGATGTTCGGCATTCCGCGCCGTTGCTTTACCAATGAGCCATGAATCATATGATGTCAAGTTGGCTTTTTTCTAGTCACTTGCGGACTTGCATTTACACTTTGAATAAAACTGAAATGCAATACTGCAATATTATTTTGTCCATTTAGATGTAGATTTTTTTACATCTAGTAAGGTTTGAACCCAGGGTAACAGTTATCGCAGATGAATGCTCTACCACAGAGCTATGGACATTATAAAAGCAATACAAAGATAAACATATAGTTGTGAAAGACTGCATAAACATCCTAGACGATAACATATGATATGCGATAATAAAAATTTTATATATATCTCGTGGCTCAATGTTAGAGCATCGGCGTTGCACGCTGAATGTCTGAGGATCGATTCCCGTGCCAGTAAAACAATATACAAATACAAAATTACTTCAGAAAATATCAAGGTATTACACGTTGTTCCTTGTCTAAGTTCATGAATTCAAAAAGTGTAATAAATAATAATTGAATACTTACAGATAAACGATACAACGGTGGCAAAAACAATAAATTGAATTGCGCAAGCTGAATAAAAAAAAAGTTGATAAATGTAATGTGTGAACACAGACAATGGAGGAAACAAATTTTGCAAAAAAATTTAATTAAAAAAAATTTATTGACAATTCTCTGCACATTACAATTATTTTTGCAACTTTAAAAAGGCACAATAGCCCTTTCAAAAGTTGCCGTCAACCCAGGCAGGGGGAGACACTGCCTTGTTGACCCACCGGGGAGATTACCCGGTGATTGGCTAAGAGAAGCCGGAAGAAGAGCTGAAGATTTGGAACATTTTTACAGGAGCGATTAACCTTTAGTTCGGATTTGTGGGTAGCCACATCGCCCTCCGTGAACACATCATCGGACTAAGCGGCACCCCACGTCCCCTTTCCGGCCAGAGCCCTCCAAACCTCGGTATATGTTGTTTTTATATATACCGTACAGTAGGGGCATGACCCCCTACGGGCTTATTACGAGTCAAGGGGAAACGGGGCTTCAGAAAAGAAGGGAGCCCAGATATGCACTTCAATTTTTTTAATATCAAATACCGTCTGGGGAATCCGAATTAAGTATAGAAATATCATGTCATCCATCCAATCAATACAATTTATCAGTGTCTTGCCCCAACCAAGAATTTTTTCAGATCCAATGTTACTATTAACCTATATTGAGAAAAGAAAAACAACACCGTTAAACATATCAACTGTTGATCATGTAACTTACATGACTCATAGATTCAACTTCTGGTGGAAGCTTGGGGAAGGACATACAAATTGCAGATTAACATCATTGTATAAGGCTCTTGAATGATAAACTAGCACCTGTACAATGTTGCATTGTTGATAGTTGTGTTCCCAGTACATGAAAATCCTTTCCTATTGGATAAAATTTTTTTTGGTAGATTAGACCTGGTTGGCAAAAAGGAGGAGAAATTCTTCGTCATAAATTCAAAACTATTTGAAGAAAAATCCTTTCATACCTAAAGAGTCCATGTATGATGTTCATCTCTGCAATGACAGCAAAATTAAAACATCTTTAGGGCCATTTAAGTACCCAGTTTCCCCAACACTCTGAACGTAAAGGACAAGTTGTTCTTTAGACAGAGAAGCAGAATTATTTGAGGTTTCTAGCTGTGACAGAACTATAAAGGATTGCTGTTGTACTGGATTTATTAACACAAGATGGTACTTCTCATTAGACAATGTGCATACTCTATTACTTTACCTCATACCTTAATGGTAATGCACTCTCAGTGTTTTTTCATCTGTAGGCTGACTCTTCCATCCTGTAACACTTCCAGACTTGATTTGATCCCCCATTAAATTCTGTGAATGCAAAATAATAGCATTAAAAATACTTTTTCCATAGACATAAAACCGAAAAGTACCTAATCCATGTTTCATGTTGAACTTGTGCCATATCTTGGTTTCCGTACCACACCCATTTTCGGCCCAAATACGGTCCCACAATTGTTCACTTCCTTCACTGCATGGGCTTATTACTAACAATTCTTTTTGTGCAGCACTAACAGAATTTAAATTTAACACACTGTCAGGTGGTAGACTGAATAACTAAACAATAAATAATTGTTTGTTAAAATTCTATACTTATTTTGAATTCTTATTTGAAAAGTTTAGGTACCTGACTGTGTTCGCCTAATGCCAATTCATCCTCATGTTCAGTTAGGTTTGAGTTTGGAAAAACCTCCTTCACTGTTTGGAAACTGTTCCGTTCCAATTTGTTCTTTTCCCCTAGCTGAGCTTGTAGACTCAAACTTTGAGCTACAAAACACAAATGAATAAAAGCAAATAAATAGAATCATTATGTATTAGGCCTTTCCATCCTTAGCTTTGCTGTTATCTAATATTTTGTGCTGTTGCAATAATTGAGCCTGCAGGTCCATAATTTGATCTAATAAACAATAATTAATAATTCAAAACAAATATAATAATGTTTATACTTAACATCCTTTTGTTGTATTATCTTATCCATTTTTCAATTGTTCCTCCAGCCACGCGTTATTCTCCATCCACGCTACTGAACTAACTGCGAATGGCATCCAATGGACTGAAATTGCCTACGCCAGTAATAATGAGTCTGAGCGGTAGATGGCTACGTGTCGGAAAAAAAGAAAAAAGTGCGATTTTTTATTTTTTTTCCGCCATTTTTTTTTTTTTTTTTTTATGTAAAACGGATTGCCATAAATACATACAAAAAATTTTTTTAAGCCCGACCGAGAAAAGTCGGCCTTATTTAGTTGGGCTTAAAATTTTTTTCGGTCGGTGTATGTAGAGAATTAACTAGAAATGTGATCGGTACATGGCGAGGACAGTAAAATGGTTTTCTGTTTTTCTATCGCCATCTACCGGTCACATTTCTAGCTAATTTTCTACATACACTGAGCGAAAAAATTTTAAGACCGACTGAATAAGCCCGACTAAATAAGCCCGACTTTTCTCGGTCGGGCTTAAAAAAATTTTCTGAAAAAACTGACACTCACCGGAATTGGATGAATATCACAGGATATGCGCAAAATGGAATGCTGATTCCGGGAAAATTGCTATTCTTGTTATGAAGTTAATCATTTTTGAAATACACCGAGTATTTGCTAGAAAATCGAACTGTTCGTGTTTAAATCGGTGTAAATACGTATTCGATAACGATTTTGTACCAAACGTCACAACGTTTGATTTTTGCACCAAATGTTTTAGGTGACAACTTGCACATCACAGCAACATAAATTTTAAACCTTTTGAATGGATTGATACTTTGGCGAGCTAGGTTAAGCTGATCAAATTCCTTCACGTCTGATACCAACCAAGTGTCATTGAACTTCTTGATTTTTTTGTTTTAACTCAGTGACAATTTTTGACAATCAAGTTTTCCCATATCAGTAGAATCAAATCATCCAGTCTGTAACGATGTTTTAAAATAAAAGGTATATTGTGAAAACTTTGATCTAAAATTACCTGGGTTTGGACATATTACACAATGTACTGAAAGGTATATTTGGGAGTAACGTAACAGCACCAACTTAAAAAGTTTTATGGATTGACTGCGACAAGTTGTTTTTTAAATACAATTACGGAACTCCACTTGTCCGACTGCTTTATTGACAAACACTGTGTCTTGTTTACCAGTTTTTCCCATAACTTAATAATGATCTGTCACTTCCGTCAAGCGGCAATTACTTTCCCACCGAAAGTATTATAACCCCGATTTTTTTTTCTTTGCAATACTAAGAAACATAGAACAGATGAATGTAACACACAGCTTAACGGTTGAGCATCGGTTCCAACTATAGCCAACTGAAACCGATGGCGTTACTTGGGCTTCAAGTTTATCATTTTTTTGCTAATACCTACTGAACCTACAACCATGTCAACCACAACCATGCCGAAAAGTTTGGTACTTCCTATATGCGTATCAATGGCAAATGAATTACGATGCCCCATTCGACACTTATACATAAGTACAACCTGTATCATGGTTGTTACGTCAGCAACATGCTGACGTTTCGCCTTCTGCGTAGAATAAACACAATCAAGGCGGTGAACAACACATTTGTTAAAAAAAAAACTTACAAGGACTAAATCCCAAGATGGTACTGCAGCTTTTCAAAATCAGTCCATGTAGAATCTCACATATTCTCAGTCTCAAATGCCCATCTAATGGCAAAAACAGATTAATTTCTGGTTAATTTACCATTAGTAGACATATTCTCAAAGTAATTCATTACACAGAAACAAGACTCACTGGTACTAAGGCCACATCTGCCAGACAAAAAAGCATAAAACCACCAGAAAAGGTCAATTTTGGCAGCTCATAACTTAAGCATCCAACAAGCACAACCTGTTACACCTAAGAACATTTGCATTGAGTTTCAACTGCTATCATGCATAAAGAAAACCAGCATATCTATTATTACCACGGCAGTGATGAAACTCCATAACACGATAAACGTTGGAGTTCCTTTGACTGAACTGTTCAAATTCTATTACTATAAAGCTGTCCATATAAACGTCTCTAGTAAACCAAAAATGCTGAAACCTAAGGGAAAATGGTAGCAATTATAGCCAACAAAAAAATACAATATTACCTATCAAACCAACAGATTGCTGGAAGCCATTAAAATTCATAAGTTCTTTTGGCTTGAATCATCTCAAGAATGCCTTATCAGCAAGTTTTTTCATTGACAAAGAACTTGACTTCACTAATGGCTCGACAAAACAAATTGGACGGAACACAGCTACGAACATTGCAGCGTGGAAACTGGATTGTACGTATACGGACCTGCAAAAGAAATCGTAAATACTTTTAGACACAAAACATGATTTTTTCCCAATGGTTATTCAAACTTTTATACCGACTTGCGGCAAATGAAATTTCACATCCTCATTTTGCTTGGTGATCTTGATATTTAATTAGTGAATACCCTATAAAGACAATGAAATTTCTTGAAAACAAGACGTCTGAAAATAAAAAAAAATTTAGGGCAAAAGAAGGTACTCTAAGCAATCTTCCATCCCATCTGACGAGCGGTTTCAGCAACAACCCACGCCATCTGCCGAGCGGTTTTCGCAGTAATCCACGCCATCTGCCGAGCGGTTTTCGCAGTAATCCACGCCATCTGTTGAGCGGTTTTTGCAACAACCAACGCCATCTGTTGAGCGGTTTCTGCAATAACCAACGCCATCTGTCGAGTGGTTTCTGCATACTCCACGCCATCTCTTGACCGATTTCCGCATAGTCCACGCCATCTTTTGAGCGTGTTCTTCAACGGTCAACGCCATCTCTTGAGCTTGTTCTTCAACAATCAACGCCATCTCTTGAGCGTGTTCTTCAACAATCCTTATTTTCGACAAATTTTTGGTTAGAACTTTATACTTCATATTTGGAGTTTGAGCTTTCGCTCAAATAAAGTAAAAAAAAGCTACACCAACGCCATCTTTTGTGCAGCCTCCCTAGTGTACCTCAGCTTCATCGCCACCTGGTCTGCTAGTTTCCAAACCTACCTTATGTGCAACTGAATTCAATGCCTATCCTAGTGACAAATGCCATGCGTCGTTGCTAAATAGTTACAGGTTGTTAATGGTCTGAAGCTGTTAATCGCATTAAATTTTTCCAGTTCGACGATTAGGGTAATTCATGCCGTGAGATCTCCCTTTGATTCCATAAAGCCTGGTGAAAATCGCTAAGATCATTAAGCCTTCCATAATATCTAAAAGAAAGGCAATAATAAAATATAAAGGTTTCCAGTTAGCACAACAAGTAAACTCTAATGCAATAAACAAATAAAAGGTACTTAATTTTCAAAAGTATCACAGCAGATGAATTGTTTTCTAATCCCAAGGCAGCAATAACCATTTTGGTTACCTCTCTCCCAAGGTTGTCTGATCAGTTCATTTTTAACAATTCCATCAAACACAGCCTGTTTAACCTTCACAACCTGTTAAAGTAGAAACTTCAACCTTCAGCTATTAGGTTTTATCTAGAAGTTTCTGAGCTCGAATGGATCTTCAAGCAGTAGGGACAAAAGTGATTCAACTACTTACATGCAGTTGCCTCTACATTAATGATCGGCAACTAACATTTTTGGCTTTACCGATTCGGCGATTCGTTACGACTACGTAAATAGAACATACTTTAACACAGCATTTTTGTTATTATCACACAAAATCAGAAAAGGTCATCGTTGGATTTACCACTGGCTTTGTTTGACTTACGGTTTCACTTTCCTACTATAAAGCTCTCCTTGAACTTATGTTGAACCAGAAATGCAGATACCTAAACATAAATGCTAAAACTTATAGCAATAAATGGGACCATTACATAATTAATCACCTGAATAAAAGTTTGATGGCAGCCATTGTAAAGTGGAAGCCCAGCTCCCACATTCATCTGTAAAATGCACTTTCAGCAAGCAAAATATTTACATGATCAACAACGTCACATCTCAATCGTCTACATGTGACGAACTGAACGAGATATAACAGGAAACAATGCGATGTGTAAATGAGTGGGTTTATTGTAACCTGCAAAAGAAAGTGTATACTTTATGACATGGTGTTAAACAACGATTATTAATACTTCTTTACCCTTTGACGAGAAATTGAACTCAGTCTTCATTTTAAGCTGACCGGTTGTAACATGTAGATGGTGATTGTTGAAATAAAGAAAGTTAGCGATAAAAAGAAGCGTCCGAAAATACAGGCCACAAACCGATCAGTTGACTTCTTCGTGCCTCGTTTGTCTACGGCCATCTGGTGTGTAACAGTTCCTACCACTACTTTATTTACAAATGTCTTTCACCGCCTCTCCTGGACACAAATGCCATTTCGTAAATGTCAGCTACCATTGCTATGAGTTTAATATTCTAAATAAAGTCTAAAGCTGTTCCTTCAAATCAGTATAAAGCTGAACGCAAATAATAAAAAAGGTATATATCAAACAAATCTGTAAAGAAACGTATCAATTCAATTTTGGCCGATTTCAAATCGATTCAACTACTATTAAATACCGATCAAAAGTTAAAATCTTTATCGTTGGAAGGGTTTGCCTTCTGTTCTCTTTGCCACAAAATAGTGATCCGACGGTCTACAGAATATAGGGCGGGACAGGAGAGATTCGTAGTTTGAGATAAGAATGAAGCAAAGGGTAGAAATTAATGGAATTACCAAATTTCATGTAGTTGATGACTATAGGATATGATTTACAGTTGAAGAAAGCATCGATATTGCTCCATTTAACTTAATGAAAAAAAAGACAATTTTCCGAGAATCAGCATTCAATTTAGAGTATATCCTGTGATATTCAACTAATTCCGATGAGTGCCTGTTTTTGCAGAAAAATTTTAAACCCGACTAAATAAGCCCGACTTAAGAATAAGAAAAGTGCTGGACTTTGAAAACAAAATCAATCCTTCTCTTCCATAGTTTGGCCAGAATAACCAGCTACCAATCTTTTTCTCCATATTATGGTTAACCCCATCTGTCATCTGTACAATTGTTAATATTGCAAATAACGAGTCTTTACGTCTAGATTCTTGCCAGTGGGGCTGATACTATTTTCGATCCCAACCGCTTTTGCCAAACTTTCTAAGTGTTAAAACATTACTTATTCAAGTACTTAGAGGCAGCTGCCCATGACAAGAGTTTTTCGTGGTATGTTGTGCAATAAATACAACAAATATTATAGAATCAAATGAGAGAAAACTTTTAATCTCTTCTTGTCCTCATAGGTGCCATAATATTTGCAGGATTGAACAAAATGCTGTGCCACAATGGCCAGAAGAATGTACTCAGTAAAAATGGTTAGTCGCAATTCCAAATGTACAGGTTTTTCTGTGAGACTAATAGGTTGTTAATGCAGTCATGAACGAACACATAGCAAAGCTGAAGTCCTTCACTATCAAGGGTCCTGCCCATAATCGGCGTTGGCCGTCAAGATTGTCTCTTTCGACGTTGGCAACAGCAGTAAATGGGAAGTCGAGTAATCCTACGAGTTAAACAATTCCATCCGTGCACGAAGGTCACGGGATACCACCAGATATGTTACGCACGGCTGCCGAGACAGCGAATCGCTATGAAAAATAGACGCTCAATGGATAGGTAAAAAAAACTTTTCGGCACAGACCATTGGCGTAGTCCAACATGGAGGAGGAGACGGACAGAATTGGAATGTCTCCGAAGAATTTCAATGTCACCTGTCAACGGATTTGGTGCTGAATTATCACGTTCTTTATTTTGTTTGTTTGCTTGTAATCTACATCTTTTTTTGAGCTGTTGTAATGCCGTTAATAGACTACGCTAGCCAAATGGAAACACAAATATCTAGGTCAGTATGCCCAGACTAAAAGAGCTCACTTAAATTTTAAACGCCATTTTGCGTATTTCCCCACGTTTCCAGCCATTTCCATTTATGGCTGAAGGACGTTATTGTCAAACCCGTCCGATATACGCAAACAGAAAAACAACCAACCCTTATGCAACCTGTATAAAAATGTAATATTGACTATTGTACTATTGTATACATTTTTGTTTTTCTATCGCACGCGATGTCCCTCCTGCCAAATTCAACTACTGTATCATTAAATCGCTTGTGAGATTTATGTAATTAAATCTTTACCTTCTGTAATTCACCCTATGATGGAAGACGAACGATTCGAGATATGGGCACAATGTTGACCTTATTGCTATTTCCATTGCAAAGAAAAAAAATATTGTGAAAGATATTCATAAAACGCAAGGTCGTTCCAAAAAAATGTGTTCATCTTACCGTGATTCTGCCTCCCATAACATTGTACCTGCAAAGAAGACAGTAAACACACCTTACTGCTTACGATTATTATCTTTCAAAATAAAAGGGGTCAAATGAATGAAATTATTATCTTAGGGTGGGGGTCAAATGAAATATACGTTGCTACGTGCAAGAGTGGTCTTAGGCTGTTGGAAACGCATTCCAATTAGGTAAATTATTTACGAAAATTCTCGGGACGCTTTTCCTATTCAGCTCATGGTCGCTCCTCTTATACAGTACGCAAAAAGAAAAGGATGGCAGCTAATTCTAATGTGTTGCAGCAAAATGGTTGCTAATAGCGATCAACAAACAAGTGCTTTAACAGATTATGTATTTGGGAGGGTGTTTTAAAATCTGGTCGAGAGGCTTTGACTGCTTCACTTATACGTTCGGCAAGTGCTGCAGAAAAAAAAATCAGACTTTTAAGCGACAAATGCCTTCGGTCGAGCAAAAATATTTTTACACGTAAGGTACACACATCACCAGTGTTCAAATCTGAATGGGAAAGAACAGGTTTTGCGTACGTGTCACAATGGAGAGCATTTGAGTATTGGAATACGCCAACCTGCAACTGTAATCCGCTGCGTTTCATTCTAGTTATAATGACTTTATTTGTTGGGGAATCCCAGAGGCCTTGAACCAGCTGGAAAACTTTAGGAGCGTGAGGAGAAATGCAACTTCGAATTGGCGAAAAAAGAAAAAAAAAAGTCACGTATCGTACCTTCGGCAGGTATATAAATGCGAGGTGCGCAAAGACCTTTTCATCACAATCCGCACAGTCGAAGAGCGCAGAACAACTACTGAAGCAATATTCAATCTTAAAAAAAACCACCATTATACCTCATCATGAATAAGGTAATTCTCGTTTTCCTACAGGACATTCATTTAACGTTATACTTGTATCGATCTCTGATGCGATGGAAGTATTATTGTTATACGTTAAATAATTGTTTTTTTTTCTTCTACAGGAAATTGTTCTTATGATGTTTGTTTTTGCCATCCTATGCATTACGACGACAATGGCAGGTGTGCAGGAGTTCGCTAAATTCGCTGCCGTTAACTACCATCACGCTCGATTCATTCGCGATGCTAGCCCACAAAGATTCCCCGGCTGGCTTTTCGGTTAACTTGTTGGTAAAGTACGTTAACGTCTAGCATAACGTCCTTGCTTAACGCCCTGCCCCCCTTTGCTCAGCAAACACCAATACCTTATTTATTATCGAACATCACATGATTGATTTTGACCCTAATGGGTACCGTTAATATTTATTTATCACTTGTATAAAAAGTTATATTATTCTTGAGAAATACATATTTGGGTGCAAACTTAATACTTGTGTGTTACAATTGAAAATGACGACTATTTCGTTGAAAAAAAATACCCGGCCCACATCTTCATCTCGATCTCCTAGTTTTCTTTCCTGCCCTTAATCCCTAAAATCCTATCTTTTTAAACAAAGAAACATGCGCAAATCGTAAAAACGTCTTCCAAATCAATAACGTACGAGGAGCAAAACGACAACAGATTTTCTAAGCGTAAAATTTGGATTCAAGTCTTTAATTCATTTACACCGCGCCAATCCCATATCGGTTTATCATGTATCATCGGGGTCGCGTTCACGACGGAGCGAAATCCACATACAGCGTTTCCGGGCTTTGGCTTTCACGATCGTGGTGAGGCCTCTGATCTGCGTTCACTTTCTTCCATGACTCCCATATTGATGCCATAATTTCGATTGAGCCAACCCCTCCCTGACGACGCAGTTTGTTTTGTATAATAATGAAATGGTCAATCCATTTCCGGCTCTAATGAAGAAAAGAGAAAAGCTCTGGCAGTCAATATTGAGGAACGAGAATGCATTGGCGATATCTTATGAAAGGGCAGCATTCGGCGTTGGGGTTTTTCCGTTCTCGTATAATGACCGACTTTAATGTCATTATGGCCAACGAATTGGATTGTGTTCACGTATGTCATGTTTTCTAGTAGATTTCGATAGGATTTTTGTAATCGTTTATGGTAATAAAGTGAAAGAGAATTATATAGGTCAACGTTTGAAAAAACCCCAGGCCAACCCGTTCTTTTTTTCAAATTTTGACGTCACTGCACGTATTTCCCCAACATTAAAGCTACCTTTTTTTAATGCCAATGGAAGGTCATTGGTTTCAATCCTGTTATATAACATTGAACGATAAGTGAAGGATAGCTTTTCATTTCAGCGGTTTCTCTACCATTTCTGTGCATTTTTGGCTTGGGCAGTTGTTCGTAATTACACTAAAAGAAATTCTATATGCTTCCACATTTGTCTGGTTCGACTTAAAAAAGATTGGATGAAAACAGCGAGAAAACATGACCGGAAGCAACTAAAATAACGCTTTCATAGCCTAAAGATTCAATTACAGTTCAATTAAGACACGATGGGAACGAACTCAAAAAGAAAGAAACACCGATTCTTTTGCCATGGCTGCTCATCGTTCGAGGCCCAAACTAAATTCAGACAGAATGATCACTTCGCTGGGCTGTCCATTGAATAACAGAAAAAACTACATCAACTATATATTCATCTAGTTACTACACATCAATTCCCTTTACGGTAACGGATTTTGAAATATGCCTTCTGAGAGGATAGAACTCCCGACATCTGGTTTGCTTTTCGTTTCGTACGAGACCAGCGCTCTGCCACTGAGCTAAGAAGACTGTAATTTTCTATTCTATACCTCTAGCTAACTCAAATTTTCGACTGTGGCTGTACTTACCTAGCCTGAGATCTGCATTCCCTTGTCATGGGTGGACGTTTCACAATGCAACTGAAGCTTTTCTTGGTAACAGCAGCTTTTCCACTTCAATTATTTTCTTGTCTAAAAATTTACGTTTCTGTCTTTAATACGGTGTTTACGAATTGTATCTTTGTCTTTTATACCTTAATTGTAAAGTCTTTCTCTGTGTGGTACCTTACTTTTGCACTTTTATCTTTCCATAACAGCTGACATTTTCTTTCTATTCGTGGTTCAATTAGAACTGTAGGAAGCGATGACACACAATCCATGATGGCCGCCTTAGTACGTAAAAAAATATGTTAGAGGGAGCTGAACTGAGGGAAGGGTGGCAAAAAATTCAAAATGGCTGCTTTTAGTCTCTCATTCCCAGTTAGCATTTCTCTTCCAACGCGTCCTTCATTTCTCTTAATGCAAAAAAATGGCACCATCTGCTACGGGTGGATCAGCTTCTCAAAATCTATGTGCCACCATGAACTTGAAGTCAAAGTAAAAGCCCGAATAGAAGAAGAGTTGGGCAAGATCTAAGTATAGACAGAATCTTGGAGTGTGAGAACCGTGTGAACTTGTGATTTTCGATATTCGCTAGGCAACAGTTGCTAACTTACTCATATCCTATCCGTTGTTCGTAACGAAGACAACGTGCGCATACAGAATTTTTTCAAATGTATCCTACGTTTGGGAAAAGTAAGAAACAATGTGTGTTCTGCAGGCAATTTGCATTTTTCATTGGCATGCTGACTACACTCCCACCCAAAATTTGATAGTCTGTATGAAGGATCCATCGATCCTAAACATCGATGACATTTCAGAATCACCAAAAAGGATTGTTTCATTTGATACACTTCAACTTCACGTAAGCAAACAAGAACCAGTTTCTTCTACCATAACAGAATGTTCTTTGCCATCAGAACGAATGGCACGCCAAAGCAAAAGCTGAAGCCGAAGAATCTTTCCCAAGAGTACTAAGGTTCTTTACGACATTCAGCGTGTAGCTGATTCCACAATCTCTCGGAAGTCAATGTACTACGAATGGAATTCGAATTAAAAAACTGTCAATGTGATCGAATAGTTTTCTTTCACTGACTTTCATGGATACCAAATGGAGACAGCCATCAACAATCAACTTCCAAAACTTGTTGACATAAAAACGCATCATTGGCGTGAAAAATTTATGTTCACAAACTTTGTTGTTGGCAATTTCATCTAGATATTCTTCTAAGTCGAAAACACAACCGTTTCCATGACGATTGCTGCAATTTTTTTATCCATTTGACAGCCCCGCACATAACGGCACTTTAATAACGGTTGAAACTTCCGCATTCGGATGCAGATCAATTTTTGTCTTGTTGATCGGAGCGCATGACCCCGCAGAAAATGAAACGTACGCAAGAGACCATAAATATTGTGCTACCGATACTATGGCAATCAGTTGAAGAGCTTGGACCATAGTTGGCATTATTTCTTACAAGCGACATGCTTTGCAGAAAGTTGATTCAATTTTCAGCCATCTTTTTCAATAAATTCCTAGGGCAAGCTCAGCAACAGCGCTTCTTCCGATTTGGGATGATGGAGGTATGTAAAACGAACTTTTCATGCAAGTAAATTTTAGTTTTTGAACGCGATTACATCAAGTAGAGACCTCCGCATTTCATGGCGAAAAATTCAACGGCTGACGCGCAAAAGTATCATGGCTCTTGGGTACAAGCGATTGAATGGCTTTCTAAGCGTTTAGATTTCACGTAAGTCGATTACATTACCCACGTTAAAACATTTGCTGATGGCTCCTTTTAAACGCAAGGTACAAAATTATCCCAACTGGTTTGGCGCTAGGCAAAGTGGAAATGCTTAACGGCAGTGGATCATGGAGTGGGGCAAGCGGCCGTCTTCTTCTAAAAGTCAGTTTACCTACATTAGTTTACAGATGTTATTTCTTTCGCTATTGGTTGTTACCTTTATTGTTTTGAAAAGGATTTTGACGTATTGGGACCACCAATTGTTGTTAGCCAAGGGCGAAATCGAGCGTTTGAATTTGTTGGCGCTGCCCAAGCGGACAACAGCGCATTGCTTACACCTGCATTGGCTGAAGAAAATACCATTTTATCTACCATCAAACCATTTCAACCGACGGTTCGTTTTTGTTTTAATAGTTAATTAAAAAATTTTTAATCACCTATGACTCATGAAAAGGTATGGGCAATGGTACTTATTTCTCTGTTGGCTGTGGCTGGCTGCTTTGCAGTCACATCTGCATTAAATTTGCATCGCAATGGCATCCGTCGGAACAGATTGTTTCTCATCGGTGACTACATATTTCACCTCATAGCAATCTTAACAAATCAAGGTAGGTTTTTATAATACCGAAGCTATTTCCTGAAGTCATTAAAGAAATACTTAATGTAATTTTAGGCGATGTGATTACTTTACACAAGCACCTGTTCAAGTTGCCTTTCCGCTTAACCGCGTCCGTCTGGTGCCTGTTTGCGTTGGTTATGGTCAACGTGTACAGTAGCACGCTCACGGCCCATCTGACCGCGCGCAAAATGAGTACTCCACCTAAAGACGCGTTTGAAATCATCGAAAAAGGAATTCTTGCTTATCTCATAATAGACGATGGCTTAGGACGAGAACTTATCCTGGTTTGTCTCTAAAAACAGTAAAACAAGTTGTAAGATAAACAAAAATTGTATGATGTTTTTTTAGGGTGCAACGGGCGGGCCGTTGAAGAAAATGGGAGATGTTTTTCGTCGCCATCCTGAATACATAATACCTGATCAAGATACTGCATTCCGCAAAGTCGCATCGGGCTGCTGTTCTTACACTGATGTAAGCATCAGGCAGCCATTATCTTCGATAAACTTTTAACAGGTTGCCGTTTTACTTTTCAGTTGGTGAATTATTTAGATTATCGCATAGGCCAAGATTTTGAAGAGACGGGAAAATGTCGGGTTCATGTAGGAAAACCAACCAGCGGCTATTCGTTTACTGCACTCTTTTTAAGAAAGGGAGATATTTATCGTAGCTCCATAAATCAAGGGTAAGAATCCATTGTGTTCAGTGATGATAAAGCTCATTTTCGTTTTCTGTATGCAGAGTGTTGGACTTGTATCAAACTGGACTAGTTGACCATTGGAAAAATAAATATGGTAGCAGGGGACTGAAACTGTGTCAGTCAACACCGATGACAAAGAAATTGAAAGAATTGCACCGACTGAACACAATCGACTTGGCAGGAGCTTTTCTTATTCTTGGAGTTGGTCTTCTACTGTCATTGATGGCTTTCTTGGTGGAACAATATCGTCGTTGCAACACTTGTGTAAACTAACGATCTTACCAATGTAATTAATGTTAAGTTACGTACACAGTGACGTTGCATGGTAAACCCGTGCTAATGGCCATGATTTGTTCAATTTATCCACGTCCAGCTAATCCTTCATCAAGAAATCGCTGTAGCACGAACATAGATGTAGCTCTGATGGACTTCTAAGGTTGTTCTTGAAATTCTGTTCTCGAAATTTAATTATGGTGATGGATGTGAAATTTGTGTGACACCTTCTGTTACACAGGCCACAGGTAAAAATAAAAACAAAACACTAATAGTACACATAAATGAGACTGAACACTTATACTCTGAATCCTCGACACGACCTCTGGTATCCGCTATAGAAACCTGGTGTCGGCCAGCTGTAGCTGTAAAATGTTCTAAACATTTTGGCCGTTTTAGGAATTATTGTAGCTCACTTCTAACAGATGGCAGTAAAGTCTCAGATAAACAACAAAAAGAGAAATTGACCTCAGTCCTTGATAAAAAAAAATAAAACTCCAAATACATAGAATCCATTCTGGGACATTTCTTTTTACCGGAGGTGTCCATATTCTGTGAATTGTACAAGTCACTAGCCAGCTATTGAGGATTGAATAATGACGTAAATCAATCCAGTTTAGGGCGATAGTTTGCGGAATGCAATGAGCTTGTGTGCAAGGTTTTCTGTGTCTGACGCATAGCGTATAAAAATTGAAAACGAAGTTTCAACAGTTAACCCATGACGGTAATCAAATATACCACTATTAACACTTTGCTATTTTTTATGTGTCCCCATTGTTTCCATGAAAGATTGTGCAAATATTCGTTCACGGTGATAAAAAAAACAAGTTGGTTGTTCTCCATTTGCTTAGCAAAAGTGCATTAATGGCCCTTTTTGAATGCCAAAAGTTTGTCTAAGAGCTTGTTGATTAAACAAGCGTATCAACCGTGCAGGTTATCGGTGATTAGTCTATAATGGCCACAAATTATCTTTCGGACCAAAAAGTCGTGTTGATGTCTTTCCAAATACATCAAATTACCGCTGATGAATCCACAAACTCGTCCTGCCGTCCCACTCTAATCCAATTCATTAAACAAAAGATGCAGGTGGAGGAATGAAATGACAAATTAGGCACACCATTTAAGTCAACGGCAAAAATAGAAAATTGAATTGTTTTTACTGGAGATCTCCATCAACTCCTGCACATCTGGTTTTGTTTTATTTATGAAGACTTTTATTCAAATAGACAAACTCTTCTTTTTCAGTTCTTCTGAAGATTAGAAACGTCACTATTAAATGGGCTTAGCTAACCTTATCAAATCCTTAAAACATTTCTATATTTCTATAGAATCAGTTGTATGTCCATATATTTTTCCAGATGCGTTTGTCGAGCTGATTAGTAAGGATATCATTGGACATGTGTGCTGAACTCTGAACAAAAGAAAGAAAATTCTACGTAACAAACAAGAATCAAACGATGAATAGATTAGCGACATTTCCAATTTGAGGACAAAGTATCAATGATCTCTCACAAACAAAACTTGTTATTCAATTATCTGTCCAGTTGCCTAACAAGTTTGTTGGTTCAACAGCATTCAACAAATTTTTCCACCACTCATCATACTTTTTTTGTTTTGTTGTGAAATATATATAAACAAAACAAAAATGGTGGCACCCATTTTCTCCTATACGTGACTCGTTTAAATTTTTACAAACGAGTTCTAGTTTACAGAGTACATGTTGGTATTAGTCAGTTTCAAAATGTTTTCCTACACCGACTTTTACGAAATGCTGCGATGCCATTGAGACGAGATTCAACACGAATAAGCTCATCGTCGTTGCCTTATGCAGTTTCAAACGAACGCCATAGCAGCCTATCACATTCATGGATCTGGTAGCCATGTATTTTTAGGAATATAAGGGCGGGTATTCCTCCTGTCATTTCTGCATATCTAATCGAATTATATTGAAACACAATAAATAAAAAAAAAATACGTATGCAGCCCTTTTTTTTAAAACCTGTAATCAATGGATTGTTATGGAACCTTTCCCCCGATGCATGGAAGAACAATGGCATCACTTTGTGCACAACTGTACAGTAAAACAGGCGGTCACACCATTCATCGATTGAAAACGGTCCATTCATTCGACTGTCATTGATCAAAGAACTTTAAAAAAAAACCTTTTACGGACACGTGTACACCTTGTCACACCTGTGATTTCTATGTACTGCTTTTTGAATCAAAGGAGAGAGCAATGACTCGACCATTATATGGAGATCACTTTCGAAAGGCAAAAAAAAAATTGCTTTCAACAAAATGTTGGAAAAATCAAAATGGAATTGAACTAACAAGAAATATTTATAAAATAAGCCTTGTGAACATTCACAACGTCCTGTGACGCGGAGAGTTCAAAGTTATTTGAGAACGACAGAGAAGAATTTTGGCAGGTTCAAAGAATTAATGACCGCATGTTCTTTTGCTGGCTTTCTCTTCCTGAAAACAAAAAATCCCAGTTTGGGAATGTATAAACACACACAAACTATATGGAGACCTTCATGGCGCGGTGGACATGATGACAACATGTCACGGCCCATGATATGCGGCTCTCTGTAGCACGAACGCAAGACAAAAAAGAATTCCATATATCCAGCAGCTGCCGCAGTTGTGGATGTAGCCATCTACTTATCTAGATGGATGAAAACTGTGTACACTCTTTTTCTAGTATGTTTATGTATGTGTACATATATACCTTGAGTTGCACGAGCCCAATCAATCTCTTTTTGTTTCCATCCAGGATGTATATACAATAGAGGTTTCTTGTTTCATTAGAAGCAACAGCGGGGAATTCAAATGGCATATGTTGCAATGCACAGCAGCAAAAGTGTACCACGTCCAGCTGCTGCTCCCGTAAGACGTTGCCACAATCAATCTGCGGCGGAGACCATGAAAAATGGGGACCACGTCCGCTTTGAAATGTGATATTTCAACAACAAAAATATTTTCTTTTGTTTCTGTATTTACTGTGGATTTTTTTTCCCCTACGAATTTCGTAAGACGCTCATCAACCAGAGTTGGTGTGTCCTTTTTTTTTTTTGGCGAATCATACTTTGCACTTATAACACACCATTTCTCAACCGTGTGTTTACTTTGCGTTTTTTTTTCCCGCTAGTGGACGATGATGATTTGCATATAGCTCTCTTTGTTTGACAACGTTTGAAGCATTTGAAGATCTTAATATGGTACGATGAAAGCGCGTTATTATTTTAACGTTTTCTATTTTTTTGTCTGGAAGGACTCTCGGTGATTGGGAATTTTCAATTACAAATTCGTTGAATTCACGATTGTAAATGACTCCCGTAACGCCAGCAGCAATCACGATGAGTGTGACCCTATCGACGAACACAAAAAAAAGTAATGGACTTTCGTATATATGCAAAGTTCGTGTTGCAACGGCGGGATAGTGTTATATACGTTCACGATTTCGTTGAAACGTGACAACGGCACGCGCAGACACACACAACTCCTATCCACAACAACCATAACATACTGAGTAGCCTCAAAAGTGGTGTATACATCAAGACAAGCAGATATGCAAATGACCGGAGCACTCTGTCCAGCATTTTAAAAGTGGAGAATCGGAGCAGACATTTTAAAATGTGAATAGAAACTTGTTGCGCTCTCTTTTTGATTCTTTGGAAACTACGCGACGTGTCTGTCTCAACCTATAAATCCAATCGTGAACTCACATGACCGTAATAATAACAATCTCTCCCTATTGTCTCATCCGTACACGTATATACGCTACGCTGAGTATTCCGGACGTATATCTAAGCGTATTGAATCTGTGCAGTGCTCCATATCAGCGGTACTGCATCTGCCTAATTATAATGACGGCTCGAATTATCAAGGAATGTTTGGGTGCATAGACGAACGGTAGACGGCAAACCTGTTCTGCACGTTCATTAGGGTCAACCAGCTGTTTTGCGCTCATTTCCCTTTTGTTTTTGTTTTTTAAGTATCGTTTGCCTTTATAGTTTTGTCGACTTGTAGACTCGCTCAAGTGCATCATGCGGTTTTGGCCATAAACTGTACAGCTAACGACCTCTTGAGCGTTAGTTGGCCAAAGTAGATATAATAATAACGGGAGTATTGCGTGACACGCGTTTTTTTGTAAAGGCATTCATCAGCAGTTTTTTTTTCTATAAAGAAAATCTCTGACAGAACAAGACAAAAGAATGGAGCAAAAAAAAAAAAAAAAATAACACAGTTGTTGAAATCAGATGCTCAAAACGTCCATTAAAAAAGAAAAATGAATGAAATTTGGACTGCGGGAAATATCCAGTCCGCACAAGCTGAAACGTATTTTGTTTGCGCATGTATAGTTATGGCAGTATGTTCGTGATTATCTCAATAACGCCCTTAAAAAAGGAACGGGACGTTTGCAAAAATGACGCAATATTTCAGAAGGCGAACCGCGTACGCCGCGTGATTGTGGCTTTGCTGTTTCAAAACAAGACAAAAATGTTTGTTAATGATATTCTGAATTATTATTTATATTCAAACGACGTGCGCACATATGTATGCACAATCAAGGAAAAACAATGGAAGAAACCTGCACACCTTCTATAATACTTTTTTATTCGTTAAATTCTTTTATTCGTAATGCCTTATACGGAGACATCGCAAACGTCAGACACCTCCTTTCTTCTCCCGTTATTTAAATGAATGGCGCTGCTGTTTGGTGAAGGAAGAATTATCTTTATGTATATGAGCTTGTGTATAGCTTATATAGTGGTGCATTTGGACATATCCATGCGCCCATAAGTGTTCGCTTCGTTGGCTTTCTGATTTCGATAAGCACGTACTTGTAGCCCTTTAAGTGTATAAAAGAAAAAAAAAAAAACATCACCTGATTGCGCTGAACCATCACGGTGCCATCATATTGTCTTTTTTTGGTCAGAGTCTGTGTAGCTGGAAACATTGGACGAGTTGGTTATTTAATTTATGAAAAGAAAAATGCTTTTAAAGCGCAATCAAGTTAGCCACACCCATTTATCAAATGCCAGCGTTGAAATAAATGGGGGAAAAAAAATTATTAAACGCATTAGCGATGCTTCGATTTAAAAGCGAAATTCTTGTTTCAAAATTTTGAGTGTGAATTCTTCTATCTCCTCCCCAAAAAAATTCTTACGGTCAGCAAATAATTTTGAAAAAAAACGAAGGGATTTGATGTCCATGACGACAACGTCTATCCACTAACACGCCCCTGTCTGCGTTCAAATAGCTGATGACGCTCGTAAAAATGCCCGTAACACATGGCCCGATTTGAAGTGAAACGCTTGGTGTCTAGTCAAGACAGCACCTCCTCCTTCTACACAAAAATGTATATGTAAATGATGATGAGGATCTGTATATACACATACTGCAAGTGGTGATGATATAATAATCATATGAAAACGAGCAGCACCTTAAAAAAAAATGGTATGCGCAGTTACGAGAGCTTATTGTTTGGCCAGAGTCAACACACACCTTTGCACATCACCAAATCAACGTGGCTGAATCAGCACTTATTATTCTGCCCCTTTTTTTTCGACAACACAGAGACCCGTGAAGAAGAGAAAAAAGGGCTGAGAGGACCGTGGAAAATTCCTCTGACTTTTCTTCTTGTACACGACGACTCCATTATTCCGTGAATTCTTTTCCCTTTTTTTTTCCCCTATTATCTTTATGCCACTTTAAAATGCAGTTCTTCTTGTTTCTCCGTTTTTCTTTTTGGGTTGTTTCTCAAGTGGGAGACAAAGATGTTGTTTTCAAGCGTTTGTTATAGAAAAAAGGGCCACGCGTTTTTATAGAAAGTCGGCGTATCAAAGAACCTGCGGCTTCCATGATGGATTGGCTCGCCACATCCATCACGCTCCAATCGATTATATACCCCATCTCTTTTCTGCTGACCTCATATCCGCAAAAAGCCCCTCCTTTATTTGGATACGCATATGTTATTAAGGCCCACATTTTATTTAGATAAAAAAAATAAAAATCCTCCGCAATTTTTTGTTTTTCTTCTTTCCAACATATCGGAACTGTGCTTTGAATTTATTATTACGAGACCTCAAAATTTACAGCGTCTCCTCTCTTTCTACAACCAGGACTATTTTTATGGCTATGTCTTACCGGACGGTGTCAACTCATTAATTCGCAGCGTCCCAAAAAAGTCAAGAAATAAAGATATATGCATATAAATAGAAAAAAACAGTGGAAAAACCACTTAAAAAACAAACAGCCATCAGAGACAAGTATCAAGGATAAACACTCGAGATATTTCGAGTGGAAGAAGCAGCACACATTTGTGCACGCTAAAAACAACCGCGTCATCATCCCACCTATCTTTTCGTATACACACACACACATTATAGTGCTCATTTGATCGTCGTAGGTAGAAACACAAGTTTTTTTTTTCTTTCAAAAAGAAAACAGAAATGGAAAGCTACATTTTTTTTTTTTAGACAGGAAAAAAACCGAGCATGAGACGTGCGGAATGTGATTTAGAAAGATGTTGTTTGTCCTATAGTTGACTCTATAGCGCTATACGTCGGGGATGAATAATGGAAAGTATGCGAAGGTTTCGATCTCTCCCGAAGAAAAACAATCGTCGCGGAATTTGTTTTTCTCAATCCATCGTCCAAGCGAATTTATCTTTAAAAAACAAAAATTCTCTTTTAATATATAAGCGCGCTATACAGTCGTTTTGCATATAGCCAAGGCACATTTAGTCGCCATGTCTCGAATAAGAAGATGGGGCTGCTGTTATAGAAAAGCACCATGCGAGAGATGCTCGGCTCGCATACCTAATGACACCCAAAGACTTGTGTGTCTGATATACATTGACCTGCCTCTACCTTGACGTATTGTTATTATATTACACAGACCTTTTAAAGCCCTTCTTTTTTTTCTAAGTTTCACAGACTTCGGATGATTGGTGGAGGCTTCGTTCTTTCTAGGGGAAACACGCAATAGAAAATACAACATGATGAGTCTTAAAGTGGATTGTCTAGTCGCCTTTTTTCCTTATTGTTTTGAGGGAATTTGAACAAAAAAAACCCCAATCGGCTAAACGGATAGGCGTTTTTTTCTCAAAAAAAAACGAATAAAAGTCAGCGTAACTTTTAGTTTCAAACTCGCCACATAATTTGTCCCATCACAGTTCACAGGCAAGCGCATCCATATTAAGAACACAAACGGCCATATACTCTTTCCTGCTGCATATATATGTAAAGCAAGCCCTTATTAACATACACAGACACACACACAGACACAGCCTGTGTATATTTATATGCTTTCTTTTGGCCACAAACTAACCTGAAAATAGTGTCTGCTATATAAAGAGTTCCATGTTAACAACAAATTAGACAGATGTGGTAACAGGATACGTCACCCACCCAGCATCAGAAAACCGTTCATCACAATTTCTTCCTTTTCTTCCGTGATGATATCCTCTAATCGAAAACGGCCGGGCACAGGCTATTGATCAAGGTCTTTTGTAGCTGTTGCCTTCAGCCACATTATTCCCGAATATATCAACGAACTCCGCCTACCCCTTTTTTTTTCTCTCTCTACATTTATGCAAATGTCCGTGTAAAGACTAAAAAACAACGAAAAATTATTCGAAAACGATCAGCCTCTCTTTTCTCCCTTTTTTATTGATGATGATAGGCAAAAACTCTTATCAAAATAATAAAAGAAAAGGCTCAACAACAAAAAATATATTATTTAAAAAAAAAAAGATTGTTAAGTGCTGGAAATATTCTTCTTCCCTACGGTGATATGGACGAACGAAAGCGACCAAACAGGGAAAAGAAAACGGCTCTATGCTATCCCCCGAATATGTCCAGGAGGTATTGTGTCTGCCCTGTGGGATGGTGTGCGCGCGCGGGACTTGAAAAACATCAGAAAGTTGGCTGCCGTCTAGGCCGGCGGACGCACGAATCGCTGGCTCCCCTTTTTTTTCGTTCAATTGCAAACTTTAAAAAAAAACACAATTCAAGAATTGTATAAGGTGTCTTTGTTGCGTTTTCCGTGTTGAAAATTTCTCTTCGGTTTCGTGTTTCTTGAACGCAAAAAAAAAAAATGTCTCCTGCTGCTACCTTAACAGGTGACCGTATTGGAAAATTTTAAACGCGACACAATTACAGTGACCATACGGGATTATAAAAAAAGAAAACAACTCTGTGCTCTTTGTGGTTACACACGTTCGACGACACCTAAAAACGGTAAGTTTTAACTTAGTTTTTTTTTTTTTAAAGGCTCTCATTTAATTGCGTAAATGATCGGGAGGAGGGGGACTGTTGTGTGGTCCGGAATGCACGGGAATAAAGCCAAAATATTTGGTGGCCGCTTTTGCGATGAGATGTGTGCCCTCTCTGTGTGGTAAATTCATTCGTTGACGTGCAAGAGATAAGCGATAAAAGTTATGGCTCACGATCAAGGCCTTCGAGTGAAGAAAACACACACAGCAGTCAGAAATAATTATTGGCAATTGAATGCGATTCAGTTGCGAACACCACTGTCAAAAATAGGGAATTATTTTATTTTATTTTTTTTTTTTTCAAAAATGATAAGAGCTGTCAAGGAAGTTTCTTGGTGGTCCCTATAAAAATGCGTGTCCGATGCGTGCCAAGAAAAAGAAATGTTTAAAAAGACGTAACCTACGTGTAATCACCGTTTGGAAACGTGAAAACGGACGCAACGTTCAAAACTTGATGCCCAGTAGCCAGTCTATATAAGATCTGTGCATCTGTTCTATAGGGGAAAATGCTCCTATTAAAAGACTGGCTTTTGCCAAATGATGGATGGTTTCGAACCCAACCCACAGCCAAAAGATTTCAGACGTCAGATTCGATTCATTGATTCGTAAAAACAGCTCATGTCCAACTCTCTTAACGCTATATTACATTACACGGTTGTTGTTTTTTTGTTTTTTTTGGGGGCCCCTTTTTCTAATACATCTCCTTGGTTTTTTTTTTCCAAAAAGGACTGGCGTATTCAATTAACTTTATCAGATGAATGTTCGGCGGTTGTACATAGAAGGTTTTTATTTCTTTTTGAAAGTTTTCCCTTTTTTTTCGATTGTATTTATCACCTAACGTCAATGTGAATCGGTTAGAGAGTGGCAGCTGATGAACACGTCCGGAAATTTTTTTTGATTTTCAAAAACGTTTTGTTTCTATTTAAAATTAGAAGCAATAAAATGTGAAAAGACGGGTAAAAAAAAAAATAAGGCGCGATTGTTCCGCTCAGTGCCGGTGTTTGCCTTGCCGTCTTAAATTAAAGTCAAGGGGCGCTGGTTGACACATGTCTAACCCACCCCTTTTTGAAAAAACCAATTCAAATTCTCCTTTTTTTCCTAATGTATTTTACAATAGACGTTGGAAAAAGAATTTTCTCTTTTGTCTTGTTTCAAGTCGTATTTTTTTAATATCAAGAGAAAAGAATTTATCCAGATAACAAGAAAACAATTCTGAAATTAGTAGACGGCAACCTCGCAGCAACTAAATTGTATTCCGGTTTGTTCTCCCCCCCCCCCCCTCTTTGTTATGTATATTTATATATACGTGATGACGATGTTGTTTCTATTCCGAAATTGAAATCCAAGTTAAAGAAACAAAACAAATGGTTTGAACAGAAAAATACCTGGACGGAACACCTGTTCTGTATGTTATCCGACAATAACAGAAATATTTCATCCCATTTTTTTTTTAATAGAAAAAATTCCAATAAGAATATTATCGGCCATTCCTTAAAAAAAAATGACATTTCGAGAATAAAATAATTGGTTTGGGCTTCACGTTTTTTGTTTTCCCCCCTTACATATTTTTAACCGATGGGAAAAGAATCATTTGTTTTCCGATTGATTACGATCCCCCATTTTCCCATAACGGTGTTATTATACAAGCTAGGACCAATAGATTTGAAAAGAAAAAGATGGATTTTTTTTCATCAATAACCAATTCGATACGCAATTGGAATGCATAACGGAATTTTTCAATCAGTTTCTCTTTCGCTCCGTGTGTGTCTGCCACACATATGTCTCTATGTACATCAATGAGAAAAAACATATATATATATATCGCCGGGTGTGTATAGCTCATTAATATTCACCTGAGTGTCGATCGTGCTGTGTGGCCCACTGTGAACCCACTTGGCACGCTTCTCCTATACCTTCCTATGGGGCTATGGTAATTTTACAAGAAACCGTGCCACCACATAGAGGGAAACATAACGCCTTTTTCCATTAACCCGCCACGGTATGATGCATTTTCAATACGTAAGAAACGAGAAAATTTTTTCCTTTCAAACGCATCGTTCCATCTTACCGCGGTTTATATTGTTGTTGAATAATAGACGACTCGTTGCTTTATTGTTACGTTTCTTCTATTGTTGGGAGGAGAAATTTCGAACGCGGGAATTTTAAGCTCGACCTTTCTGCCTGTACAAAAGTCGAACAAAACGTTTGTGTTACAATCACTTTCCCTCGATCTTATTTTGCCTTTTATTTCTTTCAAGAATAAGCGACAGATCTGTAACTATACAGCAGCTGATAGTTTATTATTCACGCAGAGACAGTCAAAACTCGTATTGTCTATCGATTGTGGCCCCCACCGTGTTTCTGTTTCTATCCATTGATAAAAAAAAAACAAAAAAAAAAACAAAACAAAAAACAAAAAGGACAAGTTCATTTTTCCTTTTTTGGAAAGGTGTTCCTTTTGCATTGAATTTTGTTTCGTAAGAAAAAAAAACTAATTCATTTTTATTTTTTTTTTTGGACCGTGTTATTCTACACCCTAAACAAGGGCAACGTTTTCTCATTTGGATTGTGGTTCCAACAGAGTTGCGTCTAACTCTAATATACATAATGGCCTTTAAATCAAAAGCATCTGGCCAACAGCTTTGGACATGTCTACACCTTTCTAACACGTTCTCCAACCTGTTGACCGGTGCAAATCTTATTCAACTGCTTTGTTTTTTTGTCTCTCTCTGAATAATTGCGGTTCAATTATTTTTCGTAACTGACCATTATTCAAAATATCTGTTCACATTCAAAGAAAAAACGTAGGTGGTTGGAATTTTTTTTTCAAGTTTTTCGTTTGTTTAAAGCATTTCGAAACGAGACGATCGTTTGCCAAAAGATGTTCGAAAAATGGCTGTGGGATTCGTGACAAAAATGTATGAGCTTGTTGATGGTCTTGCACGGTCTTAAACGCGGGGCATTTTTGGATGAGACACGCATAAAAAGAAAATCAGTAGCGGAGCACAACAAAGTCGAAGAAAATAAAAACGAAGAAAAATAAGAAACGTCAAGGAGACAAGCCCACCCAGACTCTCTGACTTTTGAATTAATGAGAGACTTTTTTCCTCTTGTGGAGTTGCAAGAATAAGGGACACGAGATTCTTACCACGTATTTAGCCCCCACGCACAAAACACGCAATGTTCCACTCGACGTCCATACCGGAATCCGGATCGAGGAAGGTGCCCCGGATAGAGAAACGACCCGTCACTCACTGTGAAGGGCGTACATGTAACCGAGTGGGGGCGGGGTTTAAAACAATGGGAAATTGGGGGAAGCAAAAAAAAAAATAGTAATGATGAAAATAAAAATGGAGGTTGTGTTAATAAGAAAAAGGGGATTATTTTGGACCTTAACTGTTACCTGTGGAATAAAACAGTGCAATCACGGAACAAAGCAATCCGAGAACGCCCTTTTTGAAAAATGGATCAGCTGATTAACAAGTCCACACATTATGCATTAGAGAAGTTGTCGGTGTTAGGATGATGACGTGTGAGTTTGTAATGGAACTACGCATCGAGTACGGCTTGTGATTGCCACATGCTTAATATATCATGCGTAGGCGAACCATGAGCTGAGAGCACCTGATTTGTTTGTTTTTTCCCCTTGTTTTGAGGTGTGCGTCAATCATAAAAAATGAATGGGGTTTTATGAGTGCAGACTACCGTTGTTTGCTCGCAAGTTACTTTGGACTGTTGGTACTTATTGTGTGGCATTAGCTTTTACGAATGCACAGGGAAAGGTCTCTCTTTTGAATGAATAATGTATCCGTATCAGTAGTTCCTGAGGTTACACTCACGTTCGCCAAGTTATCCTGTTGTTTTTGTTGTCGAATTGAGAATATCGACTGCCTGCAGAGTGCAGCCATCTAGCGGTCAACATTTTGACCATGTGGAACTTCCAACGGCCATTGAAAACAACGATAAAAATTGAATAGTTTTTCGACTTGTTTAACGTTTATAATGGATCAGAATATTTAAATGCTTTCGATATGTCAATGGCAGACATTTAAAAAATTTTTTTTTTCAAAACGGAATAAGTGAAAGACCAGGTCTCCCTCCCCCTATCATGAAAAGGAAAAAAAAAGATGGCCGAGCCCATGGATTTGAGCTGCTGGGCAGAAGTGATGGAAAAAGAAAAAGGTCGAATTGCATCCATCGTCCTTTCCTTTCGGCTTTCAGAAACACATTGTCAGGGTCCCACCACTTGTGCATCCTGTCTCTTGTTTCATTTCTTTTGTCTGCAATTTCTTTACTCCGATTTTTTGTTTTTCGTTTGGCAACCCATCAAAAGAAAAGAAAAAATGGCCGACATGTTACCATTCTTACGCTGAAATGTCCGTTTTTTTCTCAAATTATTTTTAAATTCTGCGAACAAGTGGATACACGTAGCGTTAGAGCAAAAAAAAAAAGTAGATTTTGAAACGAATGTGGGTAAACTAAAAAAAAAAAAAAAAAGTAGAACAGCTCAGAGAGGGAAAGGTACTCGATATGCGAGGGATAAAGGAAAGGAGATGTTCGAATTTCATCTCTCAGATTTCGGTTGAAAACTTTTTGAAAAGAGAATGTTGAATGGCCGTCCCTCCGGATGGCGCCAATCTTTTAAGACGGGATCTCTTTGATACCCACTTCTTTACTTTTTCTTTTTTAAAAGTAAAAAGTAGAAAAGCTTTTCTTTCTTTTTTTTTATTATTTCCTTGTTGCTGGACAATAGTATAAAAATATCGTAGTGGAACTTTGACCTCCCTTTCTTATTGTCAAAAAAAAAAATCCCCCCATTTCCGAGGGACAAGATTTTAATGCGATACATTTTTATGTGTTTTTTTTTACAATCACTTTGAGACTAAGTACTTCACTTCCCCTCCATTTTATTTTTACTTGCTTTTCAACCATTTCCTCCAATCGCAAATAAAACAAAGAAAAAACCAATGGCAGGTGAATATATTTTCGTTTCCGCTGAATAACTTGGATTTTTTTTTAAATTCATTTTCACGTTTTTTATAATTCACGTTTCTCTATTGAGCGAATTTCTTCTTCCGAATTCATGACGAAAGAAAAATGAAATCAAAGAACAATGGCCGTTTTTTGTTTCCGTACAAAAAAAGATAATTGACCGAAACTCACAAAAAAAGGAAAACAAATTTTAAAAAAGGAAGTAAAATTTCCTCCTTTATCCCCGTCTACCATGCCCCCAACCCATTACTTTAATTATTACCCATCATTTATTATCACGTGGTAAATGGTTGACCGTGTTTGCACTATTTGTTTCTTTTTCCCGCAATCAGCAAAATAAAAAACGTGATTTACAAGAAAGAAAGAAAAAAAAAACGAAAAAAGATTTTGTTTTTTTTCTCAAATAAAGAAAATGGAAGTAGGCGGGGCATGGTAATAGTCTGAACGTTTTAAAAACGAAATCGTCCGTTTCCGAATTTGTTTTTCTTCTTAAACTTTTATCACAAAAAACATTTCCAAAACGCACGTGGAAACGCATCAAAAATTAAGTTTAGCGTTTTTTTTTTGTTTTTGTTTGTATCCCTAAAAAAGAAAAAACGAAAACGGCCGTCATCGGATATGCCATAACCCGAGATTGAGGACACTCAATTGCGGAAGTTTCATTATTTTCTCCAGCCCGGAAGTGGTGATTTTCGTACACCCGTAGAGATCTGAAAAAAAAAACGAAAAAACCATTACAGCCGGCTGCCAAAAGAATGTAGAAAAAAAGAAAAAAAAACAATTGACCTATGCATCGTAATTTGCGTAAATGATCAGCGACGGCTTGAATGGACCGATCCGTTATGCGACTGCACTGGCCAATGTTGAGCGTCTGGAGGTCGAGCAGGGAAAGGGCCACGCGGATGAGACCCTCGTCCGAGACGTGGCAAGCGCTCAACGAGAGCTGTTTCAAATGGACGAGACCTTGAGCGACGTGAACGACGGCCGAGTCGTCGATCCGGTCGCAAAACGAGACGTCCAGCGACGTAATCCTCGAACCACCTTCAGCTAGGTAGGCCATGCCAACGTCGGAAATGTTGTCACACGATCGCAGGTTCAGTTCGCACAGCGACGGCATCTTGGCCAGGTACTTGAGACCGCTGTCGCTGATCGACAGGCAAAAACTCAGGTTAATGGATTTCAGCTGCTTCAGGCCCATCGAGACGTGCATTAGCGCCTCGTCCGTCAATTTCTGACAATCCTGTTGGGAATCATTTTCAAGAAAAAGAGAAACAAAAACAAAGAAAATTATCGCCTGAATAAAAACAGCCTTCGGGAGAGTCTCATCGAATCAACATTTTCTTCTCCTAATTCAACATCCCCAATGGAGTCAGATCCTTGATGTAATTAGAAAAGACGCGCATTTTCTTTTTGTATATATATACAAATATACATCTAAAAGAATAACAAAACGAAGGCCAAATTCGTTTAAGAGGGAACGAGTTCCTAAGTGAATCAACGTGAATAATTTCTAGCGCTAGTTGTCGATTCGTGCCGCTAGCAGTGCTGCAAACAAGTCTGTCGTCTGCTCTCTTTTTCACGTCAAAATAAGAAAGAAAAAACCCTAACCAGTTCTCCTTTCATCCCACCCTTCCTCTTGACCTTCCTTTCCCTTTTTGGAGTTTAAAAACAACAACAACAAAAGAAAAACAGGTAAATTTTGGTTTTACCTGAAGTCCGAGGTGTTCAAGGGCCAAATTGCCTTCAGCGTCCGAGCCCAATCCGGCCAGACTGGCGATGCCGAGATCGGAGACGTGCCAGCAGGATCGCAGGTTGAGGCTCTTGAGGGATTTGAGACCCCAGGCGATGAGCAATAGGCCGGCGTTGGTCACATTACAACAGCCGCCCAAGTCCAGTTCCTGGAGCTGTCGACAAAACTGAGCCAGTCGGCTGAGACTCGAGTCGGTGATTTGTTTACACAAGCTGAGATTGAGCCGTTTCAAAGTTGGCACATCGGCCGTCAGTGCGTGAGCGATGCCAATGTCCGTCACGTTGAAGCAACCGCTCAAATCGAGCGACTCGATGTTGGGCAGCCCTTGGGTCACGTCGCGAAGGCTACGTCTCAGCGACAGGATCTGGACCCGGCGGATGCCCCTGCGGACCAGCGACGGAAACAGCGACGGATTGGCCCGTCTCAGATGCAGTTTCGGCTCGCACGATCGCCACACAGAGCGATGATAAGCAGCTTCTTTCCAGCTGTGACACACTTGAGCTGCCCGGCCCCGATCCCTCACTTCCAACATGCCGAAAATGATGGCCAGGATCTCTGGGTAGAGTCGACTTATGTGCGTACGACGGTCGTCCTCGTCGTCTGTCGTTGTGGTTGTTTCTGAACAAGCTCCACTGTTGTTGTCGTGCACTTTCAATTGTTTTCTGTGGTAGTTGGCGTAGAACTCTGTCGCCTCCATTTTGATTTGATCGCAAAGTTTGTCGTTGTTGGTTTGAAAAAAAAAAAAAAAGCAAAACAGAGCGACGATGGCGTCTCATCGAGACGTGCACATGTTCACCATGGCGAGAGCCAGAGCCAACTGCCTTCTCTTTTTTCATCAGCTTCTCTTCTTCCTTCTTTTCTTAAACCACCCCCTCTCCTAACTCCCTTCTCTCTTTGCACCCGCTTACCTCTCCCCCCTTGGCAAGTTTCTTTTCCTTTATTTTTTTTTTCTTTCTTCCTTTTCAGTCCCCCCCCATCCGCCCTCCCTCCTCTGGCGGTGGATTCTTACAGTTCAAGATAGCTGCCACCAGAGGCGCTTTAGACAAATTCAATTCAATATTCACTTCTGCTTGAATTGATCCGATTTCAACGTGCATCTTTGAGCCTATCACTGTGCCATTTCGTTCAGTTTTATTCTACGATTTCACACGATAGTTGTTGAGAAATGATTTGCCTTGAAATGAGTTTGTGAATATGCAGTAATATTAATGGCGAAAACAAACAAAATAATTTAGAAACAGTCGATGGCACCTTACACACGCACACAGCCCCCCCCCCCCCCCTTTAGCAGCAGGTTCTTTTTTTTTCTTACCCTCCCTCATCCCGTCCTCAATTTCTCTTCCCGTCCTTCATTGCCTTTAGTTTCATTCGAGTCCCTTTCGTTTGGTTATCTCCTCCCTCTTCTTTTTTTTCATCTCCCCTTTCCACAACGTTCCGAGTTGCCAAGGTCCCCTCCCTTTCTCTTCTCACCGCGTTTCGTTTTCATCTCATCCTTCGTTATTTTTTTTTCGCCATCGTTCCTAATTTCCCTATCGAATTTGAATTTATTTTTGAGATAATTACGATCCGAATTGTGCTAACTTATAAGTTGGCTGATAAACATTGGACAGACAAGGCTATTAAATAAAGGATACCATCAGTTTTGTTTGATTTTCAATTCCCTATCATTTGAGATAAGGAAAGTAAAATAAAATGTCGTAACCATACAAATAAAGATTTGTGATTCGCTTCGTATCCGCGCAAAGCGATGTGTCGCTGCCGTAAGGAAAGCAATCCCGCTTTGCGTTGGTTACAGTATCGGCAACGTGAGCCAAAACTCTAAACGACAAAAAAGCGCAAATTTGGTCAATCTGATTATTCATTGATTATGCAACATACATATGCAGACAAGATTCACGACAGAATGCCAAAAGTTTGTTTGCTAAAACATCATAAAGTGATTACACTACGTGACTCTTCACTGCCATCTATCAGCAAGAAACTTAAACACACAATTTCTGATAAAACCGACCGTAAGATGGCAAAAGAGTATTTTCTTTTTCTCGCAATTTTTTTTTTAAAGGAAAAAGGTCGATGATGTCAGGGATTGGATCTGAGGTGATTTACAGCCGGATCGGGAGCTGGTTGACGCTTGACGGGCTGTAAATTAGCTTCCTGGGAAAGCAAAAAAAAAAAAAAAAAAAAAAAAAAAAAGTCGAGTAGCCTGCTGGTTTTAGCCTCTTGGGGGCTATAGTTGTTTCGGCAACTGTCTGCAAGCGCAACACATTCACTATATCGAATAATCCGAGGCCGCTTTGACTCTTATAGAAAGCGGCTTAAAAAAAAAATATTGGGCGCCCGGATGTCGGCGCCATCCGTCACTCGTCGTGACGTAATATCACGAAATATCTTAAACAAAGACAGTACCACTATCACCCCCCCCCCCTCCCTCCCCGAAACCAATATTTTATTTATGTTTCTTCTCTCCGGTTCGCAACCACCTCCAAGGTCCACACGCGTATGTGCTACATAATTCTACAGGGAAATTTCTTTTTTTTCTCTTTTAAATACCTTGTAAAAAAAAACCTTCTGTGTTTGTCATCGGGTATAACACACTAGAAAATGAAAAGCAAGAAAACATTTAAACAGCCCGCTATCTCAAAACAGTGGCTTCTTTGTAAAAAATGATACACTCCATTTCCAGACAAATGAACAGTATAAAGAGACGCCGCATTTTGTTTTTATCTACCCCCCCCTCTCTCTCTCTTTCTCCCCATACAAAAAAGAGGGGGGAAAAAACAATCATCTATTTTATCCAGAGCACAGTCATTATTTCGTGTCGGCTGCGTTAGACAGATAAACCTGGAACTCGTATCTCTCCTCTCTGTCATGTCCACCATGCGATTCGTAGGTCACTACGACGAGAGGAGGGAGGGCAAAAAAAAAAAAATAAATAAAAAGCGATTTGTTTTCGCGCAAAACAACACGAATTCTTTCCTTCGAGTACAAAGAGGATCATACGTTAGCGTCAGGTTTTGCATTAATCACGCAAGGGAAACGTGTCCTGGAACAAAAAGTGCTGTTCATTCTGAGAATCACATTTATTGAAAGGCGGGAAAGACGACATTTGAAATTGACGGGGATAGTTTGGAACAAACAAAAGAAACAACGAAATCTTTGTGGGTTGCGTAGTACTGTGTGGTTTCTCTTTGTTCTCTTTGTGTGTGTGTGTTTAAGCTACCGCACGTTAGTTACATAGAAACAATTTGTCGGCTCATCACCCAAAGGCGACCGTTTCCGTCGTGTGGAGATAATGAGAGTTCCACGGCCGTACTATATGGCAATTGTACAGTTGTAATTGTTCAGTGCCGTACTTCCTTTCCTGTCTTCTGTGTACATTTTCTCATGACGGAAAGAAAAAGTTTTTAAGAGAGGCTCTTTAAGTTTGTCGCAAATGAACGTGCGACAAAAACAGAACGAGCTGGGCAAAATGGCCATTGTCCTTTGTTTTTAAACAATCGAAATTTCACTTTTATTTTTAAATCGATGAGAAGCACCAGGTTGATTATTCAAAAACCCCCATTTGAGATAATGTGAATATGTATCAAATTATTTCGTTGTCGAACCCCTCTCTCACCGGATAACGGTGACACAACTGGGAGCTTTCATTTTCTAAACGTTATAATGAAACTCGATCGGTGCTAATCTACACAAAAGCTGTTTCTTATTACGTTACTTATAAAACGTGTCGTATTAGACGTATAAAGCGGCCGCTGTTGACGACGTGCTAGGTTTTCTAAAGACACTCTTTTTAGCCTCACGTTTTTCTTTTTAAAGGTAACTTAAGAAGCTTCCTTCATACGTACACCTAAAGGGGTGTTACATCTAGTCTGTGTACTCTCTTAGTTTATTATTTTTCAAAAAAATAATAAAATGGCCTCTAGCCCCGCCTTTATCGTGTTATCCACGTTCCCCCTCTCTTTTTTTTTCCTGTTCCATCTAACAGCAACGTTATACACGACTTAGTAGTACGATGCACATTATAACTCCCCCCACCCCCCCATCCTTTGATTCCGTTTACAAATTTTCTGGTCGTTTTTTAGCGCGGGAATTTCGAATTTTTTTGTTTCATTCATTTGCACAACGTTATAATAACACGGGTCTAGTTTAACTTAAAAAGAGACTACAGTTTCGTTTTTTTTTTTTTGTCTGACCTTTATGATCCACGCCCATTTTGACGTTTGAAAAAAAAAAAAAAAGGAACACACACATAGCTCCCCTTAAAAAAAACGAGATAAGGAGCTCACCGGTCTTTCAACTAGAAGCACCCATAAATTTGAAAAGAAAGAAAACAATAATTTTTGCCCTCAAACGATTGTTTCAATGGAGCTGCCGTTTTCTTTTTGAGATACTGAGAGATACATATAATACTCTTTCGAAAACAACACACACACACACACAAAAACTATGATGCAGGAGAGGGGGGGGGGTTTCTAGTTTCCAAAGAAAGAGAACCGACCTGTAATCAGCGCCCACCTTTCTTTCATTTCTTTTTGATGATGTATGGACGATGGCGTGTTGTTCGAAAAAGTCATGACTAACATGAAGGAGATGATGACTCTTGGGTGCTCCATTCCTTCGAGGAACTCTTTAAAATAGAAATAATAAAAATAAAAGACAAGCGGACTTGTTTCTTTCGTTTTTCAGGCTAACCAATTATATGGAAATGTTGGGATACACACGGTTATTTTTTTGAGGGGGGGTGGGGAGAAGAAAAAATAAAAAAAAAATAAGACAAGACATTGCAAAGAAAGTCCGCCATTTCGGTGATTTGTTTAGAGCCTCGAGAGAAAGAGAAAGAGAGAAAAAAAAAGCTGGTCTGAACCGTGAGAAAATTGATTCCGCTTCTCCGTTTGTACAATCACAAGAACACACACACAAAAAAATGCGATACAAGGAAAAGTCATGGAAATAATTATTTCTTGTGGCTTTATTTCCTCCGACCGAGAAAAAGAAAGAAAAATGTATACGTATAATAAATAGCATAGATTTAATTAATACATGCCACTGATTTTTTTAAAATTAAAATTAAAATAATAACCTCAATTTCATGAGAAAGAGTTCACCTGTGTTAATGTCAGTCCGGGCCAAGTGTTTTATTGTCTATGGATTTTAGAAGAAAGAGGAATCAAAGGTTAATGAGGTTCGATGCTTCTGCGCAAAAACACAATAGCCCATTTATAATTTTTAAAATATAAATTGCACAGAAGAAAAAGTTAATTTACGTAATAAAAATTAGTCGACTTATTATCAGATTATACAAAGATCTTTTGAACCTATTCAGATATAACAGTCGTTGTTTTAATCCGCTCATTATACTCGTGCCTCGTTTCGATTTAGCAAAAAGGGAATGAATTTCACGTCGCATATAATTTGCTTCTTCATTTTCCTATGCAAAGCAGCTTATATAGAAGCTAGTGTCTTAAACCGCGACCCCCCCCCCCCCCAAAAAAAAAAATATTAAAAGGAAAAAACATATAATATCCAGTGAAGTTGTGCATCATTTAATGATCTTCCCCAGTTGCTATCGAAATTCATACGAACAAGACAGAGGCACAGTCATAATTCCATTTTAATGGCTCGGCAAATAAAAGAAACAAAACATTTTGACGCGAGATGGGAAAATAAAAAAATTCGACACACACACACACACACACAAAAAAAAATGGTACAAGATACAAGAGAAAGGAGGAAAACAAAAATGCAAAGAATTGTTTATATCTGGCAATAAAGTATAGAAGCCACCGCGAATTTTCACCTCGTGATTTGTTGTGATGATGCGGTTACGACTTTGCCGATGATGCCAACGACCTTGTTTTCTATATAGTCGTTTTTCTCTATCCGACAAGAGCCGACATTCTCTCTCTTTTTCCGTCCATTTGTGCGGGTCATTTTCGAACGACTCGATGACATTGCTTCTTATTTATATGCAGATTTATTGGCCTCCGGTTATTATTTGATAGGAATTCCTTTCTACACAATTTTTATTATATATCCTCCATCACCCTCCGCCCCAAAAAAAAGGACTACAATATCTATCTACAATAAGATAACCTGCATATACGGTTTAGCGGGATCATCCGGCCGATGCGTGAAGGTATTGAATTCCAAAGAGAGAAAAGAGAAGTTTCACTTTTGATGTCATCCATCCACGAAAGCACGAAGAAGCAAAATCTCTCGACATATTAAAAACCAGTTTTTTTTTGTTGATGCTGTTGTTGTTTCATATTTTTCTTTTTTGCGTAAATCATACCTTTTCGTGTGTGTGTATACAGATCTACCTAACACGGTATATAAAAAAAAAGCGAACGAAAGTTAATCGACGGATAGGTTATACTTATCCCGACCTGCATGGTACATACGTAAAAGATAAATAGATGATGCGGGAAGGGCCTTCCGTTAGTTTTTGATTACAACGTGTAACCCGAGTGAAAATTCCCCTGAAGAATTTCACGGGAAACGTACATGCAAATGATGATAAGTTGGAAAAGATTATTTATTTGATAGTGTAGCTCAACTCATTTGAAAACGTTCACAGTTAGTCAGGTAGATAGAAAAAAAAAAAAAATTCATGAAATAAATAAGAATAAATCGTTTTAATAAGTGCAACAAAATAAAACGTGGCTAGACGTTCGACGTCAATTAGTTGCCGTTTTTTTTTAAGCTGGGGAAACTCGTAATGTTCAAACGAAACATCGTCTGAGCGCAGAGAGCGGCGGGAGCAAGGTCGTTCGTGACCGGCATAGGCAAATGAGCAAGATGGGGTTATAGTCTACAACATAACTGCGTATATTCATGTCTGCACATGCAGTTGTGTAGCTCTCGAGCTATATCAGTCCTCATTTCTATATGGACCCTCGAATTCTTTATATCGAATCTTCCTTTAAAAAAAAAATATATATATTTATATACAGCATAATACAATGACGATAGGCTGATTTCTTATTCTGTTGTAGTAGCAGCTCCTAAATAACAAGCTCGTTTGGGCTAGAATAGAAAACAAAAGAACCAAAGAGAGAAAAAAAGAGAGGGACCTCTTTCTTGTTGATTAGGCCAACAGCATATATGGGGCTTCTTTTCTATACATTCCTGTTGCCTAAAAAAAAAAAAATGAGAACTATGACGCTGGCCAAGAATCCCGAAAGAAAAAAAAATACTGATTAAGTGCAATACTTTCTACAGGATAAAAAAAAAACTATACCCATTGTACAAGAAACAAATTAATGACATTCAATCAAATGCGTTAGGGTGGCCAATTCGTTATACTAACGCTCACATCTGAATTCTTAAATGCAAATCCTTTGATATCGCAAAAAGAGACTGAACAAACGTTTGTTTTTTTTTCAAGTGTAATCCAAGTGTCGGCATTGACAAGCCGGAACGAATAAAGAAAGGCCCGCGTAGCTATAAAAAATGTCAGCCTGCCGCTTTCATTGCGCAATAACAGCTGCTATTTTTTGTTGTTGTGTTTATGGCAAAATAAAACAAACATCCAAGTAGTCCATCTACACCCAATTCCTATATTTTTACACACACACACATCCACCTTCGAAATAAAAACAATTTCTTTTGCCATTGATTTAAACAATTTTGGACCGCACTCTGGCGTCACTTAGTTCCAAAATTCACACGCTATCATTTTCTCTTATAGATATATACGACTCTGATATATATGGCGTGGGAGAAATTGCTGCAGAAAGTCTGAGCAACCTTCGATTTTTATTCATCTACGCGAAAAAAAAGCAAAAAAAAAAACATGTGCACATTTTCTTTGTATATGTTAGCTGATAAAAAAGCTCAAGGTTACATACCATGTTCACCTTTTGCGGACTCGTGTGCTTCGCGCGATACCTTTAAAATTAAATGTTATGTACACGCGCGCAATAGAACTTGTAACAAAAGTGGAAAAAAATTGGTTTTAATTAAACTGGAAATACTCGGAGAAGTTGAGATTGAAGATGCGCTCTATAATTGTATGCGCAAACGGCTGTCGATTGCAGCGAGAAACTATGCAGATGATTACATTTTCAATATTTGAAGTCAGGCCGAGTTTCGTTTGATGTCGAACAGGCCAAAGTTGCAACATACTTTTGTAGTGCGCTTTACGTTTATTGCACTCGGCACATAGGCGCAGGATTCATAACGCGCTTTCGTATCTATCCACAAAAGTTCGATTATGTATAGACGGGCGAGCAGGGATCCCAGGTGTCTATCCGTCCGTGAAAATATGTTCCGCTTTTATTTAATTTTTTTTTTTGTTGATCAAAAAAGTATCTTTGGATACAGACAATTCCCTTACAATTTGTTCACGCAAGCGAAATGGAATGTCTGATGTATAGGACGATCGTGTATTGGTAGCCCACCCCATTTTCGGGCTGACGAGGGCCATGTCCAGGAAATCGCATCCGTGAGCGGAATATTTTTCTCAAGGATTTTTTTTTTGTCCTGTTTCTCTTTCCGAACGTTTATGGACGTGACGGTTTTACGTGTCGCTTGTACGTAAACTTGCGCAGCATATTTAAAGTGGGTGTACAATGCGTGGCCCCCGTGTGATCGAACTAGCTATAGACCTTAACAGCGTTCCAGTTTCATGAAATCGGGGATGATATATTTATTTATTTTAAAAGATTCCGAGAGTCTTTGAAGGCTCCACGTCATCATTATATTTTAGTGGTCGATCGTTTGTAGAATATAGTGAAGCTATTCTTGTCTAATACTCGTTTAATTGCTTCAATCTTAAAAGATCAAAAGCTCACCGTTGGCCACCAGAGAGCCATCTCGGATTACAGAAAAAGGCTATAAAACTTAATAAACGAACTTTGCACGCACGTATTGGCTGTATAATCCATTAAGATTATATATATATATATATATATATATAAGGAAATGATATCTTTTCATCAACCAACGAAAAGAGAGCCCCTACGAAAAGCTCTTGACACGTCATCATTTCTCAACGTTAGATGGGAAGAAAGTAAGGCAACAACATCATTACCACCCACGGCCGAAATAGAGGCATCTATGGCTAATAGTTGTGTATGAAACGAATCCTCTACATCATAAGAGGATATAGAACCGTATGGGGGCTAAAAAAGAAAAAAAAAACTATAAATCATTGACGTATACCCGAATGAATCACGTCTGAAATCTATTACTGCAGCTGTGCATCATCGTGTAAGAAAAATCGTAAGCCACGTTATTTCATGTGAGCGTACACATATAGCAATCGATTTATACATAAATGCATTGTTTATTATTATTTTTTTTTTCGCCCCTTCAATAACGGCCAATCAAAACAACATTTTTTTTTTGTTTCGACATATATATTTTTTTTAAAGTCTGAATCCTTTTTGTGGCTCGTCGAACAATTGGCTTTAATGGAACAACGAACCCGTTTCTAGCTCTTCGTGTTCGCCATCAAAAGAGATCAAAAGGAAACATGGTTGCTTGTCTCTCTCCTTCATATTTTCGAGACACATTTTCTTTTTTGTCTCGTTGTTGTCTCTTTTGAACTTTTAAGGTTCTTTTTCAGCATTGTTATAAATGCTCGTTAGAAAATATCAAACAACACACTAGACTACACCAATTGCTTCCTCTTTCCCCCCTTTTTAACAAGAAGCCAAAAACTGGGCCCCTTGTAATAATATCAAAGGACAACTATGAGTTAAAAAAAAAAAAAAAATGCTGGACTCTACCTAATATTACGCATCGTGGGTGGTAGCACTCCCATCATCATTGTCGCTCCCTTTTTTTTTTTCAAATAAAAACAGCCCACCTTTTTTTATAGATCTCAACATAGTAGCTCTAATGTATAAGCCTCACTCATCTGGCCAACTTAAAAAGATGTACCGTGATTAGCTTTCCCCTGCCCCCTACTATTTGTGTGTGTGTGTGTGTGTACATGTGTATGTAACCCTCGTCTATAGCATCTTGCTCTCGATCGTACCTCATCGTATGAAAGGCCCCTCTCTCTTCTTTTTGCGGATCAGATGCGACCTTTGTGTCGATGATACTGCGGTCTACGTCTATAATACAAAAAAGGCCCCTTTTGTTCGTCCGCTAGCTGCACTCGATGTCGACATCGTTTCCATTCGGTATATTTAGATGTTGTAAAGAGAGAGCTCTTTTGAATACGTTTTTTTTTGTGTGTGTGTAAATGTCAAAGGCATCCGCCGTTTCTGAAAAAAAAAAGGAAAATATTTGAGATTCTTTTTGTTTGTTGTTGTTGTTGTCTATTTTTTGAAAAAATACGATACGGCCAAAAACAAATGTTTCAATCAAATGTGGAGGGCTAGTTTTTGTTGGGCAGCATTACGATGGAAAAAAAACAAAACAAACAAGAAATGTTCTATTTTTCTTGACTAGGACCCGTTTTTAGGTGTATTGAAACATTTAGGCGTGTACACACAGCATAGAATGAGTGCCACAAACGCTTGTAGCGTTGCATCACAGCTGTTTTTAAAACATTCGACTCCAAGGCGGCAGAAAAACAATAGAATGTATCATCACGTTGTCGATTTGTTCTACTGTTTTTCCCCTCCAGTTATGATTTGTTACGTATTTTTTTTTTTTACGGCTCTGTGTGGACACGTTATATAGTGGCTTCTTACATTGTCCCGTGGTGGGGGGAAACAACAAAACATTCGAACACGAACGAGAAAAAAACAAAACAAAGCAATGGTCTACTGTAAAACAAAAGATACACAAGGACATGAATATCATTCCCATTCCTGCTGTGACGGGATCTAAACCTGAAATTTGCATAACCTCAAGTTTTTGGTACTTTTTTTTTTTTTTAAGAAAAGTGAGGGTAAAGTAATCTATCCAAAAAAATCTGTTCGTTACGCAAAGAAAGAGAACGAAAAAAAAAAAAGGGAAAGGGGAAGAAAATCAAATAGCCTTTAGGTATTTATGTGTATAGAGAAGCGCATCTGCTGATCGATGCGCTCCGATAGTTCTCTCTCTCTCTCTCCTGGCCAAACAAACAAAACACACACAAAAAATGACGATTTCTCTATAGTTTGGAAATTGGCCATCTAAACAGAACGGGAATCGTCCATATGATTCAATCACCGATATCCCGCGTAGGCCTTTATTTTGTAAACGCATAACAGAGTCCAGGAAATCATCGACTATTGCTATAAAGAGATTAACCATCTCTCTCTCTCTCTTTCTTAGCATTCAAATTAAATAGAAAGAGAGATAGTATATATATTTTTTTTTCTATTCTTATTTATCAGCCAGACAGACAGGCAATACAGCGAAAATAAAAGGTGATGGGGATGCTGTTATAGAGGTCCCCTTAATACACAACAAACACGACATAAGAGTGGGTCCTGTATAGCTACAAGCATATTGTGTCAAAGAATATATCAGAAAAGAAAAAAAAAAAAAAAAAAAAAAGATATAGTACATAAATCTACTAAAGAGGCCAGACTTAAAGGGCAGGGGGGGGGGATAGAATCCCCAGGTATATCTAAAAAGGCCGGCTGATATATAGGGACCAGGATATCAAGCGTTGCCAATGGTAACCGAAGAATCGGCAGGAACGCTGCACACAATTTTCTTTCCCTTTTTAGACAGAGGAGGGGGGAGAAGAAAAAGAGAACTGTGTGTCTGTGTGTGTGTGTAGTGCAGGAGTTGCTAGCGGTTGGCTTTCAGTCGCAAACGGGCCACCGAACGAGCAGCAACTCCGTACGCCTCATTTTGTGTGTCGTGTCGTTTGTTTCCGAAAAAAAAACAAAAAAACAGTCGGTGAAAAATAGATCGGAAAAAGAAATTTGTGTGTGTAGCCCCGTAAGCCTAATGTAATTAGGCTATTGTATACTTTTTTTTTCTGGATTAAATTGAGTGTGTGTTATTTTTTTTTAAAAGTGAAATACGTTTAGCTAGTGGATTTTTTGAATTCAATTTTGATGGTAATTGATTGGATGTATTTTTCATTTGAGAAATTTTAATTAATTAATTTTTTATATTTCTAAATCACAGGGAGATGTTGAATCACATTTAACGGACATGTTACGGATGTGTGTGTTTGTGACATCGCAAAATGCTCGACTCATTTTCAGTGCCCGTGTAACGTCAAAAGTGATTGACTGTTGACTTACACACGTGAATATTCTGCCAACGACGGGATACAAATTGGGACATTTATATTTCAAAAAAAAAAAGAAATCGAATTGAATTCGCCTGAGCTGCCGAGAAAAAGAGAAAAAAAAAATGAAACCAAAACAAGAATTGACGATGGATAGTAAACAGGAGCGGCGGGATGGCAGGGCGCAACACATCAAGTGTCAGAGAAGAATAGCAGATGATGCCGTTCAAACAGACTCTTTGTTATCGTACTCTTCCTGGTGGACGATGATGATCCTGCTCGTTCTACACGCTCCTCTACCAGCGACTTGCAGCACAGCCATCGGCAACTGGATGTAATTATTCCATTTTTTTTTTTCTCTTTCTTTCTTTTAATCTTCGAGTTTTGTTTTCTTTCTTTTTTTTTTTTTTTTTTGGATAAATTTTTTAAACAGACAACGGGGGAATAACCTAATTAGTTAGCCACGGTGACAATAACAGGGGGAGTCAATTAAATTTTTAAAAGAAAATGCTAGTGACCTGGAATTTTTTTTGAAAATATCGTCCTTCTTTTATTTTATTATTATTTTTTTTTTTTAAAGAAATATCTATTTTTTTTATTGACAACGTCACACAACTGGTCGGGTGAGATTCTTTCGGCCGTCATTTGTTTTCTCTGTCTGTCTGTGTCGTGTTGACGTATCAATATTATTACGCCGAACAACCGCAAGAGACAATAGGAATTGTGTACAAACAAAAGAGGGAGAATAAATGTCCTCAGTCTTCCTCAATGACACATTACATGCGTCTTGTGAAAAAGCACAAAAGGACTCGTCTTTTTGACGGCAATTATTTCTTTTTTTTTTCTTTTCTAACTCCGTGGGGATATAAATAGGCATTTGTATTCGAAAAAGAAAAAAAAAATCTGATTCTATCTGATTTGAACTTATCTCTGAGATCTGGCGCCCAATGCCCCGCGTGCGGGAATTCAAATTTTCGCGCGCCTTCCTTTCAACATTTTTCCCGTACATTTGCGAATTGATTTGCAGAAGAAAAACGAACGAACAAGAGAAAGGAGACACCAGCATTTCTCGATAGAATACAATTCTTTCTTCTTTTTTTTTTTTCTTTTTTTCTTTTTTTCAGTTTGATTTTCGAATTGAGACTTTCTTTTTCTGGCTCGAAGACCGCGACGCTGGCCAAAAGAATTCCCTTTTCCTTTTTTTTTTTTCTTTTTTTCAAATGATTTTTTACGATCGCTTGGAATTAAGAAAAAAGAAAGACACACGACAGAAATGCGGCGAAGTATATAGGGGATTATATCGGGACGCGAGCAAACGAGGCCATTCGTTGTCATCAATTTCACTTCGGCACAAGTTTGCGCTGCGCGTGTGTACGCAACTCGATGTCAATAGGACGCGTCTCGTTTGCCGCAAAAACCTATCTCCGGGCCGACTTCAATCGAGTGAAACATTGCCGCTGTTTTAGAACTCCACGCTAAAAAAGGACAAGCTAATTCATTTCTTTTTCAAATGATAAAAACAAAACACACAGCGCTTTATCTCAACAATCTGTTTTGTTTTTTTTTGGCGACAAACGTTCGCGAACGCCGGTGTCGCCTCGTCCCCCTCGTTTTAAGTATCGATTTGTTTTAATTGTAATCGCTTTTTGAAAGAGGGGAACATTTAAAAAGAAAAAAAAAAAGGTGGGTCATCGATAAAACAGTTAGCCGACGGCACATTACGTTTCAAATGAAAATTCGATTGTAGATAATCGTGAAAGAAAACGTCCCCTCCCTCAACCCCCCGCTCTTTCCCATTACGAAATAGACAATCAAACGATGGCGTCAACTGATTGTGCGACAATTCATTGCCTTTGATACGATGAATCTCTATTTTTTTTTTTTTTTTCGGTCAAATTAAAACTTAAAAAAATCAAAATCTTTTCCCTTAAAAAGAAAAAGAGGAGGGAGGAAGAAAATACATTTTTTTTTTTAAGTGTATATCTGAGAGAACCCGAGAGAGAGAGGCTGTGGTGGTAAATAACACGGAAACCTTCACTATATACCCCCATCCATTAAGCAAAAAAAAAAAAAAGCAGGAAAAAGATATAGGCCTCTTTTTTTTTTCGAAAGAGAGAGCGGAATTCTCTTTTCTCTTTGGAATTGTCCCTGTGTGTGTGCCGCTGCCGCCTCAATCTGCCGCGCTGTGATGCTGTGTGAGAAAAAAAAAGAGAGAGAGAGAGACCCATCGTTCCGATCTTTCATCCCTCCCCGCACTTCTTGCACCACTCGATGAAAGTGTAGGGGGGGGGGAGAGTGAGAGAGAGAGAGAGAGAGAGAGAAGAAGTCTTGCTGTAATTTTTTAATATTTTCATCTCTTTTATTTTTTTTTTTATTAGAAAGGGACTTTTTTTTTATTATATCACCGCGCTATTCAAATTATCACCTTTTCTCCAAAAAAAAAAAAAAAATGTCTTATTTGGTTTTAGATTTCGTGTAAACGCTCCCGGTGTGTCCCTTTTTTATTTCTTGTGATCGAACAGTAATTGTTGAAAGATGACGGCAGGACGAGAAAAAAACAAAAAACAACAAATAAAACAATTGCCGAACGATTTTTTTCTTTAATTCTCCGGACACATAAAAAAAAATGGGACAATTCTTTGGGAACTCAAAAAAAAAAAAAAAAAAAAAAAGAAATCAAATATCCAGTTGTTGTATGTGTGTGTGTGTGTGTGTAAATAACAATTAGATTTATACGTCCGTTTTTCCACACACGCACGCACGACACACACACAAAAAAAAGTGTCATTTTTATGTTCAACCACAAACAAAACCTACATGTTGTAATAATAGAACGGTCCCTTATTTATTTTTTTTTTTTGTTTTTACATATCCCCGCGTTATTTGATTCGAATTTTTTTTTATTATAAAGAAAAAATTGTTAATTGTCGTAGGAACACCTGGGGCTAATTAGCCACACGGTAGTAAATTAACCAAGGGATTTCGTATTATAAAGCAACAGCTTTTCTTTCTTTTCATTCCGACTTGTGTTTTTCTCTGTCTGTAAATAATAGAAGAACAACAACAAAAAAAAAAAAAAAAAAAAAAAGAAATCAGAATCAAAGAAAAAGACCTACCGCGAAGTTTCGAATTCTCTAACGTATCATCAGATAGGAGGGAAACATAAAAATGAAGGGCGCGCGTGAAAAATATATATTTTTTTTTTTAACCGTCTCTCTCTCTCTCCCATTTTCCCACCTTCTTCCGAAAATTGCTTCTGCAATTTGCTCCTCCTTTTCGTGCGTTATAAATGTATATGCGCGCATTATTCTCAAAGTGGTTACAAATAATCCGTTCGTGGCCGAGGCAATAAAAAAAAAAAAAATTCGAAGGAGGAGCCACTCTGAAGAAGAAGAAGAACAACAACAGCACAAAAATTCCCTATGTATAGAAAGAGAGCCCCCAAAGTAGGGCCTGTGTAATAATGACGAGTATATAACTGCAATAATCATTTGCTTGCTGACGGCGGAAACGTCGTCCGCCATTTAAAATTCGTGCCCCAGTTTTTAATCCGACCGCTAAAGAAAAAAAAAAAAATATATAAAAATACTTGCGCATTCATTTTTTTGGCAGTCAAATGCGGCAGTTGCGAATGCTTAGTTGATATTTCAAATCAATCCGTTTTGAAATAGAAAACAGCGGCACGCGCACGCCGAATTTTTAATGCGTTTGATTATAGCACGTCAATCCGCATTTCGCGTTTGCGTTTGTCGGTCAAAATGTAAAAGAAACGACCGACAGTTCAGGGAAAAATAATCTCGGTGAAGAAGCTGATTGTCTACACGTCCCAGCAAGAAAATAAAAGGAATGGAACACACACACACACTCGGAACTGGACACGAAATTTTTGTCTTTTGTCGAACCGCAATCTTATCTCTTTGAATTGTGTGTCCATCTTAGTTTTCTTTTCTTCTTTTTTTTTTTTAATATCCCCGCTTATTATTTCGAATTGCAACTCGACGGCGATACGATGTCTGACTGACTTTTTCACCTTCAGGCAGAGCCAAAGTTAACACACACACAAAAAAAAACAAAAATCCAAACACGTAAATGGGAAAGACGAAACACGCCAGTCCCAGACAAATGACCCGACCATGATATTCACAATTTTTTCCTACTCTGTCTGTATATTTCTTTTTTAACACAATTCTTTTCCCCGAGAGCACAACACATCGGACATGTAGAAAAAGAAAAAAACAAAAAAAACAGCATCAAACAAAGTTATAACTGAAAGAAAACTTACAAAAGAGCTGCTGTATATGTTTCTTCTTTTTCTAACAAAAGAATTTGTTTTTTTTTTCCCAAAATAAAACTTCTTCAACACCTGAGAAATCTAGCGAAGAAAAAAAAAATTAAATTTCAAAAAAAAAAAAAAAAAAAAGGGGAAAGAAAATTGACTGGGCACCTCCGGCCTTTTTTTTTTTTTTTTTTTTTTTTTTACCGAGTCCTCTGATCGTCTTGAAACTGTTGATGGCAGCATATTTCTTTTAGCCTTTTGTCGTGGGCTTGAAAAAAGAAGAAGAAAACTGTTTACGACTTAACTGCCTACCCCTATAGCTCCTATAGTCTTCAATGGCGCTGTTCCGCGGGACTGAGATATTAAACACGAAAAAAAAAAAAGAAGAAGTTGTCACAGGAGAAAAAAAAAAAACGAGTAGAAAAACACACACACACACACGCCTTGATTTCTTTTCGTATTCAAATGACGCTCCTGCGGCTCGTAGGAATTTGACAATCATAATTTTTGATTCAACTTCAGTTTCGCCTTACGAGATTTTTCGCTGCAACCGCTGCTGTTATTGATTGTTTTCGTGTATCCATTTGGCAGTGTCTGGGAGAAAGGACACGCAGCACGAAAGATAAAGAATCTGATTGAAATCAGCAAACCAAATCTGAACGACGAGCAAAATAAATAAAAAATGCCCATTGTTTTAGGTGCGCGAACGAAGAGGACAAGGTCCTCCAGTCCAACTGCAACACGAAATGACGTAACGTCAAAACATTCCAACCGTTCGTGAAAAAAAAAAATTCTTCGAATGTCTTGATTAAAAGCCCGTTCCACTCGTAGAAAGTAGCATAACATTTGAGTGCGTAAAAAGTTTAAAAAACAAACCCCTCCCTCCCAAAACAATTTAATAAGGGCCATTTTTCTTTCAGCTGTGTGTGTGTGTGTGTGTGTGTGACGATTCCCTTCGTCAGGCGATTCATTGAGATTTATGTGAAACTGTTCGTGTGTGTGCCGTTGCTCGTTTTCAGCCCTCTCTTATTTCACTATGTTCCAACACAACAACAAACAACAAGACGCAACCGAAAAAGAAGGAAGGAATGTCTTTGCCCTTTTTTTTTCTTCTTCTCTCTCTCTCTTTAACGATGACCCCCTTTTTGCGACGTGTTTCTCGTCGACTTGTCTGGCTCTTTTCACTCCTCGCCTCTATTTTATATTTGAGCCGTTTTAATATCTAGAAGAATAGAATTTATTTCGCTCTTTTCTTTCAATTGTCTCTCTCCATCTCTCTGTCGTATTATCCAGGAACCTCGGAGTCCAGGGCTACGAAGTTTGGAGGAACCCGCAACTTTACATGGTCGGAGCCCAGCCGCTTTGCACGCAAATCCCTGGATTGTCTCCCGGCCAGGCGAAACTGTGCCAACTCTACCAGGATCACATGAGCTCGGTGGGACGAGGCGCCAGGGCCGGTATCGCCGAATGCCAGTGGCAGTTCCGCTACAGGAGGTGGAACTGTTCCACCGTCGAAGATTCCACCGTTTTCGGGCCCGTCTTACAAATAGGTAAGTCTTCATTCTTATTTTTTACATTCCCATTTTGAAATTGTTTTTTTAAACACAGCGATGCCAGCAGATGGGAATCATGTTCTTGCGTCAATCACAAAACAGCCGTTATTTCGTTATAAGATAAAAGAATGAGGGGGGGGGGGAGGGATTGAGGAGACAACGACGTCATCTGGCAAAGCCACTGGACAACAATAGAGTAGGGATAGGTAGATGAGCAGAAAAAATAGGCAATGAATATTATCGTATGTTGTGTGTGTGCCCCCGTTGATTCCGGCACAAAGTGGCGCTTCCATCTGGAAAAAAAAAAAGAAAAATATCGTCATGTCCATTCATCATTTTTTTTTTTTTTTCCGGCCGTATGGCGTGACGATAGGCGCGCGTGATCCATCACAAAACGTAGGAGGGGGGGGGAGAAGAAAATACAGGAACCTGATGACCTGATACTTTCGCGTCTATATCAAATGATGTATCGCATCGGGCCTGTCTCTCTCTCTATATATAGTCACAAGATTTAAAAATAATTACAAGGCATGATGAAGAAATCCTTTGCTTTCGCATTGCGCGCGTGCGTCTTTTCGAAAATCCTGTTTTTCACGCTACACAGTATGCAGATGTGTCATTGCTCATTAGCATAAACAGAATTAAGAAGCGAATAATTTCAACGTATTTTACCGACAAACCGGGCAGCCTCCGAATCGGAAACTGTTCCAAAAAAACAAAAATGGCTGCCGGCATTTTTGTTGTTGTCGTATTTAGTACAGGAATTTATTTTTTATTTTTTTTTCCAGCACCATCGCGGCATTGGTGTGTTAGTCATTTTGCTTTAATAACCGAATAAAAGATGGCTGGCAGCGGCTTGTAATTTCGATTGAATGTAATCGAAACGCGCATAGTTTCCGTTCTATTCATCCCCTGCCCACGAGAAGTCAAGGAGACGAACCGACACAAGGTTCGTGGTTCACGTGGCACGACTTTATAGTTTGTCATTGCCGAAAAAAAAAAAAATGATGGACGAGATCATTTGCATACGACCGGACCGCCTTGATTGTTTCTTTGGATGAGACGCAAAGAATCGTGGGGGGATGGTGCCTGTTACAAACACGAACGAAAAACGCCATCGATGATTGAATTCCCTTACATGTTTTCCTTATAATAATTGAAATTTTGGGATTTCCTTTTTTTTTTTTTTATTATTATTATTCGATGATTACTAATCTTGGCTCTCTAAAAATAATCAAGGGAGTCGTGAAGCGGCTTTCGCCCATTCAATCGCCGCCGCCGGTGTCGTTCACTCCATTTCACGCGCTTGCCGCGAGGGTCAGCTCTCGTCGTGCGGCTGCTCCAGAGCTCTACGACCCAAGAATTTGAATCAGGAATGGATCTGGGGCGGTTGCGGAGATAACATCGAATACGGTTACAAGTACGCATATCATTTCTTTCTTTTTTTTTTTTTTTTTTTTTTTTAATTTACGTTAGGCACGCATTGCGTCACTGAACATTTGCATTGCTGCTACAATAGGTTCACGCAAGGCTTCGTCGATGTCCGCGAACGCGAGAAGAACTACAAACGGGGCTCACGCGAACAAGGGCGCAGTTTGATGAACCTCCACAATAACGAAGCTGGACGTCGGGTACATGAATCATTTCTCATTTATTATGATACAGTCGTTTTCGAGTGGAGTTATGCAAATGAGAAAAGAGCCTCAGGGCAAAATAGCGCACAAGAGCCGATTGAATGTTGAGAGGGGCCTTTTTCAAAAGGAAGAGAGGGAACCAGCTCGTCAATTTTATGTTAACTAGTATTAGGTTAACCCCCTCCTAGTAGACCCGCCCTCCTACCCCATCGTTTTTCCACCCTGTGTGTCACGTTTAGTCAAACATTCATTTATACAAAAATAATAAAAGAGCTGAGAGAGAGAGGGGGGGGGAATTGCAACTAGCGTAACTCATGGTGAAGGAGGGAGGTAAGCAAACGTTAATATTCTATTGTACAGCTACGCGTTTTGTAGCGTACCGACGATGAGGGATCGAGAGGGGTACAGCAAAAAGAAAGAAATGGGAGGAATAATTAACTATAACGGCCAATTGAAAAGTATATGCGAGTTGGACCATTCGGGGGGGGGGGGGAGGGGGGAACTTCTCTCGGTCTTATCTCGAGTGTGTCTCTTCAAATTGAGATATGCCCACTTCCCTCCTATTTAGTTCCACGGGTGTACCAACGTTTCATTTCCGACTCATTTACTTTGTACGCAGCTAAATCAGAGGGCATATTTATATGTAGGCAAAAGAAGATGGAAGGGGGGGGGGAGAGATTCTAAAATGACAGCGGTCCTCAAACGAAGTGAAGTTTGCCGCTTTTTTTTTTCAGGGTGAAACATGTGATTATCTCAGCGGGATGTGTAGGAAAAAAAAAAGAAGGAAGGGAGTCCTTACTCACAGCAAAAAAAAAAAAAATAAAAATAAAAAATTATTCGAGTTAAAAAATATAAATACATTTTTTAATATACGGTTTCTGTTACCTGTAGGCTTTTAAAAAAAATTCATTTTCGAAAAATAATAAATTTTCAAATAAAAATATACTATTTTTTTTTTTTTGTGTCTGGAAAACCGTATGTAACGAAAAGGGAAATTTTTGAGGGAGAAAGAAAAAAAAAAATGAGAGGCTGAGACTCACCCCTCCGCCATCCGGAACTCGGAGACATTCAATCCCTCTGCGCGCTTCTTTTCTAAAAAAGATAAAAAATTCTAAGCTCGACAGTCTCTCTTTCTTTTTTAGAAATTGATTACATCAAATCCGTTCCGTCGGATCGTTTATGTCGTGTCATGTCGTCTAACATTGTCATCTCATTCTTTGAAGCGCGACGAACAAATACGGCGTTTGCCCTTTTTGACGTCGTTATCTTCAGAGCAAAAAAAAAAAAAAAAAAAAAAAAAAAACATTTTTTTTTTTTGCTCACATCGTTTCACTCGTCATCGGCAAAAGCCTTGCCCTAACAATTTGTATTTATTTTTCAATTCACATGCTAATGTGCGGATCTTCCTTTTCGGCGTTGGTGACGTCACGACGTCCTTCTGCACAAAAGGCGGTGATTAAGAAAGCGCGTGTCACATGCAAATGCCATGGCGTCTCTGGCTCATGTAAGATACACATTTTTCTTTTTCTTTTTTTTTTGGCTTTCAAACGTCTACAAGTAAATTTGAAGCCTCTCTGTGTCTATGCCAGCGGCTCGTTTCATTTTTCAAATATATATATATATAAAAAAAAAAGGAGAGATGAAATGCCATTTTACTTCTTTCATCTTTTTTTTTTGTGTGTGTGTTATTCATCGTTGCTTTTTTCTTTTCCGACAACACAGGCTCTTTGGTAACGTGCTGGCAGCAACTGGCGTCGTTCAGAGAGATCGGTAATTACACACAACACGACGGCTTCTCTTTTTTTTTTTTCTCTCTCTCTTTCTCCCCTCGGCTTTTTCTCTTCCATTTTGGACGACGCTGAAAACCTTCCGTGTCTCTGCGTCGTCTCTGTACAGAGAGATTAATGGACTTTTGGGAAGGAGAAAGAGAAAAGTCAATTGCAGTTGTTGTTTTCGTGTGAGATTTTTCTTACTGGGGGGTTCGGGGGCCCGCAGTTAAAGAAATAAAAGATCGCCGCAGATCGCGTGTTCGTTGGACATTTTGTTCTTTTGGCCTCAACTCGCACGCCGCAAATGGGTTCGAAAAGAAAAAGACGCCTGCACTGATGTTGCGGGAGACCCCGGAATCATTGTTTTCTCGCACGCCATCTAACGATTGAGCAGAGAAATTCATGTCACTTTAAAGCTTCTTTTTATGATTATTTCCCGTTTTTTTAATGATGATTATAACTGACTACCGCGACTACCATTTTATAATATGAGGTAATAATAATAACCATTAACTTGTTCTTATTGTCAGGTGATTTCATGAAAGACAAGTATGACGGTGCCACGGAAGTGAGAGTTAACAAACGAGGCCGTCTTCAGGTCAAAAATGCCCAGTACAATTTACCGACTGCCAACGATTTAGTTTACCTGGACGAATCACCGGATTATTGCTTGCGCAACAAAACCATCGGATCTTTCGGTAAAGAAACAAAGCAACACCTTTCCTTTTTTTTCTTACCAACCTAGAAAATGTTTTTTTTTTTTTGTTTCATTTTCAACAGGTACTTACGGCAGGCCGTGCAACCGGACGTCGGCCGGCATGGACGGCTGCAATCTCATGTGCTGCGGACGAGGCTACAACACGCTCAAGACTACGGTCAAGGAGCGTTGCAAGTGCAAGTTCCACTGGTGCTGTCACGTCGAGTGCAAAACTTGCGTCAAGACGGTCGACATTCACACCTGCAAGTAGTAGTTGAGAAACAAAACAAACTTCAAGAAATTACGAGGAAAAGTTTTCTTTTTAAAGTATACAAACTAACTGTCCTAATTCATTTCTTCCTTCTCCCTCTCTTTCTTTCTTTCTGTTACTCAAACACAAAACAAAACATTTTTTGCATATTTCATTTAAAACACACACTCACTCTCCCTCACTTTTTGTTTTACCATTTCATTTTCGTTTGAAATATTTGGCTAAATAATGAATTCGGTTCGTAATTATTCTTAACCGTTTCGCCGTTTTATCACTCGATGTGTATTATAAAAGATGACGTGATTTCTGTGCGTGTCGATTCACGTTTGGGGCAGGAGGGAATTTGAAGAAAACACAGCAACTCTCTTTATTTTTTTTCTTCCTCTCATGTTTCTGTTTGTGACTTCCTGTACGTTTATTTTTATTCTTTCAATGTGTCGTTTAACAGGGCTAACTTTCAACATTGCCGTGTGTTTTAACTTTTCCTTTTTCACGTTTCCTGTTCGCGCCAATACTCGCCTTTTTCGTCAATGTGTATACGCCGGTGTGTTTGTTCGAAAATGTGTGACTGTGGAAACTATGTGTGCAAGTGTTGATTGACTGATTCGATTATTTAGGATTTTTTTATTTGTTTTTTGCTCTCTTACTATTATTATTATTATTATGATTTCGTTTCCATTTTTCGAAAAAAAAAAAGCCATCAAGCCAAACGAACGAACGTTGCGAATTTTTGTTTTGTTTTCCCCCTTTCAGATATGTTGACAACTTTGATTTTTGATTCAGTTATTTTTTTTCCATTGTCTCCAACATTACAGACGAGTCGAAAGAAACACAACAAAAAAGATAAAAACAAAACTTATTACATTACAAATGATATTGGTGACATCATCACTTCAATTCCTCGCCATCTGACAAACAAAAGAGAACACAAATTGTACACCTCCCCTCATATAAGAACAAAAAGAAATACACTCAGTATTAACCCATATATAATAATAAAAACAACGTGGTCTTGCCTATTGCATTCCACTTTTTGAGGAGTCATGGACTTCTTCTTTGTTTCTAATCCATAGGAGGAAAACATTTGTTGAATGAAAACAGATGCAGCAATGGCCGCTACATGGCGTTGTTAGACATATTTCGTCTGCTTTCGCGGTAAGCCATTGTTATTGTCTTCTAGTCATTTACAAAAGAAAAAGAATAAAATCTTTTCAAAATGCAGCAATGGCGATACGGGGTGACCAGTGAAAACAATGGGAAATGATTCTCAACTCTTGTACTCCGCCCACTGCACGTCAAATTGATCGGCACGTTCCAGAATGGCATGTCCGAATCGAATGCAATGATGAAGCACATTTGAATAATAACACTGGAGATTTTCTTTAAAAGAGGTCAGCGATGAGCTACATTTTGGATACATATTATACGATTTGGAATTGGGCCTCTCTTTTTTATAGGCATTAATAACGACCTAAATCCAAATGTGTGTTATTAGCAGTTAGCCCCGAGCCAGTGGCTCGTTTTTAAAAATCAATTTCATTAAATCTGTCCTACAGTATAACCTAATTAATTTTGAATCAACATATTTATTTGCAGGTGTATTCCTCCGTCTTGATGGTGCAAGTCTGACATTTGACCTCACAACACCAATGAAATTTGCAGTTGCACTGGTGGGAAACGTGATTGAATTGGTGAGTGTTGTAACCTCTTCCACAGCACAGCAAGTTGCAGCCATCAGCACCTGAGTTAGGAAAACCCGGCAAGAAGAAAAGGTAAGGCTATACCTGCTTTCATTGCATGCTTTGTTTCCATACCTGCTGAGGTTCGATTACACCTCCTGCCCACGACACCCAATGACCCCGTCGATGGGTCTGCCTCACAGTAGTTGGGTGAAGGTTGCAAAAAGACCAGCTCCGCGATACGGGGCTTGTTGTGCGGCTTCCTACGCAGCTGTAGAGTCAACGATTTACGTGGCTTGCTATTGTTCCCGCTGCGACTCTCTTTGGCTACAACGGCCTTGGCCTCGCGGTACCTTTATTTTGACGTCATACATCACGAATGAATAGGCATACAGGAAGAAAAAGAAAAACTTTCAGTAAAACGATTACTGTTTCATCAGAGCATCTCCAATGTCCCTGAACGGAGGCAGTTTCTCCCAACAGGTTTTCAGCGAACAGCTACCGCTGACTCCGTGACATTTGCAGTCTTTCCTCAGCATCGATTTGACAATCTGCACATACAAAAAAAAAAAAAAAAAGAGGGAGTTTAAGAGACATTTTAATGTGCGTTGCACGACGATCAAACCCCGTCCACGAATTGGCACAACTCACTTTTCTACCGGCTTTGTTATTATGCAGGTTCATTAAGCTTCTTCCGTCGCCTTCTGTCTCTCTCGAGTCGGCGAACCTCTTAGCCAAAGAGGCTCCGGCTCGGACATCAGCCGAGCATCCGCCCCATTTCCAGCCGGTGGATGGTGGATTGCCATTGCCGCCATTGCCGCCGCCACTACCGCCGCTAGTGATAGCCGTGGCGGCGTTGTGCGCCCGCGATCGATGATGCAAAGACCTGACCAACTCCTTGCCGCCTCGTTTGGTCGGATCGCAGCCGCAAGAGCTGATAGCTCCCTGGCTGCACGCTTGAGCGATAGCGTACGTCAGTCCGGAGCTCCACACCGCATACAGATACGCCGCTTCGCGGCTTCCTGAATTTGGAGAGAAGAGAAACAAGAACAGCAAAAGCACGTGGCAATCAGATCACTTGCGTGGTTTTTGTGGGGGGGGGGGGGGGAGAATTGTCTTTTAAAGAGCGTCTCTCTTTTTTGCCAATTGTTTTTCTCTTTCTACGAAATTGGGAAACTGTCATTTTGCCCAGCACATCGAGTGCTTGGATGGCCGTTTGTTTTTGCGCGCCAAGCGTACATATCCTATAAAGCAACTGAGATTATGTATAGATACGTACAGGCTACGCATTCACTGTACGTATTTTATTTTCTCCTGTTCGAAATTACTTATTTTGCGCGACGTCTGCGATTGCCCGTCCGAAAAAGGCCACGATGGCCGCCGTCTTACTTTTTTTTCTTTTCAAGCACGTCTTTTTCATTCCTCTCCCTGAAATTCGTGTAGGACGCGCGCAAAAAAAGAAAAGCAAAAGGAAAAAGGAGGGTTGATGTCTAGAATTTCGTAGAAGACGTGGCGCTATTTATTAAAAAATTTTTCGTCTTCCTATAGCCGCGTAGTAACATTCGATGTCTTCACAAACAGCACTGGGCGAGTGAGCTGTAGACGACAGCCGAGGACGACGCCATTCGCCGGCTGTCCCGTGAAAACGGTGTAATATCACGCGTCACTTGCCAGTCACGTTGATGTAGGATGGGATATCAAAGAGAAATTCTTTTTTTTTTTCCCTTGATTATTTCGTGTGTTTTCTATCCCACTTTAGAACAAGAATTTATTATATTCATTGAATTAAAAAATGCGCTTGTGTTGCTCGTTTGAGTAAGACTTTTTTTTTCGCGCATCTGTGCTCGCAAAAATACTTATTCATTTAGCCAAACAAAAACGTCAACGCAATGCCACACAGGCTGCTGAGACATAAAAAGCGGCGTTTTATCTCTTTTGCTTATTTTTTATTTTAATGGTATAAACAAATTTCGGCTGTGTTCACACAGCTGCTTTTTAATTCACGACGCGGAGTCGTAGAAGATTGGGGCGCGGTGCTTCGTCGACATACTCTCTCTCTCTCTCTCTCTCTCTCTCTCTCTCTAGTTTGCCATGACCAAACTTGTAACCAACAAAAAAAAAAAAAAGAGCAAACCGGCGGTTGCAACCGCAGTGCGGTTTACCTTGTTTGTCAGTAGTTACCGCGGCAGAATAAAAAACAAAACAAAAAATAAAACATTTGAAATTACAATATCCTTGCGACCACAAAAGCAGTAGCAATCCAATCGCATTAGATATCTGGTCTTGGATTTATTTACGCCATTATCCTCATTTACTTAAAGCCAGCAAAGAAAAGCCGCGAGAATACGGAACGCATGTTTGATTCCCCCCCCCCTTTCTTTGTTTGTCTTTTTCTCTAATTGATTTTGAAACGTACACACGCCATAGATTCTTTTGGGTGTTGGTTGGCAGAGAATGTTTGCATACGTCTCCTAAGTTACGGGGCGTTTAGTTTTTTTTTTTCCTAATGTCGTCTGTGTCTTGGCCGTTTTACCGCGATAATGGGATGTTGAAGAAGAAGAAGGAAATTGATCAAAGAAAAGAACAAACAACATACCGACAACGACGACGTGACCGAATCCATTGCGGCTACCGATAGCCGTGCAATTCCATCGGTGGTACTTGAACTGTTCCTGACACTCGGACAGACCTAGCTTGGCTCCGTTACTGATGGCCACCATCGCGTCCGGCTTTGCTGCGCACAGCAGCCGCTGTTTGGCCGTCAGTCCGTGTATCTTACCGCAAATCAAATCAGCGCTCAAAGCCATCACCGACCTGTGCACGAAAAACGGGACGGATAAAAAAAAAAAAAAAAATTTCAGAAAATTATGAAAACGAAGGAAATAAAAAAAAAAAAAAAAAAAAAGGAATGTCAACGCTGATGGGGAAAACGATATGATGCACACTTAGTGGGCCACTGGCGTTCCAGCAAACAAAGAAAGAGAGATACGGTCACGTTGAAAGAAACCTTTTTTTTTTTTTTTACGATTCGACTCCCGTTTTCTTTAGATTTTTCTTTTGTTCGTTCGTTCAGGTTGTACGCCTTGGTTAAAAAAAAAAAAAAAAAGTACGTGACCGGTGGTCTTTTATCCGCTCGTTCAGGTTCTCTTTGTCGTTTCGCTTCGCCAGTGCGACACACCCATCAGCTGGCCAGACCGTGCGGTTTGATGTGGACGCAAAAACAAAAGTTTCAAAACGTCGCGACAGTCTTCAGCCTGTCGCCTTATTATCGTTTCGTTTCTCCGGCGGTTTAGTTTATTTTTTTTTTTTTGCTCTGCCCGACTGTACGCTGCTGGGATATCCTGCCACACATCGTGAAAACTCGTCTGCCATTTTCAGATCTGCATACACACCCCCCACAGCCGCCACCCAAAGACTAGAAATGCTTGCGGCATCCTCCAGTCCTTTTTTTTTTTTTTCATCAAATTATTGCGTGATTGAAGCACAGGAAAAAAAAGGGGGGAGGGGGAAACCGGAGTGGAAAACAAAGCGAAAACAAGATATGTAAAACATGTGTTTTGTTTTCTTGATTATCATTATTATTTATTTAATAATATTTTCCGAAAGTCATGGCGGTTTTGATTGTGGCGATGTTTCACGAACTGGAATGCCAAGCGCGCGCGTTCAAATCACCCGCGCTCTATCGGGTTGGGATTTATTAGACAGTTCAATCAAGTACAACATTTTTTTTTTTTTTTTTTTTTTTTTGAAAGAAGAAGAATAGAGGTAGATAGGGGAATCGAGAGAACAAAAAAAAGGGATGTAAAAGAATTTTTGTTTTAAATTTTATTCCTGACTTCGATCAATAATTTAACCAATCTCTCGCTGTTTGGGGTACGTAGCGCAAGAAAAACAAAAAAGAAAACAAGAGAACAAAAACAAAAGGGAGAAAGAAGAAGAAAAAAAAAACATTGACAGGATGCTGATTGGAGTTTTCTCTCCTTTTTATTTTCTGTGTGTTGTTGTTGTGGAGTGTTAAACCACCTTTGGTGTCGAACGTTGTTTTCCACCGGGAGAGGGTTGCATTCTAATCAGGTGTGAAATGACTTAGCCCTTGGGCAATTCTAATCATTTTTCTTCTTTTTTTCGTTGAAAAAAACAAAACAAGCCTTTGCCTCTCTACAATTTTAACCACCTTTTTTTTTTTTTTTGTTCTTTCTAACCAATCTGAGGGAAAGAACAAAGAAAAAACTACAAAAGACCCAGTCGTGTTATTTCCCTCGTTGTTTCAGTTTTTTTTTTTTTTTTTAACTTTCGGTTTGAGAGGGAAGAAAAGAAAAACGCACGAAGGAGGAAACCAGGAAAAAAATGTCTTATTGCTCACCGACTGATGAGTTGGGCGTGCTCCTTCCCAATTTTATTTTATTTTTTTTTTCCCCGTTTGAAATAAGAAGAAAAGAGTGAAAAAGAAAGAGAGAGAGAGAGAGAGAGAGGTCAGCTGTATTATGTCTCACAGCAGGAGGGGGGTTTTCTTATTTCTTTCTCCCGACTGTTTGGAGTAGTAGAGAAGGGGGGGCCCGAATCTTTACCTTTCTATTTCTACCACGCAGAGAGCCAGTAACAGCAGTTCTCACGTCAAAAGAGGAAATAACACTCAAAGATTTCCTCCCTCCAATCCATCCATCGTTTTTTTTTTTCGAACCTCTCCTTTTAATTCGTGTACGCTTTGATTTATCAAATTGGTCAGCACCAGAGAACAAGGTGCTTTACCTGCTTCGTCGGGGGGTATGGTCTGTTTGTGTGTGTCTGTGTCTGTGTGTGTGTGGGTGTTTCTTCTAACAATGCCGACTAGTTTTTTTTATGGGCGCGGACGTGTGATGTGTTTCTCCTTTCTCCCTCATATTCGTCACGGGCTGGCATACAAGAAGAAGAACCAAAAAATACGATGAAAGACTATCTAAAGTGATGAAGTGGTCGCAAAGTGAAAACTGCGGAACATTTGAACCTTCTTTTCTTTTTTAAGATATAAAAAATAAAACAATTCTTTAAAAAAAAAAAAAAAATAAATGAGAAGAACATTCAGCGGCGGCGGCGGCGGCCCCTTTATTTTCTGTCATCAGTTTTTTTTTTTTCTTCCAGGTGTGTTTGAAAGAAGAAGAAGAAGAAAAAAAAAAACAGACCGACAGACAGAGAGGAAATCGATCGGCTCATTAGTCGGACTGACAACTACCGCGCGCTTCGGCTGCCTTAATGGGACCTCTTACGGTTTCTGGTGTTTGCCCCTCGTGTTTTTTTTTTTTTTTTTTTTTTTGTTCTTTTCTTTCTTATGTATATTATATAGCAACATTTTCCTTGTGTTTCTTTTTGTTTTCTTTTTCGGTGTCCCAACTGCGACCTCCCACTACGAGACTCACATACTGCTAGTCTCTTTCTCTCTGTCGAACTTCTATCGGTTATTGTCGTTTCACCGACGACTGACGATTTCGTTATTTATTGCATGACCGTATAATAACTGTGCCCGGTCTAACGTTTTTCTTCTGTTTCCATTGCGGATGCAGGTGTCGTCGTTTGTCATGACGTGTTAAAAAAAAAAAAAAAGGGGAGCCAAAGAAAAAGAAAACTGTTACAGTTGCTGCTAACTGTAAGGAGGAGTCGAATAAATGCGGACGAGGACGAACGCTTAGCCAAAGAGAGGGGGTCAAACATTTTGGGTTATGCACACGAGCTAGATCTGTTGCTACTATACTCCTCTATATACATTAGAAAAAAGGAAAAAAAAAACGAAACAGACAACAGTTGCTGCTGTCGATTTGATATATTTAATTGAATCCATTCCTGGGGGCTGTCCGATCGAATTGGAAAAAGCACTCAAACGGGCCATCGGGGACGATTCCCACATGCCAAAGATGGAGAGAACACGCGCTCGCGCGCGCGCGCGTCGGCAGAGCCGGCCTTAGTCACGTATACGTACGCAGAGCCGGCCACTAATACCCCCAGTCAGCAAGCACGCGCCATCGTCATCGACGAGTTTGAGAACAAAAAAAAAAAAAAATTCAAATCGAAAGCGTTCGTCTGTCCTCCCTCCGTTTTGGACGACATTGATCACTGATAACGCGAGCCGGCATCTCATACCTATAGCCTCATTCTCTCTCTCTTTGTGTGTGTGTGTCTCGATATTCTTAAAGAAAAACCAACTCGAGATCCCCTTCTTTCACGCAAAAGTCCTTTTTTTTTTTATATTTTGTTAATGTATAGTTTGTTGCTTTTGTTTCGTTCCGAAAACGAAAAAACAAAGTGGAACAACCACCAACGACTACTGCGAGCAGCCGACGACGGGACTTCTTGGTGAACCAGAGAGTAGTGTAGACTGTCATTAGCATATGCTAATAGCATGTGTGTATATGTGTTTTTGTTGTTTTTTTTTTTTTGTTTTGTTTTGTTTTATTTCTTTCTATTCTTATCCATCTAAAGCTAGGCAAACAAGTCGACGACTTTTTTTTTTTTTTTTTTATTGTTGTTTTCTTAGCGAAAACGATGGATTACAATGATTTATGTCCGTGCGCGCAGGGGGTGGGCGTTCGGGAACTTTTCGTTTATGCGAACAGGTGAATGTTTGCTTCCCTTTTGTTTTGTGCTTTTTTTTTTTTTTTTTTACTGCCCTTAGGAGGACGAGGGACACTAAATAATAGTGCTAGTCATTTGGCAAAAAGGAGACGAAAACAAATGTGTAGCAACAAGAAAAAAAAGTCAACATACCTGTTGGATGGGCCGATCGGCGTGATGAGCGAGATGAGCAGTAGGACGTGCCAGTGCCGGGCAAGAGAAATGAGAGTGGACGGCCCGAGCTGCGGAGACATGATCCGCCCCTACGCAAAACCATAGCACAAAGACAAGGGACTCCCCTGTTTCCCTTTTTTTTTTTTTTTTTTTTTTTTTTTTTTATTCCGGAACGGCCAGTAAATCACTTCCGGCAAACGTAGCCACTTAATTGGGAAAACTTGAATTGAAAGGTGGGATTTCCGCAAATCGAAAATTGGCGCGTTTTTTTTTTTTTTTTTTAAAGGGATTCCCAATTTCAATTAGATTTGACACTATTGCACTGGATCTAATTGAAAATCAAACAGTCACAAAAATTCTGATACAAGCCCTGTGTTTTTTTTTTTTTTGTTTTTTTTTAAGTCTTAATTGTAAGAGAATGAAAACAAAAAAAAAATGGGCCAGCCACAGAGAGTGGGAGAAGGAGAGAGCTCTGTGCGGCGCGGCGAACGTCCTCTTAAGAACTGTGTGTGTTCGGGAGCTAACCCACCGACACTATACCGACACCTTCTACCAACACTACCTACAGCTAGACCAGCTGCTGCTGGTGCTGCTGCTGCCGGTCCAACTTTGCCTTTCTTCCCCCGGTGAAATCCCCTCCCACCTCAAACTCCCTCGCCCACCCTATGATATCTTTCGAGGTAACCAATGCTCTGTGTGTGTGTGTGTGTGTGTGTGTAACCTTCATGGTGCGTTTAGCAGTTTCGATTCAGGTATACTGGATAAATTGTGGTGCGCTGTCAGCATTTCTCGTTTGACCGGCTTCGTTTTTTTTTTTTTTTGTTTTTGTTTTTTTTTTTTTGTTGATAAAACAAAATAAACTTCTCGTCTTCATTACGCAAATCTGACGGATAGGAAGGAGAAGAGATAGGACGTAAAGAAAACAAGCGAAATTGTAAAAATCATGTCGAAAAGGCCGGTTTTCTTTTTGGTTCGTCGCGTAATCGGGAAAATATGTTTATGGGGGGAAACGACTACGCACTCAATGTTTATATAGACAGATGGGATATGATGTTTCTTCGAATTCGTGTTCCAAACAGGTGGTTCGTACCTTACATAAAATGTGGTAGTTTATGGCGTTATGCGCGCCAGTGCAGGAGAGAACAAGAAGACACACACCGAGGCGCAATAAATAATTCAACAATATCCCACCGAAACATGTTAACCAGCGTGTCTAAAAGAGGGGAGATTGCACCTCCAATCAGCGTGCACTCGTTTATCCTTTTAACCTGCGATGCTCTTTGCTTCTTTTCCTTGGCTGCTGCTGCTGCCACTTCCTTGTTTTGTTTTGTTTTGTTTTCTCGCATCGCGCGACATTTGCGGTAATGTGCGCACCAAGACTTTTCGGAATACTTGAATGATTCTTCCTAGATTGGCTTTTCCCGTTAAGTCCAAGGACAATTTGGTTGGATGCAAAGCGCATCGATACGCGTGAGATAGCGATCCCGCCGTGAAAAGAGGTTACCCCCGCGATGATCTTTTAAATTCGTTTGATTCCACACTATGGCTCCATATATCGAAGAAGTCTAGGAATTTCCTTTTTTTTTTTTTTTTTTCTTTTTTGAAATGAAATTGACTTTCAAATGAACATGTGGTTTGTTGAATTGGGAAATGCGTGTGGTATACGGTATGCTGAGGAATCGAATCGAAAAGAGAATAAGAAAGACAACTGAAAAAAAAAAATCTTTTCCAACAAAAGTTATGCGTCGTACATTATTCATGGACCCGATAATGAATCCAAGTCGAGGGTCTATATCTTCAGACAAACACGGCTTGGGATGCTGTTTATTTTATTTTATTTTTCTTGTTTGGTAAAAAAAATAAATAAATTCCCAATTTTTGCATTACAAACTCGGCGCTTTTATATCTCCATCTAAATGGTCAAGTGAATAAGGGGATGCTGCTGGGTCAAATCGAGTTTGTCTCATTGCATACGCAACATCATGTTAACTTTAAATGCATTATCCGAAAATCAAATCTTGCCGAACATCAAAACAACAATTTTATTGTTCCATTTTCCTGTCAGCAACACAATCTCTCAAAAATTTAAAATTTCAAACAAGAAAATACGCTAACAATTGCTTTTTAAAATGAATTGGCAAAGCATTTTAAAATTTTGGGCGCGAATTCCATTATTCCACAATAATCGAGTCGCCTGAGAACGATTCCAATTTTCCGCAGACGTCTTAGATGGTTTTAATAGCATGGTTGAATACGTCTAACTAATTGGATATCCCTCACCTGAAATTAAAATAGAGTTATTTTTAAATAGATTCCTCCGACGCCCAATGAACTGTGTACCATCAGAGTCAGCCGTTTGGCGTTGAGCATCGTCAGCACAGAGTCTTGAAATAATTGGACAATCACAGCTTCGGCCGCCACTTGTAAGCATTCCAGAGCTTCAGCCGTGAAACTTAAGTCGTAGACGCAAGCGATTTTTAATATCGATGATTGTTAAATTTGTTAAGTTAAATAAACGTGTGTTACCGAAGGGTGGAGTGCCCTGTCAATTCTTCGCTGATTTGTCTGATGATTCGCGTAAAAGGCGATCTAGGAATTAATAATCCTGTTCCTAACATTGCAGGTGCAGCAGGAAATGCGGCAATTCAAAATATTAATTTCCCTTGAAACGCTAAAGAAAATGGAATATCGAGGAAATGTCAAGCACCTCGTTGATAGTGGCGTATCTCTTTGAGAGCTCTCGCTCCTGGCCTGTAACGTTTTTTGCCTGCAGAATCACGAAACGTCGGCGATTTTGATTGCGGCTGAGTTGGAGCTTTAGTGACTGCATTAGGGGCCCTCGTCAGCGATGTTTTTGACCTTGTAACTGGAAGGTTTGATGCATCAACGTTAGACTTTTTCAATCTTGCCATTTTCTTGGGTTTTGGTGATATCCGACGATTCTTGGCAATAACCTTCCTTGAATAATGACTTCCACGACTGACTAGATAAACGACCACTAACTGAACTCCGCCTGTCTTAGTGTTTCAGATAAATCTCGCAACTGAGAAAGGAATTTTTTGCCTCCAACCAGATGACTTAAAAATAAAATTTCTTCTTTCGAAGCTTCCTGTCAAATTCGAATTACGCAGTAGCAAAATTTTCCTGAACTTGGTGCATTTCGTGCTATGCCATCATCTAACTTTCTTATTGCATTAATATTGTTTCGTAAAAACCCGCCGTTACTGCAACTCTATGGTAGAGCCACCTATCGAGAGAACGCGGCGTTTATTCTGCTACGTCGGCAAGCCGAGGAGTTTCGGTAAACGTATGCAGAAAATGGAGTAACTTAGCGTTAGCTAAACGCGTTGTTGACATTCTCGTAAAGGGTACAGTAATTCAACTTTTAAAAAAATGAGCTGCATTTTTCCGTGTGCTGACTGGAAGGATGCCGTTCTCGTCAACGCATCTCAGCAGCTGTATTTGAAACCACTTGCTTGTATCAGTATTTCGGTCCAGTTGCCAGCCGACATGCTTAAAACAGCGGGGAAATCCGTCTCCACTTGGGAAATAATGGATAAAATCAAAGCGACCGCAAAACCCGATGAGATCATTGGGATGAAAGTATAGAATTTTCGAAACATTGTTAACACATACAGACCTTGTATTCCAGAAAACAAAATGCCATCTATGTTTCTAAGGTATTGAAAAGCACGCTGCAATATGTGCGATTTGAAGCTCACCTTGACAGTAAACATCAGGTAAGTTTCTGCAATACTAAATGTGGTAGTTACAACCAAAACTTCTACTATCATATTTCTTTCCTAGATATCAGGGGTTCTTCAACGACTAGATAGAGGCACCTTGAAATTGAATGGCTTCCCTGAACCACTGAAAATGAGAGCCTGTGAATCCAAACTTATCTACCCATCAAGGCATGACTGGGACACATTCTTTCAACAAAGCAAAAACATGAATGAACTAAGGCCAGGAGAGCGCCCAGACACTGTTCATATATGTATGCTTCCATGTCAGTGGTTTATGATCCCACAATCAAGCGGGTAATGAATTGAAGATTGCTTTGTAAGGTTTCGATGTTATATCTGGTCATTTCTGTCCCAGATTGGAGGCAAACTCTTCTAAACCAAAGCCAAGTGAATCAATGCTCAGGACACTTTTTGAAGTATTTGGTCCCCTTCGTTCTGTTGACATTCCCATGTTGGACCCATACAGACCAATGATGGCTACGAATCCGCAAAACACCTTTGCTTTTGGACAAGATGGTCTATTTGAAGCATTTATTCAATTTCAAGAATATGTAGGGTTTCTTAAATGTATGACTGCCTTCAGAGGAATGAAACTTCTCTATAGGGAAGGTAACAGAGCTTGGACTGCTCTTATACAGGTGATGGAACTAATTGAAACCAAATGAAATACGTAACCTTCAGATGGCGTCTTCCCTAGGTGGACTTCGACCGCACGTGCCACCAGAGCGAAAGATCTCTTAAACTAAGAAGGATTGCCAGGGAACGGCTTATTCAGGAAGAAATTGATAAAGAAAGAGCAGACAAAGTCCGAAGAGAACTAGACAATTTGAAGCACGAAGAGAGCAGGTCAGGCTCATATCCAATAACTCTCAAAGAGCTGTCAAGAATCGGCAACATGTGATGACGTTGACGCTTGTTCCTCGTAGACGTCAGCAGACAGAAGAACGACTAAAGGGGGAAGAGGAGGCGGCCAGAAAAATGAAGGCTGAAGAGGATTCCAGGGTCGTACTTGAAGAGCGCAAGTTGGTGTTAGTCCAAAGAAGGCTGGAGAGCTTACGCCTGTTGGATGCGGTCTTTGAACGTGTTAAGGTACTTTGAATTAAAATGGTTTTAACAAAGTCTTGCTGTGAGAACTTTTATTCAGGCCGTTATCGAAGAAAAAGACCATCGTAAAAAAGACCCTTCGAAGAAAAAAGATAAGACCACTAAGAAGGTACGATTTTCATGGTACTCTATCAACGTTTCACGCCATTACCCTTTTCTTTTAAGGATAAGGAAACCAGACGACAAATGAAACTGCAGGAAAAGGAACGAAATTTGCGTGCCAAACTACTTAAGAAATATCAGCAGGTTGGTCAGGAACAACTTGAAGAACAGAGGGAGAGGGTGCGCCACTTGCTGCAAACGACAGATATAAAATTGAAAAGCACCGTCAATGTTATGTCGGAAACGAAAAGTTTGGACAAAGTGTCGACAGCACAAGTTCAAACTAAAGAACAAAGTCCACTTCCGCTTCGCGAACCTGAAAGGTAAATTGTTACGTTGTGTAATTTATATTTTAACGTTTATTTTCATGACTGCAATTGTTGGGAATTTAGAACAAATAATGGGCATACCTTCAGACACGACACTATGGCAAACCGACCCAAACCAGTAGGTTATCGCTCAAGTCCAGTGGAGCCCAACGATCGTCGAAAAACTGATTTTGATCATAATCCGCATCCAAACCAAAACCATCGCCATTCGTCTTTCAACAGGAAACGATACCAATCTACAGAATCGGCTCGAGTGCCTACCCACCAAACTCAAAACAGGGGTGGTTGGAAACGGAATCGATTTGATAACGGCAAGTCCAACTGGGCTTCCCCATTAGATCAAGAATTGTGGGATGGACCTAACGTAGGAAATCAGCGACAAAATTCACGTGGAGGGTATCGACGAGGTGGTCGTCCAGGAGGAGAACACCGTGTGCGAAGAACGCGTGATTTACCTCCTACGACAGAAAGACACTTTATGAAATCAGAAAACAGATACGCGACAACGCCAGTCGGTGTCTCGATGTCCGGTGACAGTACCATGGAATCGGCTCTTGTTGAGCGACTTACATGAAATGGAAAACGCCTCTGTTTAATGAATACCCTGAATACCCTTTTCGTGTAATAAATGGGAAAGTAGGATTGACCATCAAGACTTCGTTTCTTGCTTCTTGGGTTTACCTAAGTTGCTTCGGTAGGCACAAGTATTATTTTTCTCTTATCAGTTTAGATAACTCTTTTTAAAAGTTCACAATAGCTTGTCAGTTAATTTTTTGTTTAAGTTATTATTATTTTCAAGGAAAATGAAACTCGGACATATCGTCTCTGCAGAATGGTAAACGACGAAAATTCTGCAGAGATTTTGGATAGCAAATCAGTTGTGTATGAAAAATTGTAGCACGCGTAGTTTAAGAGTTGCAGTGCAGAAAATGCAGGTATAATTTAGAAATCAGACTATTCAATTTGATTTTATGAATCTCAGGTTGCCCAACTAGTATCCCGTGGGTCTAGGTAGTGGGAAGAAAGATATAACTTACATTGTCCTTCCCTGTCATGGCTGGCGATAACTCAGATAAATTTTAAGGTTCGATAAAAGCTGGCTATATTGTTGTTTGTTTTGGTTTGTATTCCTGGGTGGGGAAGATTAATCTTGGCACTTCAAACAGCTTTACGAAAAGCGGATTGTCAGTAGAACGCAGGCAGTTTTGGATGATTGCGATATGCTCCCTTTAGCAGCCTTTTGTTTGATGGTCTGTTGTACGGCTCCTTTACTAACGTGGGCAAAACCTCTAGGTAAGTATTTGCATTTTTAAGCTATCTCTGTAAACTGAAAGAACAAAATCTTACGCCATCCTACCAAATATTTTCTTTAGAAAGCCAGGCAAGTGCTCTGCAGCACATCTCGGAGTCAACGTATCAGGATTCTAACTTAGACTTGTTCGAAGGGGATATTGCCGGAATCAATGGCTTTGACGTGTTAGCCGGCCAAGAGGTAAGACAAGTAGCATCCATGTTAGGGCGTTGCTGAACTAAGCTTATAAAATACGATTGCGACAGCCAAAAAACGCCATAGTGTACGAAAATTTACTATGGCCAAACGGTGTGATCTTCTATAGCATTGCCGACAACTTCAGTAAATTGATAAATTTGGCTCAGTTGGCAAATTCTAAAAGTAACAATGTTTCTTTTCATAACAGCTGGCACTGAACTTGACTTAATTACCCAAGCCATAAACGAGTACGAGACCAAAACTTGCATCAGATTTACTGAACGAACTGATCAACTAGATTACGTTTATATCGAGAAAACCGGTGCCGGGTAAATAATAATTTTTTATTTCTCATGGTGATTCACGTAAAACTTCTTTTGCTTTTGCATATGATTAGATGTTATAGCTATATCGGTCGAATTGGAGTTGCACAAACAGTTTCCCTGGATAGCGGCTGTTTTAATGATGGGCTTCCAGGAACAGCCATGCACGAGCTAATGCATGCGTTGGGTTTCTTCCACGAGCAGAGCCGAACTGATCGCGATGATTACGTCATAATTAACTATCCCAACATTCAACCTGGTATAAGTGGTTTGCATTATAAACAGATAATTCATTATGAGTGGATACCGGTAATAGGTACTGAGGCGAATTTTCTTTCGTACGGCCCGGATGTTATCCAATATCTAGGAGCATCTTACGACTACGGTGAAAAGCTATAGTTAGTGATTATGATTGATCTTGGTGAGGTACTAACTGTTCTTTGTGTTTTTAACTTGTCTGAAATCGTTAAGGATCCGTTATGCACTACGGGGCTTATAGTTTCCCTATTGATCCCAGTATCCCTACCATCATTACTCGTCAGCCAGGCGTCGAGATCGGTCAACGAAGAGGATTTAGTGAAGTAATGCGTTCGAGCCAAAAAAAAATTAAGAGCTTCATTCCATTTTAAAATATTATTTTCGTATACTTTAGGTGGATATTTTCAAACTGAACGCTCTTTACAAATGTAATACAATCCACGAATAAAAAGGGCTGCAAACAGCTGATGTTTAACAGTTTTCTTTCCCAACGCCATCTACCGGTCATATTTCTAGTAATTCTGACCGAAATCGGTCAGTGTATGTAGAGATCGAGGGTGTGTGTGTGTGTGTGTGAATCGTCCGTTGACGCCACTAAGTAAGATGAAAATATCGAAAAATGTGTTCGAACTTCTTGGTGCTTTTTATATTATATTTTTATATTCTTTTTATATTACTCAAACCGTTCTAATAACAATTACAATGATTGCTTGTTTTAGGTATAAATAGTATGTTTGAGTAATATAAAGTCGTTGTTGGTTGTTGCGGTATGAAAATAATACACAATAACAACTTTATATTATTCAAACATATTATGTATACCTAAAACACGCAATCATTCTAATTATTATTAGAATTACATTCATTATAATTGCTGCAGTACAAAATGGAAAGTTAATAGTTAATGGTAATAATAATTTAATTAAGCAAGTAGAATATAGCAAAAAAATTACTGTATAGTTATATGTTAATCAAATAAAGTTATTAATTGAAAAAATTATATATTTGCATGGCTAGAATGCGTAAAGTTGTATTTAGAAAATTCAATAGGAATCTGGCCGATAGATGGCTATAGAAAAAAAATCACACTTTTTTCTTTTTTTCCGACACGTAGCCATCTACCGCTCAGACTCGTTATTACTGACGTAGGCAATTTCAGTCCATTGAATGCCATTCGCAGTTAGTTCAGTAGCGTGGATGGAGAATAACGTGTGGCTGGAGGAACAATTGAAAAATGGATAAGATAATACAACAAAAGGATGGTAAGTATAAACATTATTATATTGGTTTTCAATTATTAATTATTGTTTATTAGATCAAATTATGAAGCTGCAGGCCCAATTATTGGAACAACACAAAATATTAGATAACAGCAAAGCTAAGGATGGTAAGGCCTAATACGTAATGATTCTATTTATTTGCTTTTATTCATTTGTGTTTTGTAGCTCAAATTTTGAGTCTACAAGCTCAGCTAGGGGAAAAGAACAAATTGGAATGGAACAGTTTCCAAACAGTGAAGGAAGTTTTTCCAAACTCATCCCTAACTGAACATGAGGATGAATTGGCATTAGGCGAACACAGTCAGGTACCTAAACTTTTCAAATAAGAATTCAAAATAAGTATAGAATTTTAACAAACAATTATTTATTGTTTAGTTATTCAGTCTACCACCTGACAGTGTGTTAAAGTTAAATTCTGTTAGTGCTGCACTAAAAGAATTGTTAGTAATAAGTCCATGCAGCGAAGGAAGTCAACAATTGTGGGACCGTATTTGGGCTGAAAATGGATGTGGTACGGAAACCCAGAAATGGCATGAGTTCAACATCAAACATGGATTAGGCACTTATCGGTTTTTTGTCTATCGAAAAAGTATTTTTAATGCTATTATTTTGCATTCACAGAATTTTAGCAGGGGATCAAGTCAAATCTGGAAGTGTTACAGGATGGAAGAGTTGCCCTGTAGTTGAAAAAACACTGAGAGTGCATTACTGTTAAGGTATGAGGTAAAGTAATAGAGTAATGCAAATTGTCTAATGAGAAGTATCATCTTGTGTTAATAAATCCGGTACAATTCTCATAGAATCCTTCATAGTGTCACAGCTAGAAGCCTCTAATAATTCTGCTTCTCTGGCTAAAGAACAACTTGTCCTTTATGTTCAGAGTGTTGGTGAAGTTGGATACTTAAATGGCCCTAAAGATGTTTCACTTTGCTGGCATTGCAGCGATGAACATCATACATGGACTCTTTAGGTATGAAAGGAATTTTCTTGAAAAAATTTTGAATTTATGACGAAGCATTTCTCCTCCTTTTTGCCAACCATGTCTAATCTACAAAAAAAAAATTATCCAATAGGAAAGGATTTTCATATACTGGGAACATAACTATCAACTATGCAACATTCTACGGGTGCTATTTTATCATTCAAGAGCCTTATACAATGATGTTCATTTGCAATTTGTATGGCCTTTCCCAAGCTTCTGCCAGAAGTTGAATCTATGAGTCATGTAAGTCACATGAGCAACAATTGAGATGCTTAATGGTGTTTTTCTTTTCTCAGTATAGGTTAATAGTAACATTGGATCTGAAAAGATTCTTGGTTGGGGCAAGACACTGAATAAATTGTAATGATTGGATGGATGACATGACATTTCTATACATCATTCGGATTCCCGAGACGGTATTTTATATTTAAAAAATTGAAGTGCATATCTGGGCTCCCTTCTTTTCTGAAGCCCCGTTTCCCCTTGACTCGTAATAAGCCCGTAGGGGGTCATGCCCCTACTGTACGGTATATATAAAAACAACATATACCGAGGTTTGGAGGGCTCTGGCCGGAAAGGGGACGTGGGGTGCCGCTTAGTCCGATGATGTGTTCACGGAGGGCGATGTGGCTACCCACAAATCCGAACTAAAGGTTAATCGCTCCTGTAAAAATGTTCCAAATCTTCAGCTCTTCTTCCGGCTTCTCTTAGCCAATCACCGGGTAATCTCCCCGGTGGGTCAACAAGGCAGTGTCTCCCCCTGCCTGGGTTGACGGCAACTTTTGAAAGGGCTATTGTGCCTTTTTAAAGTTGCAAAAATAATTGTAGTGTGCAGAGAATTGTCAATAAAATTTTTTTTAGAAAATATTTTTTGCAAAATTTGTTTCTTTCATTGTCTATGTTAGCTGTGTTCACACATTACATTTATCAGATTTTTTTTTTTTTTTTTCCTTTATTTGTTTTTGTCACCTTTGATGGTAAGCATTTTTTCCATTGGTTTATCGTTTATCTGTAAGCATTCTATTATTATCCAGGGATCGAACACTGGATGTTCGGCATACCGCGCCGATGCTCTACCAGTGAGCCATGAACCATATGATGACAAGTTGGCTTTTTTCTAGTTACTTGTGGACTTGCATTTACACTTAGAATAAAACTGAAATGCAGTATACGCTTCTACATTTATTCTACTTTATTTTCACACATTTACTGAGGTTTGAACCCAGGGTAACAGATATCACAACTAAAGGCTCTACCACAGAGCTATGAACCTTATGAAAACAATAGAAAGATAAACATATAGTTGTGAAAGACTGCATAAACATCCTAGAATATATCATATGATATGCGATAAAGAGATGTATCTCGTGGCTCAATGTTAGAGCATCGGCGTTGCACGCTGAATGTCTGGGTTCGGTTCCCATACGAGTAAAACAAAATACAAAATTACATCAAAAAATATCCAGACATTACACATTGTTCCTTGAATCTAAGTTAAAGAATTCAAAGATTGTTATAAATAATAATTGAATAAGCAAATAAACCAATGGAAAAAATGCTTACCATCAAAGGTGACAAAAACAAATAAAGCAAAAAAAAAAATCTGATAATGGATGTAATGTGTGAACACAGCTAACATAGACAATGAAAGAAACAAATTTTGCAAAAAATATTTTCTAAAAAAAATTTTATTGACAATTCTCTGCACATTACAATTATTTTTGCAACTTTAAAAAGGCACAATAGCCATTTCAAAAGTTGCCGTCAACCCAGGCAGGGGGAGACACTGCCTTGTTGACCCACCGGGGAGATTACCCGGTGATTGGCTAAGAGAAGCCGGAAGAAGAGCTGAAGATTTGGAACATTTTTACAGGAGCGATTAACCTTTAGTTCGGATTTGTGGGTAGCCACGTCGCCCTCCGTGAACACATCATCGGACTACGCGGACCCCCACGTCCCCTTTCCGGCCAGAGCCCTCCAAACCTCGGTATATGTTATTTTTATATATACCGTACAGTAGGGGCATGACCCCCTACGGGCTTATTACGAGTCAAGGGGAAACGGGGCTACGGAAAGGAAGGGAGCCCAGATATGCACTTCAATTTTTTAAATATAAAATACCGTCTCGGGAATCCGAATGATGTATAGAAATGTCATGTCATCCATCCAATCATTACAATTTATTCAGTGTCTTGCCCCAACCAAGAATCTTTTCAGATCCAATGTTACTATTAACCTATACTGAGAAAAGAAAAACACCATTAAGCATCTCAATTGTTGCTCATGTGACTTACATGACTCATAGATTCAACTTCTGGCAGAAGCTTGGGAAAGGCCATACAAATTGCAAATGAACATCATTGTATAAGGCTCTTGAATGATAAAATAGCACCCGTAGAATGTTGCATAGTTGATAGTTATGTTCCCAGTATATGAAAATCCTTTCCTATTGGATAATTTTTTTTTTGTAGATTAGACATGGTTGGCAAAAAGGAGGAGAAATGCTTCGTCATAAATTCAAAAATTTTTCAAGAAAATTCCTTTCATACCTAAAGAGTCCATGTATGATGTTCATCGCTGCAATGCCAGCAAAGTGAAACATCTTTAGGGCCATTTAAGTATCCAACTTCACCAACACTCTGAACATAAAGGACAAGTTGTTCTTTAGCCAGAGAAGCAGAATTATTAGAGGCTTCTAGCTGTGACACTATGAAGGATTCTATGAGAATTGTACCGGATTTATTAACACAAGATGATACTTCTCATTAGACAATTTGCATTACTCTATTACTTTACCTCATACCTTAACAGTAATGCACTCTCAGTGTTTTTTCAACTACAGGGCAACTCTTCCATCCTGTAACACTTCCAGATTTGACTTGATCCCCTGCTAAAATTCTGTGAATGCAAAATAATAGCATTAAAAATACTTTTTCGATAGACAAAAAACCGATAAGTGCCTAATCCATGTTTGATGTTGAACTCATGCCATTTCTGGGTTTCCGTACCACATCCATTTTCAGCAGTCTTTATGGTAATATTAATCAAAGCCACATGTACCACTATGAAATGGGTGTTGAAAAGCAAATAAAAACCTGTTGAGATGGATACCAGGAGAATCAGAATAGATCTCAATCAACTTCAGTTATTCTTTTCCCTATAGTACTTGTGACATAGCATAATAGATATACCTGCCTCAATTCAGAACCATAGACCAACGGAAAAGAACACAGAAATGTAGCTGCTGTGAAAGCAGATCACTTTAGAACACATGATCAGGTATAGATCATCTAAGAGGAAACTTAAAATGCAAAGACAAAAATATTGGGCATAATTGCAGTTTACCAAACATAGTAGCAAAATAAAATAATTGTCCAAGAAAGACATGCACACTTGGGTTGGCGAATGGGTAAGTCTGATGCATGGCCTACTATAATCACGGCATGGCCTACTATAATCACGGCCAGCAAACGCGCAATACCCCCTGCGCCTAAAACGAAATTGCCAGAGGGGTCTAATACCCCAAACCGAGCTCCACTTTCCACTGTTTGGTAACTAATAAAGAATTGAAATGAGTGGGAAAAACAATGGAAAGTGGAACCTAGCGCCGCGCGTGGCCAGTTTACTATAGGAAAGGAGAAAAAAAGAAAGATTTATGCTGGATTCGAACACAGGTCTCCCGCATTCCAACTGAAAGTTCTACCCATTAGACCAAAATATAGTTAAATTGCTACCGGGGCACTAGTAACTGACCTCCTTTACCATTCAGTGGCAAAAGTCGGGGAAATCGGAATGGGTGGAATGAAGCTGCGGCAAGTGGAGTTCGATTTGGGGTATTAGGCCCCTCTGGCAATTTTAGTTTTAGGCGCAGGGGGTATTGCGCGTTTGCTGGCCGTGATTATAGTAGGCCATGGTCTGATGCAATGTATGGCAACCCGTTTTCCTCCCCCCCCCCAAAAAAAAAAAAAATAAAAAATAAAAATATCGGCCTTACTTTCTGTTTTACTCCTACCAATCGATAGATGGCGGTAGTAGTGAAATAAAAAAAAAAGGCCGAAATTTTTTTTTTTTTGGGTAAAACGGATTGCCATACGTGCTCAACATTTTGAAAAATGTCAACAGCAAAAACAGTTGGTCAGAATTCCAAACGTGTAAAGTACTTATTTCTTGAAAATCAGTTAATCTACATTCTTTTTTCTGCTGTTCCATCAGTCACTATGCAGTGTGTTTGGACAATGGAAGCATTCTTGAATCAGACTGCTTCAGTTTATATCGAAGATGTATTGCTTGTCATGCCCTGTGACCAACTTCACAGGACTATGTTGTAAGTCAGTATCACTTTACAAAGCCAAATAGGTGTAACAAAATGCAATTTTGTAAATTTTTTATACAGAATTATTTTACTGCTTTGTTTCATTGTGCAGCAAATTTAGATTACATGTCTAGTATGAAAGAGATCAAGTATATTACCGAAATTGGCTATCTCAGTTCGCGACTTCCAAACTCCTCAGTCTGTCATTCTGATGCAGGGGTCCTGAAAGAAATTGGAACGTTTTGAACCGTCTCATCCAATAAGTCTGTCTCTTTTTTTGTGCCTGGAACCCATGATTACAACTAATTAAAATGCCATTTATTGTGTTATTTGCATAGGTATTAGAAAATAGGTAGTCACTTAATGATTAGTTTCTTCGCTGCCCATCAACTTACCATTCAAGCAAGCACTATGTCTGCAAAACCATTAGCTGAATGCAATTAATACCAGTAGTTCACCAAAACAAGAGGTAAAGAAGGATTGCACCGATCCTTTTTACGTTTAAAAATTGATTCATGTTTCGTTTTCTTTAAATAGGTTAAGAATCATACTGAATCAAAAGAGGTATCTAGTCGAACCAAATTTCATAATGATTACGGTTGGAAGCCCGAAGGAATTTTTGAAAAATGCCACCTGCCCATTACCTTCAGTCGTTGCTGCGCCCCGAAAACAAAGTATTAACCGTTATATAAATTGAAGTGCATATCTGGGCTCCCTTCTTTTCTGTGGCCCCGTTTCCCCTTGATTTTTAATAAGCCCGTAGGGGGTCATGCCCCTACTGTGATCAGCAGTAACGGTTGTGAGTGCGCTGTCTGGAAAGGGGACGTGGGGGTCCTCATGGTCCGATGATATCATTGGAGGGCTATGAGGCTACTCAAAAATCCGAATTAACAGTTAATCGCTCACGTAAAAGCTTGTCCGCAACCTTCGCTCTTCTTCCGGCTTCTCTTAGCCACGCACCGGGTAATCTCCCCGGTGAGTCAACTGAGGTAGTGTCTCCCCCTACCTTGGTTGACAGCAACTTTGAAATCGGCTATTTTGCCCTTTCAAAGTTGCAAGTCTTTAAATTTTGCAGAGTATTGTCAATACAAATTCTTAAAAAATAAAAATTTACAGTTTAAGTTGTCTTTTTTATTGCCGTGGTGTTGCTCTGCATTTTTCACTATTGTGAACATTTCCTTATTTCTGTCGCAAGGTCATTTATTGACATTTACGTTATACTTCCAATTTTTGCTGTTCCCAATCATGAGCAGATATTTCATTGTTATATGATTTCACAATTTATGGAACAATGCACTTTAATCTAACTTAATGCAGATTCTGTAACGTTTAGTGCATTAATGATATTGAATTGCATGTATTCATTGTATTTGACACTTTGAGTTACATATATACATTTGATTTCATTTTGACTCTTTAGGGGATTGAACCCTTGATTTCTGGCGTACGACGCCTATGCTCAACCATAGAGCCGTGAGTCTTGTTCATTTATTAACTATTTTTCCATGTCTTTTGAAGGAAATCTATTTGCACTTGTGATAATATTGTTGTGCGTCCCAACGCAATTTAATATTTCCGTCTCGGAATGTCACCCATAAATACAGTAGAGTGATACATTTTTTGTATAAACAAACACTATTTCTAGTGGGAACGGTAACTAAATCCTCTGGCACAGAAGATCCAAACGTGAATCGAACTCTTGACTTTCGATTCCCGTAGTCCGACGCTCTACCTCAGAGCTATTAGTATTACGTAATTTCCCGTAGGGTGCCAGTACGCTACAGCGTAACGAAAATAAGAAAAAGTCGGGCTTGTTTTTTAGTCGGGCTTATTTTTAAGCCTGACGGTACATCAGATGGCCGTGCATGATAAGGTTCTAATAATAGCACGAGGTATATCTTCATGCTATGATCTATAGTTGTCAGGTATACCTTCCCATTAGTGTGATACATAATGCTAGTAGTCTCTGTTAACGAAGTAGTGTTATAAGTATATGCAACTCGCGCGATCAACCAATAGTGAAATAGCAAAACAAACACGAAAAAAGCCGCCACCCCATTTCATTTATGATCAAAATGCTTAAAATTTTTGGAACATTAATGTTCATTTTTTACTTTTTGCCAAGTAAAAAAAAAAAATACCGGAAGGGACCGGAAGTAGACTATATCTCCCGAAATACTGGGCTCACAACAAAACGAATATGATTTTCGTGATCCTCGTGAAATTTAATATGTGTCTGACCTCTTTGGACCTGTTTTTGGCGAAAAGTCCAATTTGGCCAAAATCGTGATTTTTCCTGAACTATAGTTCAGGGAAATTTGCGATTTTTGACGATTTTCGGGTATTTCCTACTGACACATGGATTCGACCCCAAATTTCACGAGGATCACGAAAATGTGGTTCTTTTTTCATTCAGACCAACAGATAGTGAGTTATTAGGCATTTTCCAACCGGAAGTTATACTGAAAGTTAAAATTTCGAAAATTTAAAAAATGAACTATGTTCTCTTTTACAAGCTACAAAAGATCTGCGTAGTTTCAAACGTAAACTATAGTAAATTAACATAACATGGTCTTTCAAAGTTCTTAAAGTTCAGTTTTAAGGTACGACCTGTATACCACTTCAAAGCACTACCACACACAACGAAGCACTACATAATCGAAGCAAATATATGGGCAGATGATTTCTTTCATTCCAATACTCGTCACGAAGCCATACCGTTGCAATATTTAATTATGCTCGTTGTTAGTTATTCTTGTTTTACCTGATTGTGGGGTCCTAGCGATTTCCTAGAATCCCATTCGCCAATTGTAGCTTGTTGGATAAGTCTATTCGGTGTAACTGGATCTCGGCACAATTGTTCAGATAGCATAAGTCCGACGCCCTTTATAAACACAAAATCCCCTGAAGAGTAATGTTAAAAAATTCAGAAACTTTTAAAAAATCATCACCTGTTAATGTCTCTGGTACTTGTTGGCGTCAAATGAAGAATCCACATCAGCGTTAGTTATATGGTAACAAGTGTTGAACACATCGCTGTTGATCGTCATAGCGAACCCTGTAAGCAAAAATGATATAATCAGAAAAACACAAACAAATATAGTAAACCACGCGTAATTAAAAATGTTTGGGGCAAAGCCGATACGCAAGTGATAACGTACATATTACAACAGTTACCTTGTTAGATAACCTTGGCAAACAATTTTTGGGGCAAGTGCAGAGAGCACACAGAAAAAGATAACAATTTCTACGTTTCTTTTCGTCAACAGCCATTTTGCCTATAAAAACCATTCGCGAGCATTAATTGCGTGAAGTGTATACCATTTAGGCAGAGGAATGTGCCGACTAACCCGATTCGTTCTTTTTTATTCAGCAGTGACTGCCGTATGGAGCGGTTCTCTAGGTAAATTTTGATCTGGGAAAGATTAATTTCAGTGTTAATCGCTAAGTAGTTTAAAGGTAATTCCCGATTGAAATGCTAATTAACAGTCAATACCTGGGAGGCAGAACATTTGAAATACAACCCCGACTTCGTAGAAGGAGACATTAGGGGAGTGGAACCTGGAAATAAGGTACGAAAAATTTGATCTATTATAATTCGATCGAAGGAAATTGATTTACACCACTTCTGTTTCGCTGATATCGTTAGCCAAGGAACGCGATCCGTGATCCCAACTTACTCTGGCCCGGTGGTGTTGTTCACTATGCCTTCGATAGTGAATATAGTAAGTTACTATACAAAAACCATTTGATTTCTTACGCTGAACTGCTCATTAAACTAATTTTCATAATTGTGAATTACCTTATAAAGGCTTGAGTGAACGTGCCATCTTTGAGGACGTCTTTAATCTGTACGCAGCCAATTCCTGTATCAGATTTGTAGAGAGAACAACACAGCAGGACTACGTGTCCATTCAGAAGACGGGTACCGGGTAAAGTTCGTCATTTCTGCTTTCTCCCTCTATTAAAAAGAGATGGTCATTCTTCAGTTCAGATTAGACATTTTATCAGATCCATTTTCTTGTTTACGGTTCAAACAAAAGATGCAACAGCTACGTCGGCAGGATTGGAGGAGCTCAAGTCCTTTCGCTTGATTCGGCGTGTTTACGCTGCACGGTTTCTGGATGTTCGGTTCCTGGAACACCAGTTCACGAGTTCTTGCACGCACTTGGCTTCCAACATGAGCACTGCCGCACGGATCGCGATGATTACGTTACCATAAACTGGGCCAACATTCAACCTGGTACTCAAAATACACTGCGACACCATCAACAACTTGTACAAGATAAACAAAGAAACTCATTCCATCATTTTATCCTAGGATTAGAAGGGGCTTTTGAAAAATACGATCAAACTCAAATCCAGCATCTTGCTAACTATGACTACGGTGAGTACTGTACATTAGTTTTTGCTTGGAAAGCGAGAGAACAATTAAATAAATGTTTTCTTGTCTTTCGTGATTTGGTTTGAAAGCATCCGTCATGCACTATGAACCGTACGCGTTCGCCGTCGATCCATCTGTCCCAACGATCATCGTACCTAGCGGTGTAATCATCGGGAAGACGGACGGCTTCAGCGAGGTACGTAAGCAATTGGAAAAGATTATACCTCACATGACAATCTTAGAAAACACAGTAAAAAGAAAAATAGTGCGTGTCCCAAGTTTGATAGAAATCATACTGTGACCGTTCGAAAGGGACAACCAAGCGTTCAAGTGACACATAACCGCTAAATATTTCATTTCTCCCGCAGGTTGACAAGGTCGAGTTAAATGCCCTGTACGGGTGTTCAGGTGTCAGTGAATAAATGATGTTATTGTTCACCTGAAAACGTTAAGCTGGTTCAATATTAAGGTACGCATGTTTATTGTTAGACGATGTTATTTGTCAACTACTGAAACTTATTGTTTGAAATTACGCGGAAATGTCCACGTCGCATTGTAATACGAATTCAAATTTGATGATTGGATTTCAGTTGAGTTTTCGGGTGCCATGGCGCAAGTGGCCGTTTAAAATTAACCTTTAAATACATTCTTTGCCTTGCCAATCCAATCCTTTGCCTTGTTTAAAATACGGTCTTTAAGTTTTGGTTTTATTTCTTTTTCTCTGTCTTTTTTTTGATTTCTTTCCGCTTCGTTTCGTTTTGCTTCTATTTCTTTTCTTTCCTTTTCCGCCTCCTTCCGTTTTTCTTCCATTTCTCTTTCTTCCTTTTTCTTTCTTTCCGCCTCCTCCCGTTTCTCCTTTCTTTCTCTATTTTCCTTTTCCTTTCTTTCGGCTTCTTTCTGTTTCTCTTCTGCTTTTTTTTCTTCCTTTTCCTTTCTTTCCGCCTCCTTTCGTTTCTCTTCTTGTTTTCTTCTTTCCTCTTTCTTTCTTTCCGCCTCTTTCCGTTTCTCTTCTCTTTCTGTTTCCTTTCTTTCTGCTTCTTTCCGTTTCTTTTCTCTTTCTCTGTTTTCCTTTTCCTTTTTCTCCGTCTGTTTTCGTTTTGCCTCTTTTTCTCTTTCTTCCTTTTTCTTTCTTTCCGCCTCCTTCCGTTTCTCTTCTCGTTCTTGTTTTTCCTTTTTCTTTCTCTCTGCTTCCTTCCGTTTCTTTTCTCTCTCTCTGTTCTCCTTTTCCTTTTTCTCCGCCTGTTTTCGTTTTGCTTCTTTTTCTCTTTCTTCCTTTTTTCCCCTTTCTACCTCTTTTTGTCGCGCCTCTTTCTCCGTTTCTGCTTGTTTCTTTATTTCCGCCTTTTTTCGTTTTTCTTCTTGTTCTCTGTTTGCCTTCTCCTTTGCTTCCGCTTCTTTGCGTACCTTTTCCTTGTTTTCCGCCTCAATCCGGGTTCTTTTTTTTTCCTCTTCTTCCGCTTTCTTTTTATCCACCTCTTTTTGTCGCTCTTCTTTTTCCATTTCTTTCGCCGTTTTCGTATCCGCATCTCTTTTCTTCTCCTCTTGTTCTTTGTCGCCTTTTGTCTCTTTCCCTGCGCTCACCTCCTCTTGTTTTCGGTTTGGATTTTTTCCCTCTTCTTCCGTCCCTATTCCGCTTAATTTTTTTGCTTTTCCTTTCCCTTGAGGATCGAATCCCTGCGCTACTGAACCGAGAACGGCAAGAGCTGCTAGATCATCCAGGCCCAGCTTCACCCCAGAAAAAGCCTTAAACGTCACTCCAGGACATTCGTACAATGCATTAAGCTTCGCCAAATGCAGCTGTATAACAAATCGAAAAAGAAACAATTTTCAAGAAGCTAATTCTATTTTTTTTAATTTCAAAACTTTCATTCGTACTTCGTGGTCAACGGAGACTTCATCCCTTGCATTCGTAGTCGCGATGTGGGGATGCGCTAGTTCGTGCGTTCCGTTTTGCGCTGTGGATTCTTTTCATGTCATGAGCCCAAAAGAAATGTTAATGCTGAATTACAAAGTCATGTAGGTTAAAATCAATCGGATGAATATGAAATGCATATTAAAGCTGGTCAATGTCATAAGAGATTTTGAATGTGTATAGGTACCTGTTGCGTAGCTTTAGAAATGAGTTTTTTTTTGCATTTTGTTATCAGTAAATAACCTACGCCGTTATAAACTTATCACTAGTAAGATAGCTTCTGTTTTTACTTACATTAGGTTCATAAAAATACGTTTGATATTTCTTTAAATTTAACTTCAGTTTGCGTATCTTTAAGTATTCGCGCAGCGACGTGGTCATAAAAATTTAACCCATAAACGTCTTACTAAATATTAAAAAATCTTCCACAATACTAAGTAATGGTTATAAATGTGCTTACAATCTTCGGATACAACTAAAAAACTAAAGACTACAATCTACGCACAAAACAGATTGCTAATCTACGCATGGTTTATCTCTCCGTTTCTCCGAAAAATGACCGGCTTCTAACTGTTTAAAAAAAAAACACAGAAAGAAACAAAAACGTTTCCACCTTCCTTAAGGTTGCTTATGCATAAACGAACTCCCATAACAGTTCAATAAATAAACGAGCAAAATGTAAAAAGAAAACAAATAAATAAGCTTGTGATCTAGGATGAACTTACCACGTCCGATGTCGGTGTGGTTCATGCTAGTGTGAACATCACGACGAATTTCGTTCTTCTCGTGAGTGACCCCGAAGGCGTGCATAAATTTATGGATAAGCACGCCAGTGTTGCATCCGGCGCGGGTGCAATCGAAGCATGTTGCATCGAGAGAGACGACCTGAGGCTGCGTTGGTTGCCTGCCAGTGTAGCTGTAACACCTGTGGGTAGCGTCAAGTGGAATTAGTGAAACATGTTTAAAGAGAAATGTATTCATTTACCCGCCACCGGTTTTCTGGATTGAAACGTAGGAATCCTCGGTTGTGCGTTTGACGAACGTGACACAACTTTTGGTTTCGTACATCGTAAACACGTCGTAAATGGCTTCAGTTTCTTGGACGCCTTCATAAATTCAATACACAAAAGAACCGCTATATAAATTAATTGCTTAACGTGTTCACAAAGTTACTGAATTCGTCGCCAATTCTGTAATACAGGACGCCATCAGGCCACAGACGGCTGGAATTATCCATGTCATTCTTCGGCTGCTCGCCCTTAGAAAATACAAGCAAAAAATGTGATGAGGAAATCAACACCTGTTGCGTCCGAATGATGGATACCATTTTCTCTGGATTAACATCCATAACGGCTCCTTGAGGGGGACCCAGGTTAAGCTCTTCTGGTGGAGCAATACCTTTTGGATTTTATAAATATGCAAATTTCTTTGAGTTTACTTCTACGAATTCGATATTTTGTAAATACTTTTGCCATTAGCTGATGCTAAGATGAATCCCAAGCACAGAAGAACGAGAGGATTGTTGAGCAACATTTTCAGTACTGATTAAAGGCCAGGAACAAAAGCCTACTTTATAGGTAGCAGTTCAACGGTAATCAGGCAACGCAATCCTTTATCGTAACTTATTATGTATAATCTGAAGTGTTTTTCTCCTTTGTACTGGCGCACAAACAAAACGCCTGTTCTTCGCACCGTTTGTAACGCATGGTTTCCATTTTTTTTCCCCAGTGATATCAGGTGTGTTTTTACCAAATGCGATAATAATTAGATACGATAAGAATTTTAGTCATGGAATTAATTAACTTATATATTGACCTTTACACTGCTCCATTGCCGTGCTTCGGCTAATTCAATTTCCCAGTTGCTTGGTCAGGTCCCTCCCATTCATTTTCACCTTGTTGTTTCTTTGCTAGGTGCGCTAGTTGGCAACACACGGCAAACGAACAGTGAAAAAAAAAAAAAAAAAAACAACAGTAGTACAAAAAAAAATAAACACCCATAACTGTTTGTGTTGATCGTGGGTTGAGTGGACGAAAAAACAAAACAAATTTCAAAGTGGACTGAAGCTAGTAGATAGATAACACACGTTAGCGCCAGCGATAAGTACTTTACGAAGTACGTGGGACGCAATGTCAACTGTAAAGGAGAAAATATCATTTCACTTGACATAGTCATGTAAGCAAATCACACAATCAGATAACGTTAGAAAAAAAAAACATTTTGTTTCAAGTGCGGGGGATTTACAGCCGAAAAGTTAGTGAATCTGTGAATTCGTCGACCATTATAAACTAATAAAATCTGAAACGATTAAAAAAAACACTCAGAATTTGGATTCATTACGCGCTGTTGACGTAGGTTAACATTTTTAGGCATGACCCAGAAGAAATAGCTTTTACTCCCTTATACTGATATGGATGGCCTTACTTGAATGGCAAGGTCGAACAATCACCATCGAGGGAGCCGTGCTAGTTACATATGGAACTGCTTTTGAGCGGATCGTAGGACAAACACTAGCCAACATCTTCCCAATTTGAGGATAGAAAAAAAAAGAATTCTATAACAAAGATAAAGGGCGGGGCACGTTCTGTTTTCCTTGCAGCATCTAGAACGTGAGAGACGGAAGATTTCCATGTGTCGACGAAGACCTTGCTCGCGGGGTATCCAATGAGACACCAGCCGCGTATAAAAGCTACAAGATGATGGGCCAAAGTCAGTTCACTCTTTCCTCTCCACTGCGCTCCCACATCTTGTAAGCGAGTCAACATGAAGACCTCAGTAAGTGAATTTTCACGTACTTTACTATTCAGACATTAATTTTGATTTTCTTTTCGATTCACAAGCTTGTTGTCGTTGTCTTGATGGCATGTGCCGTCTCCGCCCAGTTCCCAGCCGGATGGAACTACAACCCATTCCTTTACTACCCCTACACCGCACAACAACCGCCTGTCCAGGAAACTGCCGAAGTTGCTGCCGCTCGTGCCACTCATCTGGCCGCCCACGCTTCCGCAAGAGGGTCTCGTGTAATCGCCCCCCAGCCTACCCTCGTACCTGTATGGGGACAACCAGGTGCGATCCTGGACACTCCCGAAGTTTGGGCGGCTAAGGTTGAACACTACCGCGCCCATTCTGCGGCCGCCGCTGCCAATGGAGTCGTATCGACTCTGCCACCTCTGCAAGTGGTGAACCCGGCAGTCCCTCAACCAGTTCAAGACACTCCCGAAGTCGCTGCCGCCCGTGCTGCCCATTTGGCTGCTCACGCCGCTGCCCGCGGTAAACGATCCATCCAGGACACCCCCGAAGTGATGGCCGCCACCATCGAACATTACCGCGCTTACAACGCTGCAGCTGCGGCTAACGGAATCATGGCTTACTTGCCCGCACGTTACGCCAATATGCCCTGGGGAATGCCTCAACAGGTGCAAGAGACTCCCGAAGTAGCTGCAGCCCGTCGTGCTCACATGGCCGCACACGCTCATGCCGCTGCACGAGTTGCGAAGGTAATTCCCGTCCAACCGGCCCCTACACCCGTTTGGAGCCAACCGGCTGTGATCCAGGACACGCCAGAAGTTCATGCTGCTAAACTAGATTTCTTCCGCGCTTTCAACGAGGCTGCCACTCGCTCTGGTTAACTGGTTATTACTTCACCGTCTTAGTAAATAGTCATGCCCACGAATTTTAGCCTAAATCTGCCCATCCAAAATGAACAAATGCGTGATATTCTGGAGAAAACAAAAGAATTGTATAACGATTGGAAACGCCACTTTGAACTTTCTGGTTGCTGTTGTAAAATATACTTCTGTTGATGCGAATTTCTTTGCTTATTTAGTTATCGTTCCAAAGCCATCATACACGTGAGGTTACGTCTTCCATGATTCACTGCCTTGCCATAGGATATTTCTATCGCGTACCTGCCGCAAATCGATAAACAAACATTGCGCGTACTTTCCCCAAGTATCGCTAGATCTAATCGTTAAAACCAAATCCTTTCCTACGCATCTAATAAAAAAGCAGTCTAAACGATCATTTCGGCAACGCACAGGTCCCGATAAAACGGGAGTAAAATGCGATAAAACAAGCTGAAAAAACAAACAAAAAGCAAACAAAAACATTTCCACTGGCATACAACAAAGTACTACAACATGCCTGCGACATAGTTATGCAGTAAAAACGAGCTGAATACCAAATTGAAATCATGCATCTAATTATCGATCGGGTTCTTTCTGTTGTAAGCCAGATTTTTTCAATAACCAGTAATCAGTGCCTAATGATAAGGCGGTTATTTTGCTAGCCTCGTTCGAAAAAGATTAACGAATTTCATTCGCGAAAGTACGTTCGCCTTTCCCGCAAGTGACATAACAACATTATCAAATCATTGGCATTGAAAAACGTCCAAGGTTATGTTTTTTTTAATCCACGATCGTTCCCATTCCTTTTTTTAAAGATAATAAATATATTTCGTATTTTTTTACCTTTCTTTTTTATCTAGATTACATTGTTTCAAATAAAGGAAAAGATAAATTGGCAGTTATCATTACAAAGAAATGTCCAGCGTTCAAAGATCCCGCCCTTATTTCTTCAATACCAACTGCTGTGTCACCTTAAAAGATCAACGTGATTGGCTTCTGTTTCAATGGAATTCACGGAAGTTTGCCTGATTAAAATTCCTGGATATCTACGTTCACATCATCGAATGAATTGCTATAGATCCCACCCTAACCAGAGCGGTTTCATACCTTGATCGATTTTCCTTTGCAGTCTGATAACCACCAAAAAAAAATGAAGCCGTGTAGTTACACGTCCTCAGATTGCTAGTTTGCAGAGCAATTCGAAACGATGGCGTGGTCATGGTCGTCAAAAATGGGAAACAAAAAATCCTTGAGACTACGTGAATTTGGGCGAGGTCAACAATGACAATCGCCTGCCTTTTGATGTTACGCGAAAGGGCAGGACTATCATAATTTCACTTCTCGAATACTGGCATACACACAACAAACAATTTAGAGATCAAAGTTAATGATAGTGGATCGGACGATATAACTTTTTTTCTGCACAGAAGTTAGCCATTAATCACGCATTTGACGGGCAAACGAGATTATGGAACTACTCGTTTGCCAGCAGCGCCCATCGACCTTGCACATCATAAACTTGAATTTTTTTGTTTAAGGGCGGCCGACCAATTTCGGGCACAGCCCGTGTCATCGAAATAACTTTAGAGAGCCCTTGAAAAAAAAAAAGGTAATTGAAAGCGACCTTAACAGTGAGACCACAGACATGAAAATGGATTGAAATAAGGGAAGAGACTTTCACTTCCTTGTGAGTTGTTTGTCAAAGAGATTAATGCAACCCGATCGAATTGGAGGAATCGAAACCTTTCTAGCTCTTCGTGATAAACTAGATTTATGGCGGGGGCCCTCCGATTGGACAAGTGAAAGGTTGCAGAATTTTGACTAGCGGTTCGTCAACTTTTCACGGACGTCCAGATAAATGGTGATGCGTGAGGACGGGGTTAACCTCGAATGAAATTGGTAGTAGGAAGCGGGCCAAAGAATAAGGTCCATACTATCGAAACCGATGCCAAAGAACGTGCGTAGACTAGCGAACAATGGATATCTAGGAAACAATTGGAAGCGTAAGATCGGCCTTGGATCCTCGTAGCGCCTCCCCGCTAGAAGGCAAACTCTTCGACGGTATATAAAGCCGCAGTTGTTCTAGCATTCTCAATTCACTTTCCTCTCTCTCCTCTGCTCTAACGATAACTCTGCGAATCGACATGAAGACCTCAGTAAGTAAATTTGCAACTTCAAACTTTAAGCATTTAAAATTTGATCTCTTTGTTGTTCGATTGTCATCTACAAGGTGGCCGTCGTTGTTGTTTTGATGGCATGTGCCGTCTCCGCCCAGTTCCCAGCCGGATGGAACTACAACCCATTCCTTTACTACCCCTACACCGCACAACAACCACCTGTCCAGGAAACTGCCGAAGTTGCTGCCGCTCGTGCCACTCATCTGGCCGCCCACGCATCCGCAAGAGGGTCCCGTGTAATCGCCTCCCAGCCAACCCCCGTGCCTGTATGGGGACAACCAGGTGCGGTTCTGGACACTCCCGAAGTTTGGGCGGCTAAGGTTGAACACTACCGCGCCCATTCTGCGGCCGCTGCTGCCAATGGAGTCGTATCGACGCTGCCACCTCTGCAAGTGGTGAACTGGGGAGTCCCTCAACCAGTTCAAGACACTCCCGAAGTCGCTGCCGCCCGTGCTGCCCATTTGGCTGCTCACGCCGCTGCCCGCGGTAAACGATCCATCCAGGACACCCCCGAAGTGATGGCCGCCACCATCGAACATTACCGCGCTTATAACGCTGCAGCTGCGGCTAACGGAATCATGGCTTACTTGCCCGCACGTTACGCCAATATGCCCTGGGGAATGCCTCAACAAGTACAAGAGACTCCCGAAGTAGCTGCAGCCCGTCGTGCTCACATGGCCGCACACGCTCATGCCGCTGCACGAGTTGCGAAGGTAATTCCCGTCCAACCGGCCCCTACACCCGTTTGGAGCCAACCTGCCCCTACACCCGTTTGGGGCCAACCGGCTGTGATCCAGGACACACCCGAAGTTCACGCTGCTAAACTAGCTTTCTTCCGCTCATTTAACGAAGCCGCGGCTCGATCCGGTTAACCACATCAGCACCGATCCTCCATCAAGTCTTCTTTCAAGCATCACGCAAATGCCAAACGTTTTTGTAAATCAAATTGTTGCCCGATGGTTATCGAAACCGCCCTTTTCTCAAAAGAAAACGTGAACTGTTGTAAAATGAAATTTCCCTCTTTATTCGGTTTTGGTGATCCCCCGTCTGGCATTTATAAATAGACCAGTACTTTCAAATTTTCCACTCCTGTACGATTTTGTGATTCTACGGTAACGCCCATTTACGATGCGAGTATCAGCAATATTGCAATACAGTGATTTGCATACGTAGCTGAAACTCGGTTTGATTCTTAAAATAATCGTGGCGGGAGTCGAACCCGCAATTTTCGGATGACTCGGCTGAATGGTAGAAGTCCGACGCCTTATCCATTAGGCCACACGACCTATTAAATGGCCATCTACCCCAGCTAAACAAAAAATGCGACTGTAAAAACCTGCTCGTCAACCCCTTCTCATGACCCATTGAGAATTACCCAACAAGTAAGGGTAGCGCATCAGTTCGAGCTATTCAATTTCAAATGTTGTACAACAGATTTGGATTGATGTCACATGAATTTGTCAAGCAAACCGAATTTTTTCATTCAATGATGAATGGAAAAATATAGATTGAAAATAATTTCGAAAAACAGGTTAACATTCTGCTACTCTCATTCAAACAGATTAATGGGATCAAGTGTTCAAAGAAGTATTTGCTTGTCGTTAATTCATTTCCATTTCCATTATATAATAAACATAAACGAGCAGATACCGTACAACACATTTTTTCAAAAAGCAAAATGATTTTACTCGAGGCGGGACTCGAACCCGCAATTTTCGGATTAGAAGTCCGACGCCTTATCCATTAGGCCACACGATCTTACATATGCATCACCGCCAAGAAAATGCCAACTGGTCAAAACGCTAAACTCATTGCGAACTTCACGACACGAATATTCGTTATCTTTAAAACAACAAGGACCAGAACGTTCAAATACAGCCTTGTCCGGTTTAACTACTTTATTTCGCAGTTTAAATGTAATGGCCAAGTTGCGTGGTAACTAAAACATTACAGACAATTAGAGCGTTATGGCTGGAAGCTTAAAATAATAAAGTCCAAAGTACGTACAACTGTGCAACGCAACAGGTGTCAACAGTATATGACAAGCCAATAATAAAAAGAAAAAAAAACATTTAACCTTTACGATGTTTCACGCCATTTACTTCGCTAATTCTACTGGACATGGACAAAAAAACGGATGGGAAACTAACAGCCCTACGTTAACATACCGGCTACCCAGCGGGTAGAAGGCAGTGCCCAGCTCTCCTATTTGTAGCATTGCGTTGCCACCGATTAGTGAAATTTTTAACGCACATCTACACGTAAAGTGAAAGACGCAGATAGGTTACTCTAACGACCGTTGAAACTAGCTTAGACCAAACTCTGGCATTGACATTCAAAAAGCCCCATTACATGATTTCAATTTGGAATGGCGTGACGAAATAAGTTACAAATTCAGTTACACAAATAGAAATACATCGTTTCTGCACTGACCTTGTTTCTGATGCAATGGCTACCTCCTTTGTTGCTCTACCTCCATCCAAACTGCTATTCGATTCTGGCCAGCTGTGACGAGATGTACAGGCGGTGAGCGGGAAGAATTTCGTTGGTTCAGCGTAGAATTTATTTTGGGAAATATCAGTTCTTTTTCTTGTCACATGTTCATACAGTCTTGGAAGATTTTCCATCCCGTTTGCCAGTTCAACCAAACGTATCACGACACTTGAGTTAGATCGTATTGCATTTGCACAATGAGAAAATATAATTTAGAACCGCATTTACAGGCATTTTGAGAAACTAATGCACAATAAAGAGCAACAGTCGGGATTGATTTTCAAGTAAACGTTTGTGAGAGACAAAAATGCAAAACATCACGAGTGCGATTTGAGCCTCAACTGCTCCACTTAGAGGGAGAGGCTAAATGGCAAGAAAGCGCGAAAAAAGAAAATGGCGGCGGCCATCATGGATTCCTTGATCACCCTTCCTCCTACTTCTCACACGCTGATCGCTTCCCTACCTCAAAAATGTGGAGCTTCTCGAACAGTCGAGCCAAAGGATGAGGAAAGCAAAACCATTCAAGCTTTCTCCTCGTCTTTACTAGTAATGTGTGGTAGAGCCATGTATACAAAAGAATCTAATTGCATTACAATTACGAGTTAAACCCATAATATAACCAAACAAACAAAGCATTCATGATATTGGAGACGACAATGGTATGCATTATTCTTAGGTAAACCGGATCATCAAACAGTTCACAAATAGCTTACAACATTTAATTTTATCCATTACTAGGCAAATATCCCGTTTTGTTACATCCCTCAAGCAGTCGGGAGCGTTACACATTGACCAGAGTTTGATTATATCAGATTAGCAAATGCAACTTTATCTTATCTCTGCAGAAAGTCCTTGTCCTGTCCGGCTCGTGGACATTTACACCTGATAGTTGTACACTGTTGGTGATTATGTGTTGACAGGCTCAAACTATAAAACACTTTAATCGTATACTCTGTACACTGCAATGTTTTCGATGTTTATCAAATATCGGTTAAACCCGAAAGGCGTGCAATAAAAAAACGTGGCAGACGACGCACTTCGGCTGTGCGCACGGCACACAAAAACGTTTTTAGATACCAACGACTTTTGATCGCCAATGTCAAATACCGTTGGATAAAGATAGAAATTGAGTAATTTTTAAATTTGAGGTTTGAAGCCGAGTATAAAACGGGACCTAAGCGGTTAGACTGATGTTTATTCAAACGCCCGAAGATGCTACGCACAGCCACATTCGTTCTCCTCTGCTTGGCAGTTACCTTAGGATGGGCCAATCCTTTAGGTAAGATTTCATTCTTGAAAATGCAGTTCTAATTTTAAGATTAAAATCGTATTCTGTAAAAAAAAGGTAAGGCTGTAGAAGAGAGAGATCCGGAGCTCAACCCAGACCTGTTCGAAGGAGATATTATGGGTATTAATCCAGGAGAGACGGTAAAATACTATAGCTTTATGAAAATTGGTAGTTATCTTTACATGGTATTAATTAATTACATGAAATGAGCAGCCGAAGAGTGCCGTCATCGATCCCACCATCCTTTGGCCTAATGGCATCGTATATTACACTGTTGGCGCCGGATTCAGTGAGTTCCTGAATCAATTAAAAAAATACCTCTGTTAAAAGCTTCTTCTTCTTTGCTGCAGCTACACAGGAACGTGCAACTCTCGATGAGGCTTTTGCCATCTACGAAGCCAACAGCTGCATTAGATTCGTTCAACGCACAAACGAGGAATACTACGTGTCCGTCCAGAAGACTGGTGGCGGGTAAATTCACATTACGACATCCCAATCGTCTTTTCCTAATCGCTTATCATTTGTTTTCCAATGTGACAAAAGGTGCTACAGCTACATCGGTAGGCGCCCACGTCTTTTGCAGCCACAGACTCTATCCTTGGACTCCGGTTGTTTCCGTTGCACAGCTACTGGATGCAAAACTGGAACCCCCATTCACGAATTCTTGCACGCACTGGGTTTCTATCACGAGCAGAGCCGCACCGATCGCGATGATTATGTAACCATCAATTACGCCAACATTCAGCCAGGTAACATACACAAAGCACTGATAACATGTGACTTTCAAAGACAAATCCACTATGATTATTTACTTTTTTAAAAGGCAAAGAAGGCAACTTCGAGAGCTACGGAACTGATGTCATCACGGATCAAGGACTGGCTTACGACTACGGTAAGCATCACTTTTAGCAGAATGCAGTATCTTTTCTGCAAAAATTTGTAGTGCATCATTAAAAACTATGCATTGATCTTGGCATTTAAAGGATCCGTTATGCATTACGGAGCATACGCCTTCGCTGTCGATCCCAACGTCCCAACTATTATCGTACCTGACGGCGTTTCTATTGGTCAACGAGAAGGTTTTAGCGAGGTAATTAAATATCAAATTGGCACATTAACCAGAATCTTGATAAATCATTCCTTCAATTTTTTTTAAAGCTTGATTTGGCCGGCCTTAATTTGCTTTACGGATGTGCTGAAAAGAAAAACGCCGTTGCTACCGCATAAGCTGCAGAAGGAGAAACTCATCAACTACTTACCCCATCCAACTTTAGAATTAACAAACACAATAGCAATCGACAATTCGTTGACTAATTGGCAATAAATCAATTGAAATTAGATGAGATTAGCACCTTGACTTACCAAACAGTAGATGATGAATGAAACGAGAGACCTAAACACCGCAACAAAATATTTGTATGGAAAAGATTCTAATTGTGATTAGAAAATAGCTTACTAGCATGCTTCACTTGACTGTATGCGTGAAAAAAACACAGGAAACATCACCAGGTACGAATCCAGCAGGGCAAAAAAGAACTGGTCCGCGGATGTCATCTGTATCAAAATGGGTGGTTCTTGAATGGAAATTTTTGGAATTTTAACTGCCAAGTTTGTAAGGCACAAAAACTGTGGATAACAAAAGTATGATGGCACACCCCTTTAGCTTAAACATCCTTCAAATAAACAACAAAATGGAATGCAAAATCAAAATACAATGAAGCAAGCTGCTTCGAATGTTTGGGAGAAACAGAATAAATGTGTAGTCAAACCGAAAAATATTTGAAAAGCTAGATTTCGTCTATTCCAGCATTATTCCAACGCATCAGTGCAGTTTCGTTGAATCGTTCAAATGTCCAGCGCTGAGTCGGAGACTCATTGTTGCAGGTTGCAACATAAAGCTCTTTGCGGCCTGGATCACAGTCCAAGCAACGAGGATTTCCTCCGTGAATTAACTGCAAAGTTTCCTTTTTATGAAAACAAAAGTAGATTTTAAATGTGTCGCTAAATAATATAAAAACATAAATTTATTTTACTGGATCGTAACGCCACAATTGGTTTCCTTGGGAACCATGGCATCCCCATAGTAAAACAGGTGCCTGGGCATCGAGGCTTGAAACGTCCCAGCACATGGTTCTTTTATGCGGTCGAATATCTTTGTGCCACGTCAACGCAAATTGCTGTGAAATACATTTCATTTACGAAAGAAAAAATAACAATAATGCTCCTTTGAATAACAAACGCTCCTTGTTTACCTGTTCACCAGATCTACCAAAACCATCTTTGACGCACGGTTCTAAATTAAACCGTTCATTTTCCTTCTTGAATTGCGTATCGATACACAAAGTCGTGTCAGCTTTGCTCCGAATCTGGGGCAATTGAAACATTAAAATTTAGGTATCCAAATGTAACGACCAAGCTAAATACCTCGCCTGATGCAAAATCCGGAGGTTCGATTGGTGGGTATTTCTTTGGCAGGTCAAAGGCGATATTTTTCATGAACCATTTGAACGACTGGAAAAATTAAAAGGAAAAAGTTAATCGGTGAAAATTTATAATTGATGAAACGTCCGAACCACACCTTGCACTGGAGTCGCTCCCGAATTTCGTACTGAGCTGTTAAATCACCCACTTCAAGGTTGCGGTATTGAGGACGGCGCAAGTACAAATATTCTTTATATTCATCCATCCATACCTCGGCCACACGTTTGTAATTCTGAATCGAATCAAACCACAAGTTTAACAGATATTGTCGGTTTTCCGTTCAATTCAAAACGAAAGTACCCTGCCGACAAAATCGCCTTTAGCACTGTTTGGGAATGGAGCATATTTCCGGTAGATGTGCCCAATCCTTGAGCAGGGGGCGTCTAACATCTGCCCACCGCACTGCCATATCTGACCGTATGGAAGTGGAAAATTAATAGCATCAGAAGCAAGTAATCAACCGTGAAACATGAATGAATTCGTACTTTGAAAGAAAGTTCATATTGTTCACCGCCCCAAATTTCCAAACCCTCATCGTAGCCACCTAATTCGAAAAAGAATTTTTTGCTGATGGCGAAGAGCCCGCCAGCCATGATTGGACTTTTAAAAGGCCGTGCAGGATGTTTAAGGTCTTCTGGGAGCAATGGCAACCTTTTGTAAAAGAATTCCCAGTCGAAAGCTCCACGCGCTCCTTCATCTTGAGCTCTAGAGTTACAATGTTTTTTATTACTTCCTTGGAAAGGCAAATAATAATACGAAACCACTACCTGTAGGCGAACGTCTCAAAATCAATAACGTCTATAAATGGACAGACTACAGTTCGATAGTCTTCAGCAATGGGATCTGATTCAATATTCAAAATTGATTGCTCAATTCCGAGTAAAAAAAAGTAATATAAGACGAGCGGATCATTTTGCTTACCTAACAAAGGTGGAAGCCAGTTGACATTTGCCTCCGAATGAGAATCGAGAAAAATTATGACATCGCCTTTGGCACGTCGAGCTCCAGCCATTCGAGCGCGGATAAGGCCGGATCTCTCGGCCAGATGAATGACCCGAACTCTGGGCATATGCTCGGTGACGTAGTCATCCAACGGTTTTTTGCTGTGTTCTGTATAAATACATAAATTAAGTACCTTACATAGCAATTCATCATAATAGGGGGGAAAAGACCTTTGGTGGACGCATCATCGACTAAGATCACTTCCAAAAGGTTGGCAGGTGCTCGATTTAATGCACTGTACGCTGTTCGAAGCAACACGGAGAAATGCTCATTATGGAAGGGAACCACAATACTGGCAGTTGGAAGATCTTCAACATAATTTTGTGCCTTGCAACTTATGGATACAGATAACATGTCATAGTTAGACCAAACCAAAGATATAAAATTTAAATGAATTAATAGAGAGTGGAAAGTGTACTCTGGATGCCTGATGTCCTTTAATGTACGACTGAGATTAATTCTATCACTGACAAGGGCATTGAAGCCGTTGACCTTGTACAAAGCATCTTTAAGTTTTTCATCCTCAGGTGATAGGTAGAAGGCCAATCCTTGTTCTCCAGGACCTGACAAAAAACATTCTGCTCAAAACAATGAGACTCTAGAAATTACTGTTTCTCATTTTACCAGTTTTTTTGGACTCTTCTTCAATTTGCTTGTAATTATGCCAATCAATTTTTTTCAGGGAATGGGGTTTCTGAGAAATGATACTTTGGTAGTTAAATAAATACAATTAAACAAATTGAAGTTAGAGTTACCTGCCAAAAGTCACGAGTATCCTCCTGATACATTGGCAAATTTGCCCAGGAGTCTTTGAGCCACGCAGCTTTACCTTCAATGTCAACCTTGTTGACAACATCCCCTTTCGAAAGTACAAAAACTAATAGAAGTCCAGATGCCACACAGACAAGCAAGATACGAAAGGCCAAACGATAATGTCGCCTCGAAAATGTGATGGCCGGCATTTTCTACCTAAGACACGTTTACAACAACCGGTACATAAACGACAGAGCTTTGAGCGCACATACAGTTTACAATAATACGGATTCCCAACTGTCACTGGCTAAGCTACACGTAGTCTAGAATTCAGCTGGTCTCCAGACCCACAACTATAGTGAACATCCCCTCGATTTTATTTTTAAGATGACGGTCGCAGATAAGCCAAACGGCTACGTGAAACAGGAAAGTCTGGAATACACGCAAGGCAACAAAGTTACCAACAACAACAGAACAGGTTCCTTTACGACTGTCTGCGTGTGTGTGCCGTGTGTGTGTGTTGTTGGCAAAGGAGTATAAGCCAAAGGTTCATTGACTTTCCGCTAGAGTACCACAACAAACAAGACGACTATTTGTCGCCTACTTTCACTTAGGTTTTTTTATGAAGAAAACGCATGATTAAGCAAGTTACGAGCCGTATCCTTTATTAATTACACACCATCTACTTACACGTACGCAGCAGATGTAGTTGCGGTTTGCCACGGAAAGTTCTCACACGTTCTGCACTTTTTTGAAAAGAACGGCGCAAATTTTACTGCCCATAGACCTTGTCACACCTAATAATATATCATATGATTTATTGTGTGATAGTTTTCTGATACGCGATACAGGATTTACGAATTTTCTTCGAAGAAAATGGTAAGACCAAACAATAAAATCAAGGCACCATCACCAGGTTCTAGACTTAAAACAAAAACACAATACGGTGAAATAAAGTTTCCAGCTCCACTCCCCCGATTCCAATCGCCATACAAACAAGAAAAATTTAAACAACAAAATGAACGTGATAAGAAAATATTCACGCTCGTACTGAGGGGGGATTACCATCAAGAGGTATAAGATAAGACACTAAATTTTGTAAAGACACGTGATAGATAAACAAGATTGCTAACTGCAGTCTTGACACAAGATAAAGAGATGATTTCAAGTCGGGAAAAATCAATTAAGACACTTGGAGATAATGGGTCAACTTTGTGAGGGCAACACATAATACAAGTGAATGCGGTTGTTCATGGAACTTACCGAACGCAATATATCATAGATATATGGGACACAGAAAAATCGCCCATTCTGAAACTAATCGATTCCAATGTCATGTCTCGATCAAATCAATTCTCTCCACAAACTTCACATTCTTGCCGCATACAATAACCCCGAGCTGCTGATGGAAGTAAACACCAGCGCTAACAAAGGATTACCCGTTTAAAAAAAAACGGATGCGAAAGAGGCGAGTTACAGGATGGTAACGAACTGATGACGGGAATAGAATTGGTGAATCGACGGTCAGTAACCGGGCAACAATAAAAAAAAACGGGAAAAAAACAACAATGGAGAGGAATGACAAACAAGACAGAAACACATTTGATAAAAAGGAATTCGGCGACACGGGCAAACGACATGGAAATTACCTTCCATGTGGACAAAACGAACGGGTTCAAAACATGAGTGGGGTCAATAGATCTCTTGCAATTTAGAACAAATAACACATTTCCTCTTCGAGTATCAAAGAGAAACCAGACGACAACCAGACCTTGTACATATACATAAACATAACAAATAAAACGATAACGAAAGTTTGTAAAACCGCTTAAATACTTTAACTACAGTTAAAGATGCGGATAATAACTGGGAAAAATGAAATTAAATCTTTAAAAAAAATAATATACATATATATATATACACATCTGGTTGTTTCTCGTCATGGATAGTGTGATTACAGAGCGTAGGGCTGGCAGAATTGGTAGACAAGTCTCTGCGACCGCTCCGTCTTTTTCATAATGCCTTTACGATAGTATTGGCGGATGGAGCGGCTGAGCTTGTCGTAATTCATGGCCGGCCTGTTTTTGCGCTTCCCCCACAATTTGGCGACCCGAACGCTGTCCTCAATCTTAAAAACGCCCCTCTGCCGGTCCAGCCAGCGGATGGCCGAACCGTGGACGGCCGGCTGCGAGAGCAGTTCTTTCAGGAATTGCCACAGGTGAATGTGCGAGCCGTTGGGAGATGGCGCCGTTGTTGCTTGACCCGTTCTCGACGATGCTGAAGACCCTGCCCGTTCCTCATCTTCTTCCTCATCTTCCAATTCTTCCACTATTCAATGGGGAAAAAAGGGGTGGAACAAAAACAAAGAAACAGTTTAATTAAAATGCGAATAAAGAAGCCAAAAAATATTTCACATACTTTCAGAGGCCATATCTTCCGAGCCGGAATGTGTGTGATCCGAATAAGGAGAAAGTGCGCCACGCTGAGATGAGGTTGATGCTGGGCTGGGTACAGCCAGCAGGTGTTGTCCAGCTGACAGCATACTGTTGGAAGAACATTGTTGCGGTTGTTGGAGATCCTGCGTGGTGTTGATCCAGCAAGCCAGCAGGTCGCTCATATCCGCACAAGGTTCATCTACTTGGATGGTCGGTACCATGGGCGCGGTGGAAACATTTGCAGCTTTAGATGCTGCAGCCGCCGCTGCAGAGCGCTGGTTCCAAGCCGAGCGCCAAATGTCCAGTTTAGCGTACAGAGTATCGCCACCTTGAGGCGCTCTGGTACGGAATTCCTCCTCCGTCAAAGCCACCAAAACGGCCCCTTCCATGTGGAATCGTTCCAGCGGAATTGGGCCCAAGGCGCACTGGCGAGACGTCCACAAAAGCCAAGCTCGAACATCATCAGCTGACCACTGGCTCGGATCTTAACAATTAAAAGAAAAAGAACATTAGTTTAAAATTTCTCCGTTAGATGGCAGCATATAGAAAAGAGGCGGCAAAAACCAATCGTCGTTAGGGGCGTGTTCAAGCAAATCTTTTTTGGGTTTTTCCGAGCGTTATGTCGAAAACAGACGATGACGCCATGCTTAGAGAGAAGGGAGCGGTTTGAAGGATTTATTTTTTTTCCCCATTCCTGACTAGAATTGAGAGAGAGAAACAAAAAACGAGCCTTGACTCGTTACCGTGTAAGGTCGCCTCAAACGTAGCGCGAATGGGGAAAAAAAGGGGCGGCATAGTCACGGCCGCGGACGCGTTATGATACACTTCGAAATGAAATGAAACAAAAGAAAAAATAGTCTACACGTCGCACAGGGTCTGCTGTCACAGTTGGGAAATCATCAACCTTGGACATCATTTAAAAATGAAAACCCAAATCAAACCGCAAGAGAGAAAAGAGGGACCTGTTTTTGTTTCCATCGTTGAAGGGGGCGTTTTTGTTTTTCTATTTTCTTGCGATTGGCGCTCTCCCCCAGACGCCATTTTTAGCCCTGCGGGGAGCTTTCCACGTCTGACCAAAAGAAAATTCAGTCGCCAAAAGATGAAAGAAGATGGACAATCTAACAGAGCGTGAGTCGAGTTTTTAGCTGCAGGAAATCTCAATCTGATGAATTATTCAAAAAAAAAAAAAGAAAAAGAAAAAACGAGGGCGGTTTCGTGAGCCAAGAAGTCAAAAAAAAAATCAGTTCTCTTTTTTATTTCTAGTTTTTGCCTTTTATTTATTTTATTTATATATTTTCTTTTTCTGCATCTGATTGACCTTCCCTTTGGGCGCCCTTTTGTTTCGTTCGAAAAAGGAGAGAAGCAAATAAAACAAAATAAAAAAATAGTAAAAGGGGGTTCCCGCACGAAACGCAGGACGAATTTTTGGCCGCGGGACATATGGGACCTTGGGCCGCCATGGAATAAAATATGGTCGAGGAAAAATAATAGTAATGCGAGAGACTTTGAGGATTTTTAGAATCGCGCGCGCTCACATTTTTTTTTTCCATCACAAGAAAGAAGAAAAAAAAAGCTGCCCGAGGAGTAGTTCTTTTTTTCTTCGGACTGCAACTCTTTTGCCCGAAAGAAAAAGACCCTGAGAAGACTGTCGAGCGAGGTCGTTCCCAAGAGTTTGATTTACATACCACGCACCTCTCAGTCAACCACTTGATGGATCGAGATAACGAGAAATCCACAATTCAAAAACAAGAAAAAAGGAAGATGTAAAATGTTGTAAGACTTACTGGGAGAAACACCAAGGATCTCGCAGGTGGAGCGTACTTCCTCGTTGACCTGTTCCATGACCAGACTGAGAACTGATGCCAATCCCTGAGCACTGTTAGGATTGCCGTTTGGCCAATAGGCAGCATTGGAAGGCTTTTCCGTTTTTATGCTCATCTCCTGAAGCTGATGTTGAGCTGGAGGAAGAGCAGCGATGGCCGATCCGATCTGATTGAGGAATTGCAAATGGCAGCGTTGCTGGTAATCGTCGGCGGCCGGGCGTAGGCACTGGCGCAACAGGGCGTGACCTTGGCTGCTGGCCTGCTCTTCCTGCTTAATCGTGATAGGCTTACTGCTGCTGCTATTGTTATTTTCTTCCAAATCTTTTATGTCGCTGTAGTAATCAAACGTGTAATCGTCCAGCAATTCTTCCAACGATGATGCAGCTACAATTTCGTCTGTTTGCGAGTTATTGCATCCAAGTGGTTCGCTTTTGATGACCATTGGCGGTGATCGGTTGTAATCGGACCAATACGACGGCGGTGAATAGTTCCACGTAGAGAAGGTGGGCGACGAAGGCACAGTCTGTCCGCCAGTGTAAGGCACTTCCAGGAAGTTTTGCCCACCACCGTTGTGTTGTTGTTGGTGGTGTTGATTAAAATCCGCCAACGTCGACGATGCCTGGATGGCGGCGGAATTCGGCTGCTGCATCAGAGGCTGCGGGTAGGCAGCGCTGCAAGGCACCAACTGAGCCATCTGTTAGCCGTCAACATTCCATGAGCAAAACAATCCAATCAAATTCAACTTGTGAACCTCTTCAGGGGAGTCGCGCACAATATTACTTGAAATCAATGGCGTCGTCGAATTCGAAACTAATTTTGTTTATTTCTTTCTCTTTCTAAGTTTTGTTTTCCCTTCTACATTTTACGCCCACCAGAGAAAGAACTTTGGACAACGATAAACATCAATTCTTTTCTTCTTTTTACTGGCTGGGACGAGGGGAAATTTCAAATTTTGGAGGGGGGAAGTAGTAAAGAGAAAGTGGGTCGCCGTTGACGTCAGAATCGGAGAAACAAAATACAAAATAAAAAAAGCATCTAGCTTCCCTCCCTAAAGGCTTTCTTCAGGAGAAAGCTGCACCTGAAAATCAGCTATTTTCTCTAGTTTTCTGTGCGTATGTGATTTTACTTGACATTCCAGTTTCACAGGTGAACTTTTTTTTTTGTCCCAAAACAGAAAGAATAAAAAAAAACGTTTTGGACTTACCGAGTCTATCGGGCTGTGAGGGTAAACGAGCATTGTGGAAACGTCTTTTCTTTTCGAGAGTTCGTCGAAATCACTAGCAAATGTAGAAATCACTCAAAGGAGGACGATTCGACGTTAAATGAAAATGTCAAAATAAAAATAGTTGTTGGGGCGAAATAAAAGTAATCCTCAAGTACGTTGGGGCAGAAGTTTAAAGGTTGTGTAGCGTACTAAGGAGAGAGCGATTCTATGCGACCTGCGCTCATGACGATCCAAACTCGACTGACGTCACAGAGGGCGGCAGCCAGCAACTAAAAACTAAAATCCAACACACGTACACACTAGAAACTCTTTTTTTGCGTTGCCTCCCTCTGTTAGTGCCTGGTGGTCAGGGGTACCAAGCCGCTGGCTATGACTCCATTGCATTCTTTTTTTCTTTCTTTTCTCTTTCAACTGGTTTTGTTTAATAAATTACATTCGTTCAACTATACGAAATGGCCGGAACATTTTTGAACAAACTCCAAAAACTGAACTTTGATCCGCATATGACTGAATACCTCAAACACCTGGGTAAATTGCTTGTTCAATTTAGAAACGTAACCAATTCGATATAAAGTGAAAACTCGTAAAATTAGTAAACAGATTAACTCCTTTTGACTCGTAGAATAGAGCAGCGAAAAGTTTGGCTACCATATTGCATGACAACTCAGTATCAACAGCATGGACGAGAAAGGACAGAGCAAGTTCACGAACACCTCACTCGTCTGTTTGCTTATCTTTTCATCCACGGGGTGGACAAGTGTTTCTTTCTCCAACGCCTGCAGTTTTGTTTCTTTTTCTTTTTTAAAATTTTGTTTTTACAAATACTATCTGTAACAATAAAATTTCTAATTTTTTTTATCATAAAAAGAGATATAGATGTTTTTCATTTGGTTTGAAAAATTCCAAGGGGGTCACGAGGATGAGTGTAAACTCCATTGTGGTGGCGCTACCGTCGATCTTTAAACTCTTGAACCATGGCGCTTCAGGATTGACGTCAAACCGTGGTAGCAAAGTTAGTTAAAACGTATTTACATTTACTGATTAAGCCACATGTTCACATCTTTAATCAAAACCTTTATCAAGTACACAATGACATGCTGAATTCCTTTCAAAACAAAACGTCGGACCACTAAGGTGAGCAAGATATCGGCCATTTTTTTCCCCTTTTAGGTGGAGGAGAAGGGGGGATCAGGTGGTTAAACCAAATCATCTGGTTTGAATTAATCAAGTTTTGGCTACGATTGTTGCTTTAGAAAAAATAATAATAACACGAATGACTAGCTAGTTTTTCCTCGTCCACTGCTTTCCATCTATCAGGTGTGGTCATCTGTTAAGGCGGCCATTACTCATTCGACTCATAAATATTCTAAGCCAATTTAAGGGTTTCTAAATTATACTCACGTAGCAAGTGTGTACGACCGGTATTAGGGTTCTTCCCCCCTTTTTAAAAATGTTTATCTATCATCTTTCTTTCACTGATTTTTCAAAAGCATTTTTAATAAAATATGTACAGTGTAAAACATGCTGCTAGACATTTTCACTTTCTTTTGTCAGGTTTTGTACGGTGGGAAAAAGGACGGAAGTGTCAGATCATCACATCGCCAAAGGGATAGAACTATCTTGCCCTATTCACCATTGAAACACCTTCCTTCCCAAAGTTTGATGGGGAAAAAAAAGGAGAAATCATTGTAAGCGTGTTAGTATACTTTTTTGGCCTAGCCCATTCTCTTCTTCCGGCAAAATGATGATTTGCGGGCGGCAAATATTTATAATAAAGTCAAATGACTTGCATGTTTGTTTTTTTTTGTTGCTATACTTCACAGTTCTATGGCAAAAAGGGATTAGCATGGCTAATTCACTGCAAAAGAATATCGGGGTATTTTTGTATTCTTCCTCCCGAAACTGAAGAAAACAGTTTTTATTTTCTACACAATTTCAGGAGAAAAAAGGAATTTGTCATCTTTCCGAAGATTTCTTAAAATAATTCAGACAATATAATTATGCACGTAAGGTTAGTATGTTGCTATATATTATAGTTCGTACAATGATTCCGGATCTTCTTCCTAACCATTTTTTTTTCTCGATTTCAGACACAATATTTTGCTTTCGGGTTGTCACATACCATCCGGAATCTTACACATCCTCTACAATATTTTTTTCTCAACCAGAAATGTTGTGTATGCGTGTACGTTGCGGTTTTACTACGACAGCAGCGTCATATCCCTTGGAAAAACACAAGAAAAATCGTAAGGCATAATCGACGAAAAACCACAAGGTTTCCGATAAAATAACAAAGCAACTTGTTTTTTTTTGTGAATTCGTTCTCTGTGGCTCTCGGTTACAGGCCTATATGGTGAAATTGGAATGCGTGTTAGCGACCCTGTCCTGAATTTGTTGCTGGGCACAGTCAAGCAAACCGGTTTACGCAAGCCAATAAAGAAGAAAATTTAAAATTTGATATGCCACTACCGATGAGATATACCTAGACATTGGGAGACACAGTTGGACAATTCCAGCAAAGAACAATGCAGCTGGTTTGCAAATTGTGTCAACATGGATCGACAACTTGCCAAGGTAAACAGAAATGCTATTAATATAACGATATGCTCGCACACCAGATTTAGAGCAAAAAGGTCATTGAATGATTGATTCAAATTGACTTGAAGGACGAACATTTTTTATCAAGTTAAAAGTATAACCTAATTTTTATTTTCAAACTATTTCGTTCGGTGGTTGTAATAGTTTTTCAGCCAAAAAAAAAAAAAAAAACACCCACGCAGAAACACGTCCCGCCAGTTCGCGTTTTGTCTTAAAAGTAGGACAGGAAAAGTAAAGATATTTCCCCAGTTCTTTACGCAATCGTTGGAGCGAGAATTTTGGGCGCAAAGAATCGAGAGGAGAGAGTTTTCTGGTGCGTATGCGTGATCTTCGTGGAAAATGGCCAATTACTTAGTTTATGCAGGTAACAGACATCCACGTGTGTTGCGTAAAACTGACCAACAACAGCAGTGAGAGGTGAAGCTGTAAAATCAGGTCAAGATTCGACTTTCTCAATCAATGTCTTAATCTTTTATGTTTTGACGTTTTTTCAGCGATGGTGACATCCTGCGGGCCGTTACTCACCGTGGCGCCACATTCGACTTTTTTGGAAGTGCGGGCTGAACAAACGTGCTGCAATAATAGTAATTATATTTATATGTCTATAGTACCTGACGGACTAGTAGGAACTGACTGTATATACCGCAGCTATTATCATATGGCCAGCAGGTAGTGGTTTTGGTTCTTTTCAAGTCATCTTGAGGATATGCCGATATATAAAAACAGCGCGCGTCTCCGGGTTCAGTTCATAATCACACACACACGTAATACGCATTCCATCGCAATGTGGTAGACTGTAGAAAAACTGCGTGTTCCAGGCTTTGCCGCTTTTCATCAAGAACGGGATTTTCCTCAAACGTAAAATATTTTTTTAAAGAAATATTTTTTCCTTTTTCTTCGAAATTTTTTTGGACAAATGTGATTCGATGACAATTTGTTTTAATTCTTTTGGAACGATTTCATTTAAAATTTAGTTACCATGCGGGTGGAACGGAAAAAAAAGGAATTCGATTAAAATCGCAATTTTCAATGTCCCCCCGGTCATGTTTTTATCTGATGGCGACGAGCAATTCTTGGACGCGGTTTTGGAATTATTCACACCAGGTAGCTATATAAAATTTGGAAAAAAAACACCCTCTCTGTTGCATATATTCTTTTTGATTAAAAAGAAATATTCTTTTATTGCTAGAAGCAGAGCCAGGAACCGTTCTTTTTTTTTTTTACTACTAGGTACTACTCAGGCATTTTGTTAAAAGGAAAGCAAGAATCGACAAAGAATTTTATTTCGTTTCTACCTGCGTCGTTGGATGGCAAGAAACATTTGACCTTGTCTGTTGTGACGGAAAAGCCAACGACGATGACCAAAAGGCACAAATAGATAGAGAGCTCGTTTCAATGCCACGTCCTTGTCCTCTGTTTTTTGTTTTGTTTTTAACTAACCTCTTCTTCTTCTTTACAGATTGGATTCCACCATTTTCGAACGAGTGCTGGCTGTTGCCTATCTCATATATCTATAGACTGAACAGTCCGATAAGTGATACATGTCGAAACACATCCACATTTATCACCGTCTACGTAGACCAACTGCAGCGACATTTACGCAAATGGTCAAACGGAGGCTACTTGGTGTTACATGATGGCTCGCATATCCTGATTAGAAAAAAAAATGTGATTGAATATTCGTGACGCAAATCGCAGCACATGACAACCTGCCTTCTATTTGATTGCCCATCATTATTGTCACTGGCTGCGCAATAGGGCAAACAAACCTAATGCTGCATTGCTGTTTATCGTAGGTGAGCTTATTATAGTACATATTGCGGCAGTTATAACCATAAAGCTCTTTTTTTTTTTTGTTACAAGGACACCCTATCGCTATGCCATTTGTATAGTGGAACTGATGCACATTGTTTTTTTCCCAACTGATAATGTGCAACGTGTCGTAATTGCCGCCTAGCCTATACAGTTCACCTTTTCTTCGGGTTCGTCAGATCGCTATTGTTTCGTCCAAGTAAACCGGTTACGGGCATAGGTGCGCCACTGCGTCGATGAAATAGGCGAAAAACACAAACCACGGGACTGGCAGCCTCTTTTTTTTGTTATCTTAAATAGGATTTTGTCTCAAGGAGAGTCCGATGTTGAATAGCGTTAGACATTGCAGATTATCTGCTACGTGCAACTTCAGGGATTGCAAGAGGGGGAAAAAAAAATACGTAACGATATGTAATAAAAGAAAAACGATGTTTTAATGAAATGTAGCGTCTTTTGATGTATAACATTAAAGTAAGAAAACCAGTTCAAAGGGGATTAACATGCCGGCGCACCTGTACGTCAATAAAAAAAGAAGTGACACACACAGACAAAGTAGACGTATTAGTTTAAGTCTGACTTTGATCGCGGTTGACTTGCGTGAAAAATTCGTTTAGGCTGGTCGTGTTACCTGCGGATGTGAATTGCCTGTTTATTGAAGCAACAAAATTTTGACGATTTGGCAATATCACCAAAGAAAGAAAAATTCAATAAAAAAAGCATACTGATAAAAAAAAATACTGTTTGCTGGAAAGAAATGACTGCATGACGTAATTTTAATTACAATGTCGGTGCATTTTCTTTTCTCTCAAGTTGTCGCATAAATTTATGGTACGCGTTTAATCTCGTTGGTATCAAGGGTAGAATAGCCACACGTTTTTTTATTTGTTTTCCTAACAGGAAAACAAAAAACGCGTTTTTCTAAAAGTTTCTTGCAACTTTTGAGTTATGCTTGGGTGTTCCAAGTTTGTCTGGCCAGGATTATAACAAGTGAATCGCATTGGCGGGCACGAACGCCTCGTAATATAACAACCAAGGGAAAAAAAATACCAAAAAACCTCTTGAATATTGAGAAAATTTCCAAATTTTCTTTAGCTCATAAATGCGTCAAAACATCATGACACTAGCTATAGGGGAAAAAGGAGTATTAAAGAAAAACAAAGGTTAATTTTTACTTCGCCTGTAGAATGTATCTTTTTCTTTGAAAGGACAAATAGAAAGAATTTGGTCGATGGATGAGAAATGTTTAATCGGCAATTCTTGGAAGGAATTTTTCTTCCATTGTTTACTTTTTGACGTAATGTAATGTCGGCACGCTCTGTGTGAGACGGCAAATAAAAATGAAAAAGGTCTGCTCTGTCTAGTCTAGCAAGCTCGTGGTATATACAGTGCTATATCTGACTACACCAGCCATAAAAAAGCGAAATACACACAGCAAAAAATAAACGCCAAAATCCCGTGTGTTAACTTACCTTGGCAACGAGAAAATTTACTGTCTCGAATTGGGATGAACAACGATGAGGAATAGCTCCGGGCATCAAGTCTAGCACTAACTCGGGAACGTGATGATGCAACAGACACACAGACGAAATGATCCTTTTTTTTTTTTGCGTACACACACCACCTGATGGCGTGTGTACATATTTCTACGGTAAATAAATATGTATATGTAAACAATTTCCTGGTGCATATTTGATTACACGGTCGGAGGCTTTTTTTTTGTTCTTAAAAGTTTTAACGACTCCAGACACCTCAAGTTGCTTTTCTTGCAAAATCTAAACGCGTCATAAGAAATTAACACATTTTTTTTAGAGATAAAACAAAGAGTTGGTTATGTATAGAAAAAGGATATAAATTTTCTTATGTCTTAATGAGTTAACGAATGCCTTTTTTTTTTTCGCGCACATGTGTGCCTTAAACACGATAAACATTGGATTTTTATCGCATTCCGATGGCCAGTCATCGCAAAAAGTGCACATCTTTCTGCCAAGTAAAAGGCGTGTTTGCTACGCACCCGACAGATGGCAGTACAGTCAGATGGAGAAAATGAGGGTCTAGCGGGAGGGGGGCTTTCTTGGCAATCGAATTATTGCCATCGGAAACGGGAATAAAATAAGGAATGTAGTAATTTTAACAAACAAAAACCCTTTAGGCAGTGGTTGAGTCATCAACCTAATGCACTCTCTTTTTTTTTTTTACTTTTTTTTTTCCTTTCCTTTATTCCATAAAAAAATTACTGTATTGAGAAATATATTCCGAGGCTTCGGATTGCTTCATGTCTGTGGCATCCGCACACAAACCAATTCAACGTGACGCGCAAAGAAAAAAAAAGGGAAAGATGGGGACGAGTCATTAACACAATATGTTGCAGTTTCATCTTAAAGGCTTATGGTGCAGCAATTAAGAACATATTTTTTCTTTAAACACAATAATAATAATAATAATAAAAGAGGCGAATGATAGAGGCATATATGATTAAAACCACAAACCTCCATCATCATCCTCATCACGGGAAGACGAAGGTCGGTTCGAATGGTGCCGACTCCGTCCTTTATTATTGACGGCAGGTTGATCGTCGCGAATTTCACCTTCTTCCTCTGACTCGCTGACTTGCAAGTCATCACGGATATCCTCGTCTTTACTAGGACCACAGGAAAAGAATTCCGCTTCTGGATCGTAATTGGCATCGACATCTACGTCCATAGCCACTTCTTCCAACTCTTCATCGTCATCTTCCTCGTCTTCTTCCTCTTCTTTCTCACTAGCAGAATACTGAAGATCATCCAAAACGTCACTCGCTTTCCGTTTGGATCCACGGGGTGAAGAGAGACTGACTCGCGGAGAATTGTTCTTTCCACTCGGTGACCTGTTAAAGAGTTCCATAACATTCCCTGTCAAGTTATATGCGTACATTTCGTAGAAAGCGAAAAATCTTTGGTACCCTTTATTCTTTGCTGGACGTCCGCGTTTGCCCTTGGGTTTGACAGCAGTAGAAGGCCCAGGTTGGGCAAAATTAATAGATGAAGATTTTCGGCTCTTTTTAGGAGCACGCACGGGTGTTTCAACATCTGGATCCCATTCGTCTTCGCCTGGACGATCAGGTAGATCAACCATGTCCATGGAATCCATTATGTACTCATCTTCGTAACCTTCTTCTCCCACATCGAGGAAATCATTTTCAGCTTGTTCCATGGCTTTTTTCTGGGCAATGCGGATGTTACTCTCAAGCTGAGTTAAATGTTCGTCGTACTGCGATGTTTTTTCAAGGAGAGAGAGGAAAAAAAAAAGAGCATTAGCATTGAGTAGAAAACCCTTAAAAGGGATAATTTGTTTTGGGGTTTTGCGTACCTCTTCGAGAGTTTCACGACAAATGCGTCCAAGAGCTCTGGCTTTCTCGGTAAATTGAGATTCCTCTCCATTATAGGCAATACTATTCTCCAAGATAAGGTCGACATCGTACAAGAACTCTTGGCGATTGTGGTATTTGTGCGCCTTGACTTTCTTGGCCACCGTTTCCAAATCCATGGGGTTTTTGACGATGCTGTAGTAATCCTTGACAAACTTTTTGTTGACAGGTTTGAGGAAAGGCCAAGCCTCTGGTAGAGGCTTTAACTTGCCGTTGATAATGTTGTCCAATACGTAAGAAAAGGCCACCTGATCGTCATCATCCAGTAATGGATTAATAGCCTTTTCGAGTCTCATGAACCTCTCCTCCTTTTGGGAGAGGCGTTCGATGCAAAGGTCCAACATTCGCTTGGCTGCTGTTGTCAAGATACTCTTCTCGCCATTGTACAAGGTCGAATTCTCAAAAATGAGATTGACGTCAGACAAGAAGTCTTCGCGACTCTGGTAACGCTTTTGGCGTAAGGCTTCCCGAATCGTTTGAAGGTCCATCGGTCGAGTTACTATCCTGTAATAGTCGGGTACCGTTTTGCTGCTCACCGGGAACAAGAAGGGCTGAACGTCGGGTAGTTCCCGCATTTCGTTGAGAATTTCTTCCAGCATGGTGGACATTGTCACCACCGGATCGGTTCGTCTTCGGTTGGCTGTTTTGCCTGTGTGTCGGCTCAGGTAATCGCAATGTGTCACTGTTCCAGCACGTCTCCTCTTTCGACCAGACATGGCTTCCTTGGGTACTGTTTGAAATAAACAGTCGAATTACTCTCAAAATTTTTCTATGTAAAGTAATAAATTTGTACCAACCTTTGAGCACCAGGGAACGTCGTTTTATCTCTTCAGCATGTTTTATCAGTTTGCCCGATAGTTTGACTTTGGTGCCATCAACGTTGACCAGCTCTTCATCTTCGCTAAAGATTTGCTTCTCAATTTCCTCCTCTTGTTCCTCAGTCAAAGCGACGACCATTGGTGGTAGAGGCGTAGCATTCTGATAGAGTGGGCAGGCCTTGTTGGTCCTCATGTGACCCACCTGTTGAGAATTACAAATTGAATAAAAATCCTAAAGATGTCACTTTTATAGCGATTTACCTGGCCGCAGGCACCGCACTTCATCTTGAGATCGGGCTTCATCTTGACTTTACGACGACGGTTATTGACGATACCCAACTTCTCCTTTTCTTGATTACGTTTCAGACGTCTCAGTTGCTCTTGGATACGCCGTTTCTCACGTTTCATCTCTTCCTTTTGGTGCTCGTCGGGTGTGGCAAATTGCTTGATAAAGGCGTCATCTTTGGTCGTACGAATTCGAACATAAGTGTCGATGATGGCCGGTTTACGGACCAATTCCACTCGGGTGTATTCTTTGCCCTCGGCATTCTTGAACGTTCGGTAGACCTTGAGAACTCGACCGGCCTGGCCCGCACCAGCTAACGGCGGCTGGGACGAACTGTCTTCCTCATCCAGACCAACACGGCTCTTGTCTTTCTTCATCGATTGCGAACCTTCGCCCAAAATCATCTTTTGCAATTCACGACGTTCTTGCTCTTCACGTTCACGACTCAACTGACTGGACGTCTTCTTGTTGGCCAGCATGTTTTCAATGTTTTTACCCATTTCCTCGATATCAGAAATGTCTTCTTCCTCCTCGCTTTCACCTTCGTCAGTCGACAAGACCTCGTTAGAGGCCAAGACGCGGTTTTGTAGGTCAAAGATGCGTTGACATTCTTCCTTGTAGCGTTCCTGATGTTCGGCGATGGAGAATCGATTACCACGTGAAAACTTGTCCATTCCTTCTTCACCGGCTTTGGCCTTTTCCGTGGATAGGGTTCGAACGACGTCGATAACTTCCCAACGAGAAAGTTTCTTGATTTCTTCTTCGGGCACTCCGTGCTTACGCAAGATTGCTTTGGCGTTGTTAAGCGACAAACGACGCAAATCGGCGTCGGTACCCGTTACGATACGTTTGGGTTGAGATTCCAACTCTTCCTTGTTAATCGTCGGTTTGTTGGGTACTCGGACGTAGGAGAAACCTTCACCACAGCCGGTTGGATCTGCTGGACCCGTCAATTGCAGCAAACACTTGTTTTTCATGGCCTGGACGTAGGCGCGGGTCGTGTTCCACGGCGCAACTTTAACTTCGTCGTCCATTTTGAGTTGTTGATCTTCGTCGTCGTCCTGCTCCGGAGCAAAAAGGAATTTCTCACCGTAACCAGCGTCTTTCAAACGCTGTTCGGCTGCGATCATACTGAAATAGGCGCAACATTGCTCAGGCGATACCAACGCTCGCAACTCTTCTTCAGAAGGTAACCGGAAATCCGGTCGCAGTACCCACCTGTTGAATAAAAGAAATGTATAGTTTGGACATCCGTTTGACTCTTTATCGTACCACTTAATACCAATTAGAATCAACTCCAGTACGTTTGAAGTCTGCACATAGTTTCAGTCGTTTACGAATGCTGCTTTCAGAATGGGCTGGAAAAGCCCTTTTAATGTCGTCCATTCGAATACGACGTGGAGTGTCAGGACTTTTCCAAAAGAGTCGATAAATAAATACCTATTCACATTTAAACAATAAAAAAGATTAACTTCTTTGTGTCATCGGTATCACATTTTAAACAATAATTGGTAAGCACCTGGAGGAAATCACGAGTGAAATTGTTGGCCCGTTTAGAGTTAGGACCAGGCACTTCGTATAGAGGGCATTCCTGGCCAACAGTGTAGAATGCATCGACTTCGCGGATGTGATAAGTTGTCCTCGTTCGGATAACAAGAAAATCTGTTGGAGCCAGCTGATGCTCGTATATTGGTGCACGATACATATTGTTCTCAATGGCTTGAATGGACTGGCCCGGGTGGAGTGTACCCAAAAACGGTGAGGTATGCGCATACGCTGTTTCACCGTATTTGTATTGTGGAGGTCCAGTGTCTTTGACCGCTCTGTTAATGTAACATTATTTTTATATCTCTGTTTGAATCATCAATGCATAAGACAAAAACTCACTTTCGTTTGTAGTAGTTTTTTAGCCTGGACGACATGCCCACTTGACTGATCAAAGGTGGATGTTCCTCACAGTATTCGAGGAGAATGAGATCACCGTCTTTACCACTGAGGTCCTCGGGTGTCCGCATGAAAAATATGTCACCACCACCAGCAGCCATTCGCTCGAGTTCTCGCTGTTTCGCCATTTTTCTTATGTGTCGCAAAAGCGGATGGACAGGATGAGGGCCAGGAGTTGCCAATGGTCCGTGGGAATAGCGCTTAAGAGGCGGGCGATGAAAACTTCTCAGTTTCATTATAGACAAGTGGGTAGGAATAAAAGGAGCTTGAAGTTCCACCACGGGAGTCGAATGTTGAATGATATTTCCACCGGTACTGACTGTAAATAGAATAAATATGTACAGGTCTGAAAACGCAGGTACTGATCAGGGAAAGTTACCTTTAATAGCTGCCTCAGTTGCCTTGGCTGCATAAAATTCATCATTTGAGATGTTGTAAGGATCTTTATCATTATTCTCAGAAGGAGGGGGTGGCGAATCATCTTCCAATACATTAATGACACCAGCTTTTCCTAGCAGTAATTTTGATTTTCGAACATGAGGATGGGGAATTTTAACTTTGACAGGCTGTTGCACGTACGCCTGTTTGGTAGCAGGATCGATATCGTCGGGTATCGTTAAGATGACATTTTCATCATTCGTGTCAAGCGTTAAAATCTTAGGTTTCGGCATCTCTTTCATGTTTTCACTGTCCCATATGATATCATCCTCCCATTGGCCAAACACCAATTCGTCGTTCTCAACTGGGAAAATTGAATGCCAAACGTCGTCGGCTGCTTCTTCAACGGCTGCAGCAGCCGCGGCGGCCGCAGCAGCTGCTGCTGCTGCTGCTGCCGCTCCTCCAGGTTTATTATTGGCTGATTTTGCACCCCCTTTTGCTCCGGGTGTTGCAGCCTTACCAGTTGCGGGAGTTGCAGCAGGGGCAGCTTTCTGTGTAGCTAGACGATTTGTGGCCGTTGGTAGCCATCCAGAGGCCAAACCACCCTTCGCATTCAGTTTCTGCATTACTTTGTGCTTAATGTCGTCACCGTTCCAGACGACATCGTCTTCCCAATTTAATTGTGTAATCATATGGAAGGCTTCATCTGGGAATTTAAAACTAGGTAGCTCCTGGCCATCTTCGTCCGCGCTATTGGGATCTTTCCGCTTTACTTTAAAACCATAGTCAAACTCTTCGCCTGTTAAGAGCGAAAAAAAAAAGTTAGCATACACACAGAAAGGCAAATTATGTGACAGTAAAAACAAACCTGTTTCGGGAACTCCAAGAATATCGTACCATAACTGAGCCGGCCCAAACCTCCAATCAGCAACGTTAGGGCCCTTGTCATCGTCAGAATTCTTAATGTTATTAAGAGCATTGGGATCTTCCAGAGGTTTTAGGAAACGTTCTTCATCATCTGGTCTACATTTATCTGGGGTAGGGGTTGGACCAAATTTGAAAACAATTTCCACATTTTCAACCTGTTCTTCATCAAGATCTTCATCTAGCTTTTTCTTTTTTCGTTTTTTCTTAACACCTCTCCAAATCTGAGGGAGACTGCTTGGTTTCCCCGGCCCAAAAAGTCTGGAAAAGCACAAGACTTTGTCAGGTCTGAAATCTGGGAATAGTTCTCTCACATCAATATTTGCATATTTGGAAGGAAGCATGGCTGCCAATGGTGTTTCGAGCCTTTTTTTTGCTTCACTAGCTGACATGCTCTTTGATGTTGGTGTAGGAGGTGGTGGCATGAGAATTGAATCATCCAGGTAAGGACCTCCCTCATCTTCTGCCAACTCATTGATATCAGAATAATCTTCTGCAGTAGGTGATTTAGCTCCATCATCATCAGAATCAGTACTATGATCCTTGCTCCCTGAGTCACCTTCTTTGATGACAGTTTCGAGCATTGACATGAAGCCAAATCTTCCAAGGGTGGACAGTTGTCGTTTGGACTCATCATCAAGAATGTCTGCTTCAAGCTTACCCTCTTTGTCAATGTTACCAAAGAGGAAACCTGTAAGATTTAATCCTGAAGGTCTTCTACCTCCATCTTCTTGAGATGACTGTGAATCATCATCGTTGTTATCGGGGCCACTACTATTACTCAAATCTCCATCTTCGTCACTGCTATGGTTTCCGTTCTCCTCATCACTGCTAGGCATCTTGGGTAAATAAAATACCACGTTACTAGATTAATCGCGCAACCATAACAAACAATAATTGTTATTTCACTTTTTTCTATTCGCGAAATAACAGGCACGACTAACGAAGCCGAACGTCCCTTGATAGTAAATATGGCGACGATGCCAGTTCTGGTTACACCGAAACAGTTTTTAACTAATATTTTATTTGATACTTCTGCTTCTGTAGTCGTGCAGGAATTTTAGCCCATAAATAAAGCAGAACGAAAAACCCATTTACGTGATAAAATTTCCGTTAATCCTGATGACGTCATTACTTATAGGCAATAGGGAATATGTAGGTTTTACGCGCCATGCGAGTTGAGCAGTTGGCAACGATCCAGAACTTTCTACTTTCGGTTTAGGCCAGATTTATGTTTTTTTTAATTTTATTTAGAAAATGTTTCTTTCAAGTAAATTTTTTTTCGAGATATTGCATAATGGCTGATTACATATTTCGATTTGAGTTCATCGTAGGTCATTGAGTTCGAAGTGCATCCCATAGGGGTTTCCTCCCTTCTTTGATTAAGCGAAAAAATTTATTGTGCAAATGGCGCAAAAAGGGCGGCATTTTCCCTCATCCTTGTCACGTGAAAATGCCTAAGGCTTTTGTAAAATCCGTTACTAACGGATTCTAGGATTGGTTCACCCTGGAATGGAGTCCATTGTACTTTTTTCAAGGCCTGCTAAATAAGCTAATTGAAGTTGATTAAGTACAGGTGGCGCTGGCTACAACTCATTTGAATTCACCTGCTTTATAGAAAGTTTACCCAAAATATGATTACATAAATCGTGAAAGTTCTCGTTAGAAATTCTAACACTTAGGAAATGAATAAAAAACGTGATTTTGAAATCGCTAGCGATTGAAAAGGTAGGCAGAATAATCACATAGTTCTCCCTGGTGGTAGAAAATTCACCTAACGCTGTGTGCGCAATTCAAGTTGAGGGACTTGGCCTTCGCCTTTATGTAAGAGGACCCGAGAATGTAAAGACCCGAAGGTAGACTCCAATAGCCAGCACTCGACTCGTCCCTTTCGTGCTCGACGTCTCCTCACGTGCACACTCTTTGCTCGGCTTCCCATCGTTGCTGCTTGTTGAAAACCACTGAAAATGTCTGGCAAAACCGCTGATCCTCTCTCCTTCGCCAAGGACTTCATTGCCGGTGGTGTTTCTGCTGCCGTATCCAAGACGGCCGTTGCACCCATCGAACGAGTCAAGCTGCTCCTTCAGGTTCAACATGCGTCGAAACAGATCACGGCCGACAAGCAGTACAAGGGTAAGATGGCCGACCTCTTCCCCCTACTTACTTAATCGGGAGAGAAATTCTACCGTTGGCTCCGAACCGGCTCACGCCGGTACGCCGCCATGTTGGATCCCAATAAAAATCCTTGAATTCTTTTTTGGTTCAGTAAATTGTTAGTAGACTTAAATCTTTTGTTCGTTTTGTGTTTAAAAGCTATTTTATGGCGATAGTTTCTCAGTGAATAAGTTTAAACAATTTCAATGAATTTTTATGAAATTGTGAAAGGAACCATTCATGCTTTCTTTGTAAAGACTGTAAGTGGGTCAGCAGCTGTTACTTCAATAAATTAACTGAATTTTTCGTTTATGTAGGTATTGTGGATGCATTTGTTCGCATTCCCAAGGAACAGGGCATGGGAGCCTACTGGCGTGGTAACCTTGCCAATGTCATCCGTTACTTCCCCACTCAGGCTCTTAACTTTGCCTTCAAGGATGTGTACAAGAACATCTTCATGAAGGGAGTTGACAAGAAGACCCAGTTCTGGAGGTGGTTCTTGGCTAACCTTGCATCTGGTGGTGCCGCTGGTGCTACCTCCCTCTGCTTCGTCTACCCCTTGGACTTCGCCCGTACCCGGTATGATCAACTGCATTTCATTTTTCATCTGAATATGAAGTAATAATGCCCATTTTCTTTCAATAGATTGGGTGCTGACGTCGGTAAGGGAGCTGCCGAGCGCGAGTACAATGGTCTAGTCCACTGCTTGACCAAGACCTTCAAGTCTGACGGCATCGTCGGACTGTACCGTGGATTCAACGTCTCCGTTCAGGGTATCATCATCTACCGTGCCGCCTACTTCGGTCTCTACGATTCTGCCAGCGGTATGCTGCCCGACCCCAAGAAGACTCCCCTCTTGATCAAGTGGATGATCGCCCAGGTGGTGACGACTGCCTCTGGTATCGTCTCCTACCCCTTCGACACTGTCCGTCGTCGTATGATGATGCAGTCTGGTCGCGCCAAGAGCGATATCATGTACAAGAACACATTGGACTGCTGGGGCAAGATCTACAAGGCTGAAGGTGGCAAGGCTTTCTTCAAGGGAGCTTTGTCCAACGTCCTCCGCGGCACTGGTGGTGCTTTGGTCCTTGTCTTCTACGATGAACTCAAGACCCTGATTGGTTAAACTGACCAATTTTGGCTTGTTCATTTTTTTTTTTTTCGTAGACAAATCCCTAACATCTGTGCAAAAGAATTACCTGTCAAGGTATACGGAATACGAGACCCACATTAGAATGTTATCAAGCTCTGTAATAAGTAAAGAAGAATTCCATCAGCTGTGTCCATTACACGATCGTTGACATCCACCTCAGCATTGTGAATCTATTTTTCATTTCCCGCCTCAATTGTTTGTGTAACATGACCGGGAATAAGCAACAAAAAAAAAAGGCTCACTACCCTTCTCTGTTGAATATGTGCAACCCAAGGGCAAATCTACCTTGATTTTTAACGAAAGAAGGCTTTGTAAGCCGATCACGTTATAAAAAATCAATACAATAGGCAAGAATTAGTGTACATATTTGTTGCGTTTCGTGTTTGGTCTTACTCCAGTTTCTATCAATACCAATAGAGGTTGACTCTTGAATCAAATTTGGCAGGTGAACAGAAAAATGTTCTAAGTTATTATTAGTTTTGACCGATTCTGCAGTTCCGCAGCCAGATTTTAAAGGAGTCTCGGAATAGCACATGTAGGCAAACGATTACACAAATCTATTTTTGAAATAGTTAGGGGGGAGCTGCTTTGCGTCCTCTGACGTCTTTAGTTCCAACACGAGGCGTAGTGCATCGAATTTTGGCTTCAACACATCCTTGGATCATCTCGGACAGAAAAGATGAGAGCCCGCATATCTCCAGCAGAGTTACACTTGGTGGTAAAGTTCTACTTAAAACAAAACCAATTGTGTTTATTATCTGTTCGTTTAATTTTTTAGGTCAAAATCGGACAGGCTCAGGAAGTGCGTCGATTGTTGGCAGCCGGCGGCGATCCCGACTCCATCTATAGAGGACTAACTTTGCTAGGAACGGCCGTCTCGTCTCAGGATAGAGCTATGGCTCAAGTGCTTTTAAGCGCAGGCGCAGACGCTAGGTGATTATTGAATTTTTTTGCCATGGCGTCAAGTATTTATGCAAGTCTGGCGCGACACTTATCCGTCTGCATCGATTTGGGATTACAGTGTCGCGAGCCATGGGCCGAATGGCCGGCTCGAACCACCACTCTACACCGCTTGCAGGTTAGTTTTACAAGCTGCACTCCACTGTCCACTGTCGATTGATTTCACAATTGGGAAGCTTGACATTGTGACATGCACAGGCTGAAAGACGACGAATTGGCGGAAATGCTCATCCGAGCCGGTGCAGACTTGAATGCGAGCGACTTCTATGGGCACACCCCTCTATGGTACGCCATTTGGTATCCTCAACTCGAATCAAATCACCAGCTTGCATGTTACCTGTTTCTCCACGTCATTGTAGGGTGGCTACAAAAGGCCAAAGGCCGTTACTCGTCGCAAAGTTATTAGCTGCTGGTTCGAGACTCGGTTCCACCGAGGATTACTCATGGAGCCAATGCCCCTTGTATTTAGCGGTATTACACCTCCATTTACTAAAATAGAATTCTATATTAAAACAACATTTTAAAACGTAAAAACGCAGACCAAATACCTTGGATACAGAGGTAGGCATCAGTTGGCCATGTTTCTAATGGCGGCAGGCGCCGACCCCACGCGAATGGATTCTAAAGGAAGAAGCGCCATTTACTGGAGTTTACGAAACAGAGACCACGATCTTTTCGTATTTATGATCGATTCATATAATCCTCGTTGCTGGGATTCTATGCTTCAACGGCGAGTAGAAGAATTGCTTTCCGAACTACCAGACACGCATTTGAAGATACTCCAGAAGCAATGGTACAATCCGCCAAGTTTGGCCAAACAATGCCGTCTTGTGATTCGTCTACACCTATTGCAAAAATTCAACTATCGGTCGCTGTTCCTACTCGTTCCCCGACTTCCATTGCCCGTTGTCATTCAGCGATTCCTTCTAGTAATAAAAATATTCTTAAAGTTTCGTTTTTACTGGGTCCAATAAGTGATTAATTTTCTGTATTTTTCTTTTGCAGCTGGATCAAGAACTACCCGATGAAGAAACAACCCCTTGCTTTATGAAAGATATTAGTATCAAAACTTAATAGAGATCAGTGTTAGTGATTTTTAGAAAAATCCAATTCCAAAGTGTCGAAAGCCAATGCAATATTTTGTACGAACACTGCCAATGAAATACAAAATTTACCATTTTTCTCGCGATTTCTGGAGCCATCTTTCACATGTGTGAAATTTTCCGTGTATTACTAGGCGTTTTTAATGTAGTCTGCTTAAAATGGCGGGACAAGTATTCAAGTATTACTTTCTCGTTGCCATAGCTATAAATGTGGAACCTCATCCTCTCTGTAAACAGAATAAATTGAAAAACTCTTATACTGATGATTAACAAGAAGTTCAGTTACGACAACCGTAGTTCCTAAGGAATAGAAATTTAGGAATATTGGATTATTAAATTCCATGCTTTTAAATATAACATCTGGCAAAGTTTCTCTTGATACACATGTCCACCAGATGCCGCGTATTCAAAACTCTCCGCTCTTCATTTTGTACACAAACCCCCCAACAGGGATCGAGCAACCATCATTGCCCGCCCAACCCAAATTCAAGATGACAACTCAAACCCTTTCACCGATCTTATTTTGCACGTTTGTTCTGACACTGAGTGGGCATACAATGTGGAAGTTTATGTGGTTCATCTCCGGCATTTCGTCGTCAATGGAGTATGATAAAAAGGAGTCTGAGTCAGGTCTTCTCTTTCCTGTTTGGCTAAATGCAAGTCTCGTAACGCTCTTCGTTGTTCAGCACAGTTATTTAAAAACTAGTGATATAGGAAATTTCTTGAGTCGTCACCGTGTCACGTCATCGTTGTCCCGTAGCATTTATGTCATCCTCACATCTGTAACTCTCCAGGTTCTTATTTCTCTTATACAGTTTTTAGTCACCAATACAAACATGATTTTCTTAGATTGTGGTCACATTCTGGACACCAATCACTTCATGCTGCCTGTGGAGGCTGAACGTCAACAGTTCATTTCTATGGTGGACCTTCTATGCAATTCATTTTTCAGCATGGGCTTGCATATATGGAGGCTGTGTGATTCTTGATCTTCCAGAACTTGTTGGCATCAGACAAGTAACACTTCTTAATTACCATATTATTCCTCGCCTCTTATGTTCTCTGCTATTTTTTTTTCAATTGCAGATCTACTATTTTTGCCTGAATTTACCTGAGACATCAGATCTTAAATCAACTGAACTTCAAAGACTCTACTCACACAAACGTCATCCCAGTTTCATGGCCTTTATTGCTTTGCTTTGGATGACTCCTGTCATGAGGTAATTTAAGCTTACCTACCTTTTAAACATATGACTAGTACTTAACACAATTTTTTTTAGTTTGGATAGAGCACTTCTTGCTATTTGTTTCACTTTGTACATGGCCACAGCGTGGGAGCCAACTGCAGATGACAGGCGTTATCACCAAAGACAACTTGAACGCAAACAACATGAAATATCATATAGCAACAGAAGAAAACAAATGAGCTCAGAATTCAGATACTACAGAGGCTGACAAGCAAAGAAGCATAGTTGTCTAATTGCAATGATCTAGTGGAGGGTAAAGATATGATCAAATTCCTAAAGAAAATTCTAATTTAATAATCCAACTACTGCATGCCATAATAATCCTTGTCTACCTTAATATGATTTTCTGAGATTGTTTATAAAGAATTAATGATATTACTATGTTCTAAAGATGGAAAGCCTTTCACAAAGCCAAAAAAACAGTCTAGAATTAAACACAAATCTGGACTGCACTAACTGTGAAACTTTAAGTACTAACAGCTTTAACAGATCTCCTTCATGTTCCTCAAATTGTACGATTAACGAAACTTCCACACACCTTTGTAGGACTTTATTATTTTTTCAAACCGGCGATGTATGTCAAATAATAATAAACTCATCCATCATTTCTGAATAACTGATGGGATCAAACAGTATTAAATTCGTTTCAACGTAAATAGTAATGCCTCTGGTGATTGTTTTACAAGTCGGAAAACGTCACTGCTGACAAACGTATGTTTCTTGTGCAGCTTCTTTCCGATCTTTACTTCTATGAATGGCGGCCTTTAAAAAGGAGGAGGCAGCATCTTGAGCAATGGCTGGTATACCAGCTTCGAAACTTGAGTTGACATGAAGAAATCGCCGTGACTAAATACTGAAGCGTCTACTTTTACTGAACCTTTTAAATTGCCCAAACGCGTTGCCAGCCATTCAATATCCTAGACAAATTTTTGTAAATCGTTACAAACAAGTTATAAAGGAATAAAATAGAAAAAAATTTATATATATTAATGCTAGTAGTTGCAACAAGCTTGCACTATTCGAAGAAATGAACTGATATGTTCTAGAAACGCACCTGAGGGGTTGAAACTGGATCAGTTTTCGACCAAATCAGGTAAACCGGGGCAGTGACTAGTTCCATTTGATATTTGGGAGCTTCGACTGTTCCATAACGTTCCAAATTTTCGGTTTCACCATAATCGAAACGCGTGAAATTTCCACCTAAGCAACAGAAAATATTAAGATAGAAAACAAGAAATTGGTCTATCAGGGATTTCGATAGTGTGTACCTGAATTGTAGTTGTCAAAGAACTGAAGCATTGTCTTGGGAGACCCGCCCGCAGGATAGTGTCCACATAGGACGTGTACTAAAGACTGGTGAGTTGAAAATGCATAAGCTCTATGGTACATATTGTACATGCTTGTTACAGTAAAATCGATTTAGTTATATTACCGTATTGGTCGTTTCCGAATACCCGAAAATGTAGAAATTAATAGTTTGGCAAGTGGCGCTTCCGATTTGGCTAGAATTGCAAATAAATCGTAGAAGGCGGCTGGAGATTCCATCACTAGGAAGAAATAATCCTGTTCTTGTCCACCGCAAGACGTACTAAAGCAGGAAAGTATAATAGACATAAGCTAAATTTTTGAGTCGAAAAAACATTTGGCATCAACATCTTGTTAAAATGGAAAATGCCAATCACTCTAAGTGGGTTGCTTAATGGTGCAATAAGTTTAAAAACGTTATTTAAAACTTGAACGGTGGATGTCGGGGCTAGTCCAATCATAACGTCGATTTTGTCATTCAAATCCGGCTTCAGATTAGCGCCAACGAAGAAAATGGCACAGCCGAGCGAATACCCAACATATGAGACCTTTTCTTGCCCGGTTGTTTTCAGAACATAGTCAATACAAGCCGGTAAATCGTATTGACCAAGTTCTTCCCATCTAGTAGATGAATGAAATTTTAAATATTTTTCTACTGTAGTTATTTTTCATTAGACTTACGTGAAATCCCAAAATTTTTCTGAATCAGGATCTAGTGTTTTGTGTTTCCTGGAGTAAGTGTTGCCTCGTGAGTTCCCCATCCAGACATCTTGCCATGAAATTAACACAATACAATTAATTTTTATCGTATTAATTGTTTAATATTTGATGAATTACCATAGCCATGATCCGCCAGGATATAAGCTGAATCGTCCAAAATATTCACATTAGTTTCATTTTTATTGATTATATCAGCTTGACAGCTGAGGGACAATCATACCTAATGAGCTATTGGTCGGACCGGAAGCCCAGACGAAATCGGTTGCAAAGATGCCATGCTGTAAGAATACGGCTTTCTTTTTTATATTTTCTGAGGTAGTGGCAGCCTCGTTAATCGATTTCGGGATTCGGTGTAGCTCAAGGATGTAACCATCTTCCGTGACCACATGATGAATTTCCAGAGGGTAACCACGGCTTCGAATAATTTCTGGCTTTAAAAGTATAAGAGTGTAAAACTGAATTGGTTTATCAATACATAAGAACGTTTTTATGGGTAGTGAATAGTAACGGTTTGCAAACTTACCACGGTCATAAAAGTTTCTGATGGAGCCATCACAGTGCCATCGATTTGCGAATAATAAACACGCCGTTGAAACTCATTGACAACCATTTCAATAGGATCATATTCCACTAACTGAAAATGGTTAAGCACCATCAAAGTTAACAAAACAGTGATCACCGCATTTGCTATCACAATTGGTGTTGCCATGATGCTTCTGTTTACTCCTCGGTTTACTTTCCTATTACCAGGTATCGAAAATAAAACAACGTACCACACGACGCCACACTTGGGAGAAGACTGAAGACCAAACCAAGTTACGTGGAAACTACATCACGGTTGCTTTTCCTTTTCTTATCCTCCACCTACTCTTTCGGTCCCTCTTTTTTTCCCCTTTTTTAGTTTTAAATCCGGTCAAAGACCTTGATATATGCACTTACGAGAAAGGGAAAGCGTGTGCAACGTGCTCAAGGTGTTCGACTCTTTCTAATATTCCTCTGAAGGAACCTACGGCTAAAAGGATTGTTGGGTCAGGTCGTCGAAACCTCCCCCTACCGAGATGTTTTACCTGTTTTGACTACCTCGATATACTGACCTTTGTTGTGAACAACCTTCAAGTTCAACAACCTGTAGCTACATCCATTAAAGATAACCTCATTTTGAAAACTTAACTTACCTTTACCTCCAGTATACAGATTTCCTTTTTATTGATATAAGTTCACAGGCATGACGATTTCTCTTCGTTTATGATTGACAATTTCGAACAAAATGTCTATGCCCTGTGGCTACCTTCCATGGTTTTTACGGGAGGACATTCAACCGTGTCACAGGAAAGGGTTTTTCATGTCGTTTCGAAGAATAGCAGACGAAGGTTTATAACCACAGAATAGGCAACTCTGTTGGCTTCAGACGAGACGTCTGTTAGAATCAACCAGAAGAAAAAAGAAACCCAAAGAAAGAATTCAGGTTATCATCTGGCACCTCGTGTTTATTAGACAAAGAATGGTATGGATGATCAAGCAGCCGACTAACCAAATTTGCAGACTGTAGCTTTGGGCATGTGTATTACAATCATGAACAGTTTTGATGGGAATGATTTCCGTCCACAGTTGAAACATATTTGATTTACTAAGATTTTTTTTATTTATTTCAAAATTAAGGATTGAAATATCCTTTTATTCAACATTGAATTAACGAAACATAAACGAGAAATTATGTGGGATCACTGCATCTGCATGTTGCCTGTTCCGCCTTGACCCATGGTTGGACCAATAGTGTTATTGATAGGCATCGACATGACGGGCGTCATTGGGTTGGCGCTCATCGGTGCCTGGCCGTAAGGTGTCATGGGACTGTGGATGGGCATACTGACTTGTCCCTGAGCTGGTAGGACTCCTCCTCCGCCCATTGACATCGGGCCGCCTTGCATTTGCATCGGATTGATTGGGGTTCCAGGTCCCATGTTGGCCATGCCAGGACCGCTACCCAGACCCATTGGCACCATTTGATTCGGCTGCTGCTGGAGCTCTACGCCGTTGTTCCCAGGGCCCACAGCCATGGGTGGAGGCTCGTTAGGCAGTGTAAGATTTGCTAGAAGATAGCGAACGGCTAGGTAGATGGAACACTCGCCAGGTTGCACTCCCATCATGTGACTGCACTCGGAGAACCGTTTGAGCATCATGCTGGCCGTGTGGGCAACGGGTCCTAGACCTCCCATGTTACCGGCAGCGGTGTCACGGCGCTCTGCCAGCTGAGTAACGTTGTTGATGGAATCGTAGACTAACGGCAACACTAATGACGCACCTTCCGCTTCTGGCAACATCCCCAAACGTCTGATTTAATAAACAAAAATATTAATTACAGTCCGCTACATTATCATTTCTTACTCCTTCAAATTACCTTATGTACAAGAAGAAGAGCATTTTGTTGCGAGCCGTCAAAACCGATGAGGCGCCAATCGGCACGATGGACGGAGCCGACGGAGGAACTGTCAAACAGAACTGGACGCTCCACTTGAACGTCTGCTGGCCAAAAGCGTTAGGCATGAGCTCTAGCTTCATTAGTTGAACCAGGTCGCGAAGAATGTGATGAGGAGCGTTGAGCAACCGACAAAATGCGTGAACTGCCATCGGCTTGAATGGTATTGCCATGACGCGGACTTCGAAGAAACGCTCGAGCACCTGAAACTCTTCCATCGTCCACTGTTCGCGGTATTCAGGCCCACTTGCGCTCAGCTTCAACTGCAAGCTTTGCATGTGCATAGGATTTACTGTCACGCGTCCATGTAACGATTCGCACCTGCACTCGAAAGAAATAATTGCATGAAATGGAGAAGAAAAATGCTTGAGGCAATAGAATCAAAGTACCGGAAAGCAATAACTCCCGGTTCGGTAATAGGTAACGCAGATGGGCAATCTTGCGAATCTTGAATAATTCGTTGCAAACTCCTTCGCATTGAAATACAACCGAGAAAACGTTCCAGCGGGGCCATCAAACCGCCTGCAGAGAATGTCTCATCCATTTCACCTGCGAAAGACAATGTCTCATTTATAATATGTTTTATCCCTTCCACAAATCATTAGAAGTTACCAGGTAGAGTGCTTGGCGTGCACAGGACGTCAAACGCTTCATGCGTTAGGATTGTTGGAACAGCTCCAGCCCACGAACGCTGAGGAAGGACGCGTGATACGAACGAGCCTCCAAATCCACCACCAGCTGCACCGGAATGCCCTCCATGAGGGCTGTGGTGACTGGCAGCTGCAGACGGAGGGCCTCCTGGTCGTGCCGGCGAAGGGCGAGGCATGCCTGGTGATCCAGGCCAAGTGTTTGGAGCAGGCGAAGCCAAACTTTGCGGAGGGAATGGGCTGCTCTCAATATTGTGAGCGCCACCACTCATGCCAGCCGGATTGGGCGAAGGAGTGGGCAGCATACCAGCCGGACTTGGGGCATGCAGCGGATTAGGAAGTGGGGAGCTGGCAATACCAAAAGCACTTCCCGGACCCACAGGTGATGGATGTGGCAACATTGAAGGCGAAGGATTGACCCCTCCGCCGGGCGGTAGAGAAGGCGGAGAAGCCAGTGAAAAAGAAGATGTAGCTGGACTAGAGCCGAATCCATGCTGCGCTTGTGGCTGAACCTGTTGCTACACGCAAACGTATTAGTAGAAGAGAATTCCTATTTGTGACATTACTTCCATCGATATTGTACCTGCGATATATTGCCCATGTGTGGGCTGGCTGGAGTATGTGGATTGCTCGTGCCGGACGGCGTTAATGGAGTTTGAAATCGAAGTCCAGCAAGGTCTCCTCTTTGCTGCCCCGCAGGAGAAGCTCCAGCTGCCCCCGTAGATCTCGAATGTCCAAGGAAATGCGAGGGCTCATTCGTGTGCTCCATCGTGATAGGAGAAGGCGGATGATCGTCTTCAGATTGAGACCGTCTTCGCGACAATGCCGTTTCGTCAACGTATTTGGAGAGGAAAGCCTAGTTAGATCAAAGAAAAAGGACAATGACGAAAATAACTACATTGGATTGCACGAAATTGGTTTACTTTTAGACCCTGAGTAGGGCCGAACTCTTCGATAACTTTGCTCTTGTCGAAAACGCTAAAAGCACCATCGCGAATCGAAACCTGCCCGTCGGATTGAAGGTGTACATCCAGGCAGTAAAGGTTGCAGTAGGCTAATCGCAAATGTGTTGGCGAATGAGCCATGACGGTGAACGTTTGTACGGGAATTGGAGGTTTGGTCGACAATAGCCCCAATTGTAGGGTAGAGGGTAGTTTGGCCAAGGAGGCCAGTGGCTCGTAGGTCTCGTGTAGCACGCGGGCCAAGTAGCCGCAACTGCGTTCCTTATTAAGGAAGAATTCCAGCTGTTCCCGAAGAGCGCTGTGAGGATTGGAGCCCAATTGGCCAGAGCAGCCGAGCCCCAAATGGAAGCGGCGCTCTTGAGCTTTCCAAGTGATAGCGGCCGTGGCCATACGTGCTGGACCATAGCCCAAAATGAGTTTCTTAAAGTTGTAACTCCTGACGCTGAAATGCTGCCTCTCCTCTTTCATCTGCATAACGCTTGCCAAGCTCAGAATTGAGGCGTACAAATTGGCAATGTGTGCCCAGTCTTGTAGTATGGCATCCACCGTTCGACCTGCATCGTCGGCGGTCGTTACGTCGTACGACAAGTAAACGGGGAATCGAGATCCTTGCTCTGTCGGTGAAACCGAGACGAGTGGCGAGCCGTGGAAGAGGAATTCCAGCATCCATGCTCGTGAGCCTTTCACTTGCATTCGAATTGTGGCTGTCAATAACCGGCGGTTCAGGTCGCTCAAAGCTTCACGGTTTACTCCTTCGACTGGAGGAAGACTGACCAATTTAAGTGAAAGTCCAGCTCCCAGTGCTTCAACGGTCAATCCCTGATGAAGGATTTCTCGTTTCGTCAATTGGCTTGCAAGCGATGCGAACGGTATCCTCTCGTCGCACAGAGCCACGACGTGTGAAAGGTCTGGCAACAAGTAAGCGGGATGTTTGCTTCGCTTACAAGGACCCGGTGTTGAATCACGAGCAACTTCTTGTTGGCCACTAGCCGATCCTGTTTTACGTTTGGTTCCTACAACTTCTTGCGACTCTAAAGCCGTGCACGGACCGTGCGTTAACAGGAACATATCTAACTCATTCACTTCCATCACCTGCAAAAAAATCCCATTAACAATAAAATAGAAAAAAGAAATTTATTTTTATGCAAACCTTGTAATACATCTTTGGTAGCTCTATTGAAGTTTCGTCTGTAGAAACGTTCTCTTCAATAGGAACAGGTTTGACGATCACCAAATGACAGGCATAGTCAATGTCTTTTGCCTTTTCCTGAACACGGTCAAAGGGGAATGTTTAATAAACGATCAAAAGAGATAAAAACGATTGACTATACCTTGAATTCAACAACAACCCACGAATTAGGATGTTTATGAAGACGAAGGAAAAATTTGTGCTTGCCCAAGCGACTCATTGGGCTGTCCGCAGGATACATTAGCGGTAACTTGTCATACACTGAGACGGGCAAATGCTGGAGCGTTTTCTGGCAGCGACGCTGAGTAATCCAGAATCGAAGTTCTGCAATGGCTGCCTCGAACCGGCTTTTGTCAGAATTGAGTGTGTTTTGTAGCTCAGACATCAGAGATGCAGGTGGATCGTCCTGCAACATGAAAAATAAATTACGATGATTTTTCAATTACTAAACATAAGCCCAATCACTACCTGAGGGATATGAGCTTGAAGTCTGCCAGTGCGAGTGTCAACAGTGATGAGTAGCTGCTCGGAGCGAAGGCATGGCGATAGAATAGGAAGATGGAGGACGGGTGGTGAACCCTGAACAACGCAGTCCGTTTGCTGGTGTCCTAATTTTGGCTGCAGCTCTACCTTAAGCTCTAACAGTCTTGTACGTGTTCTCATGTAAATAGTATGAGTGAGGAGCTTTTCCAGCGAGAGCTGATCGGAGCGGATGGACTGTTCGGCCATCTCAGAGTCCTTGGTCGATAGCGGCGGGTTGTGGAGGATCTGAAGTGGCTTCCCAATCACATCTGTACCGCCAGAGTGTGATGTGCATACTTGTGCTGTCAATCTGTAACCCAAATCCGACTTCAATTCGCGGCTTGCCAAATCCTTCCAGTAGGAAATGGTCAAACTACGACCTTCAGTATAATGTTCAATGCGGATTAAATCTCCGAGGCGCTCTTGGCAGAGGCGTTTTGTTTGCGAGTACAGCACTTCTAATTGAAGCGACTGGCTAAACGTGTGCAAAACAGTGTACAGCTCCAACAGTGGATTGTCACAGTCTCTAAGGCGAGACTGAAGAAGTTCGTGGATATATCGAACTTGAAAAGGATGGACAAGACTTTTGCCATCTCCCGTTTCCTTGTCTTCTACCAGAATGTTGATATCTAACAGACTCCAAGGCACGGTGGGGCCGTCCCCCATAAGGGTAAGGGACGCCTCAAATTCGTGGTCTACTGTAAACTTGACTCTACCGTTCTCGATCTTGTTCTTCCGCATTTGCATCGGTAAAGTCGTAGTCGCCAGCCGATACTCAATCACCTAAAACATTGATGCATAATTTATACAAAATCTTCTACCAACAAGTTGTTATATTCTATTACATACCTGGCTAAGTCTCATAAGGGTATTTTTCTTCTCCACAGCTGTTATTGGGTCTGGTGGTATGATTTTGTCACGAATACACAGAGGAAGGCGAGAGTAGGTTCCCAGAGTCATAACTTCAACAGCGGCTGGCAAGTGGAAATTGGGCAGCCTAGCATGTACAAGTGTTTCTCTTGCCATTCTAGACAGGGCATCAGCAGTTTCAATGAATATCATGGATTGTTTGTCAAGAAAAGCCATGATGCTGGTTGATTTGTCAACTTTGGATACACTAGCAGCCCATTTGACGAGAGCCAGCAGTCTGACGAAGAGCTGTCTTGTCCGAGATGCAAATTGGTAAATTTCAATCTTTCTTTCCATATCAGTTTTTCTGGGAAGCAACTCGGCGAGCACAGATAACTCATGGTACGTCCTTTGGATGATAAAGTCAATCAGCAGAGCTAAGGAGATGGACCCTCCACCTCCAGGACCACCACCACCACCGCCTTGGCCGGCTTGAACCATCGCCCCGGCCATTTGATGGCCTTCCAACGGCGACGGTTGTGGTATCGGAGCCATTTTTTAAAACTAGTTCACGTTTTCAAAACACGTATCCATTGACAGTAAAATATTTGATGTGCTTAACTGAATAGTAATTTTTAAAAATGTATACCCAACGAGCCGTACAATTTCGTCAACTAATCGACCGCCATGACAGCAGCCGCTATACACACTTGCTTCACTGCCATCTGGTGGATGGCGGGAGACTCTTTTCAAAATTTATGACGTCATTCTTTCCCCAAATATGGTGCCCTCCAGCATTCTACTTTGTTTTATTGACATTTTATCTATCTTATCTTACTAGAACTAGAAGAAAACAAAAACTTCTAGGTATCGAAGAGTGTCACATATCTCGATGATTAGCTGCCTGCATCCATGAACCTAGTGGCCATGGGGAGACTTACGAACAACCTACGAGCTACGATTACCTCTTCTCTACCTTCCGTTTGTGGCAGGAGAACATGGAGGGAATGGAGGGCTTGGAAATTGGAGGTAGCGGGACATGAGCCCGGGACCGACAGAATACAAAGCGTGGGTGATAACCACTGTGCCAGGTACCGCACATCTCAACCAAAATTTGCTTTCGGTGTCACCCATTCGTAGATATATCTTATGTATATAGTATGTGAGTGAAGTATGGCGCTCTGGCATAGTTTGAGGCTGCCATACTGATATCATAGGTTCGAATCTTTGTTAATATGTTATAAAAAATTTTTTTGTAAAAAAGATATTTAATCAATACAATTTTGCAAAGCACCCGCTATTCCTTTTTCAGTTAGTCCTTGCCCGCCAATCACAACAAATGCACAATGTGACGGACACACAAAACTCCTCCCCATTTTTCCTTGTTTTTTTTTTTACAGCGTAGAGAAGGTGCAGTATTTATAAGGACACACATATGGATCGTTACGTAATGACGTTCCACATATAAATTTTATGATTTCCCGAGAAAACAACGTGTATATGCATTCGATAACTCATCGGTTACTTTCGCCAATACAGTAATGACAATGTATCGAGCCAGTCTGTTACTTAAGACATAAGACGCCAAATTATTGCGTGCACGTCCAGCGTCCTAGCAGTCTGGTTGCGGTAAAACAGGCTTCATTTCACTTTGAGGCCGATTAGAAAGGAAGTATTACTAAATTCCTTCATATTTTTCCGCGAATCCCGACGTCTGTCCGTTTTCTTACCGTCACATTCATCGGTCAATCACACCTGTGGCCCGCATGTCGCTTACATTACCATACACCTGTGTATAATTGCTGCAACAGTCAGCAGCGAAAGCGGGCATCAGTTAATAACCTCAATCTGGAATCGGCCTTGGAGGAGGAAGAACAATATCGTATCAACAGAGTTAAAGCCCGAAACTAACCAAAGTGTAAGCCACCTAGTTTCAAAGACTACTTTCCCTTTCTTTATTATTATTTCATTTTTTTTTTCTTTGTTTCCCTTTCTTACGCATGTGTGTATGGTTAGTCTCGTTTGCTGTAACCCATGTAGCAAAGAGCGCATTTACAAGATTCTTTTCTGTGCAACCATGGAGTCCCCGAGATTCGTGGCTGCTTGCCCACTTTCACTTCAGCCTTGAAAACGAGAAATAAGACTTTCGTCACTTACTTACCTGGAGTCCTAAAAATCCCCAACTGAATGGATCGATTCAATTTTGGGAAACAGGATATTGATGACGTAACTTATTGTTTTGCGAGAAGGAGTGTTCTCGTGAAAAAAAAAAACAACAAACCCCCAGGTGATCTATTTATTTCCCTTTAATATTCGTTAATTGGTCGATTACATGTACAATCCTTAAGGAGTAATTTTACGTTACAGTCCGTATAAAAAAAACTGCATCGGAAAATTTTTTTTAGACGATCTGACCTCGCCCTCATTTGCGTCCCTACGGTGGTGAACAAGACGCACGGGCTTAGTGAAGTGGTTAAGAAGACAAAAGGGGAGGAGAACTCAAAAAGGGGGAGGATATTTCAGGTGGTTGTCTTAAACGGTTTTTCTGTATTTCTCTAGGGCACAGTCTTCTACGAAAGAAAAATACATATATATATATAAAGATATTTGCCTAATAAAGGGTGTTTCAGTTCTCGAAAAAAATTCATTCTTCGTCCAGCGGTCCAGCAGACACATCGTCCTAGTCGTTGGCTGGAAGGTGTGTTGGAGCCATACATTAAAAAAAAAGAAGATATTATTCTAGAAGAAGAACAAATATTGTGTTCAAAATGAAAGGGACATCGACTTTCTTCCAATCAGTTGCCAGTTTCGTGATTGTCTATTGTTTTTTAACTCTTGATACGCGGACGGTATTATCACCGTTCGTCAACAATCCGTTCACGCAGATTAAGGAATTGTTCCAACACATCCTCCAACCTCGACTGGACCGCTGTGTTATTCAAGAACCCGAGAGCTTCATGACAACGGTAACATTCTTGATCTTTGTGAATTGGCAATATTCAAAACTTTCCACATTCTTTTTGCTGCATACAGCCTGAAATCATTGTCAGTCGAGGCTACCCATTGGAAATCCACCATGTTGTCACCGATGATGGATACATCCTTGAGCTGCATCGCATACCGTTCGGAAGACGTGACACGCGTTTCGAAAACGGCACACTTCAGCGAAAGCCAGTCTTTCTTCTGCACGGCATGATGGCCACGGACCATTTTTGGCTATTTAGTTCATCGAACAATTCACTTGGTAACATCTATTTCTAGTCAACCTAATACATTTCTTACGCAATCCCATTTCCAATCCAATGTCGATTTCCATTCACTAGCTTACATCTTAGCGGATCATGGCTTCGGTAATTTAATGCAAATAAATAATCTTGCAGTCCAGATAATTAATGTTTAAAAATTAAATTCAGATGTGTGGTTGGGCAATACTAGAGGAAACATGTACTCGAGGAAGCACATCAGTTTGGATCCAAACACTGACAAGGAATTCTGGGACTATTCGTACGTTGTTATTCATTTCTATGTGGTTCGATTTCTACATTCGATTTGGATTAGATGGGACGAAATGGGCCAATACGACGTCCCGGCCAGCATCGATTACGTGTTGAACGTCACAAGACAAGAGAAACTGGCCGCTTATTTCGGTTACTCCCTCGGTTGCAGCGTATTCTTCATGAGCGCTTCCCAGTATCCGCGAATCAACGATCAAGTCGAAGTGATGATCGGCCTTGGACCAACCGTTAGCGTTGCTCATTTGAATAATTTTTTCCGCTTCTTGGCACCGTTCGTGAAACCTTATCAAGTACGTAGATCATTCAATTTTCATGTAGCGTATAGCTATTTCTTCTGCTGACCGATACGAAACCTTGGAAGGTACTTTTGTAATGTTCGTAAAGAGAAATTGAATGTTGTAACGCTTGTCCGCAGTTTTTGCAGCAATGGCTGGGAATTGGTGAAGTGCACAGGAACGATGGTTTTCTACACCAAATGACTCGTCTCATAGGTGAGACTTCTCATTTCGGTGCAGTTATCGGCAGGCATGTTCTGTTCCAAATATTTGGCTACTCCGAAATATACAACGAGGTTTGATTTGTCCCTACTTTTCTTCAGCTGATCAAATAAAATGATGCTAAATTTCTGCAGACTGACGTGTTCCGTTTAGCCGGACATTATCCGGCCGGTGGCTCAGCCAACTCGATGGCCCATCTTCTTCAAAACTACAACTCAGGTAAGTTCTGAAATTTTATTTCATTTTTTTAATGATTGTCTTACAGTGTGTACACAGGGGAATCATTCTTGCACTTCGATCACGGTCCGGACGGAAACATGGAACGATACGGCACGGTTCATCCACCAGAGTACAATCTCACTCGTGTGACTGCTCCTGTCTATTTGGTTCACGCCGAGAATGATCCATTTGCTACAGTAGAGGTATTTTATAATAAAATACCTGAACAATTGAATTCATTCGTTGATTTTGCTTATTTTCAAATTCAATAGGATGTGTCTTGGTTGATGGCCAGGCTAGGCAATTTAAAAGGAACTATACGGGTGGACAGTCCAGCCTTCAGTCACGGTGATTTCATCTGGTCCCCTCGACTGGCTGAGTTGGTTCATCTACCTGTGATTGACTTGTTGCCGTCACCTTTCGTCTATCAACAAGATTATATCTAGTTGTTGAAAGGGATTGCATTACCTCATTGCGAATCATCGATGGTTGTCCTGACGGATCGACAATTGATGCAGTCGCATTTATTCCCTTTCTCTTGTTTTTTTTTTTAAATACGCGCTCAAGATAATTTTATGAATTTCTAAACGTCCGATACTCGTGGATCGTACTAGCAAATGTAGCAAAGCCAATATAAATGAAATTATGTAATAAATAAACGATCTAACTCGATTTGCGTGTTACACTGTTAAATTAACGAATGGGCGTGCGGAGTTGGTATATGCAATTGACATCTATTTAAAAGTTATGACAGCGTAAGTCAGGCCTTGCACGAGATTTTGTTTAAAAAAACCACATTTATGTGTATCACGTATAGATGCCCATTGGTACCTGCATTTATACAGTTGGGACTATTGAAATTATGTTGATTAATGCGATGATCAATCACCCGTCTTTCTACACTCCTGTTTCTATGATAACCACGCGGGGCTTTCAATGTTACGTCATCAAAGAAATAATCAAGCCCTTAAAACCAGTTTGAATCGGTTTGATCCTGCTGGTTCGCTATTGAAGGTTTTACTCATCGTCGGTGGAAGGAATTGAACCTGACCTCGGAGAGTCCATCTTCTTAGCTCGTTAAGATTGTTCTCTATTGCGCAATCATAACGGGTTTCAGTTTAAACAAAAAATTAGCGAAAGCTTGTAAGCGAGAAGCGGTCAGATATATTTTACAAGCTTTCGTAGCGTTAAATTGGCAATAATGTATAGTCAAACGTTCTCTATTTCGTGAGGGTTGCTATATCAGAGGTGCGTGCTGTGCCGGGTACATCCCGACTCCGTCTATGTTAACAGCTTGCAACCGTACCAGCTAACCTTGGCTATGCTTGGCTTCAAATGTGAAAACCCACGTCCAAAAAAAAAAAAAGAGAGACAGGAAAAACCTAAACTTTCGCCATGTTTGGTTCGAAATGGCTGCATAAAATTAGTTTACCAAGGTGACTTGAATGACGAGTGAACTTCTTGAAGCCCTTTTAGTATTATGTGGCCATAAAGCGCATCGAACTTTCGATGTATTTCAACTGCATTTCATATAATTAATGAAAGCGAAAAAAAAAAAAAGAGTTAAGAGACATATGTCGAAATGGCTTTTTGCTACAAGTACTACGTACTTTATGTGTGTCAGCGTCCACTGCGTCTGAGACACGTGACCTCAGAAACTGCCCGAAGAATTTCTGAACGCGTGTAATGGCGAGGATAGGCTCTCGCAATTGCACCGTCATGGGCACTTTCTACTTGAAAAAGAAACACGTGAATGATCATCATTTATAATGGCCACTGCTAGTCATAATTTTCAAGTCTTACGTCGCTCTCGCGAAATATGTGCAACGCACTTCCCAATCATTCCGCCAATAAGATCTGTTGCTGTGAGCATCCTATTGTTTTTCGCCACCATGGCCTGAAGAACAACACAGACTACATTTATAATGCAAAACAAGTGGAAAGTAAGTGAAACGGATAACACTATAAAACCAAAATGAAATTCCTCACGGGGCAATGTCCAGCATTCGTGCAAATCTGCGGTAATGACAGCCACCGTCAGTCGTCTATATGATTTATAATGATTTATGGAGGACGCAACTTTCATCGATCCAATTATACGAAAAAAAACGTGCGACCTTCAAATTAAAACAGTTTCGATGGGTGCTTTCATTCAATAGACATTGTTTCTAAACCATAGCATAGTGAGAGCGTCTCTTCATTGTTAATGGCTAACAGCTGTTATTGCACAATAGCTTATGGTATTTGAGCCATTGTCAGGTGCTTCGTAACACGTTACGTATAATGTATCTAATTCATTTCCAGAATGTAGCCTGTATCTCGTTTGAAAACAAAATTTCCACGTCCTTTTTGTTGATATTCACGCCGACCGAGCGTCGTGATATAATACCGGAGGTCAACGACGTACCTGACCACAGGTGGGATATAACGAGGCTCTGTGGCTGATTGAATCTGAATATCCACGGAGGAATTGCGTAATGAGTTGGGAAAAGTTACGTGGAAAAGAGAAAATTAAGCGAAAGCTAATTTCCCATTGGCAAAAATTTGCCAAACACATTTGAAAAGTCTATATAGATTGCAACGTCAACGCCTTCGATATCTGTAACATCGATTTATTTGAATATAGCTGTTCGTTACGTTTTCTATTCCACCCTGATTTTTAAATAAAAACCAATGTTGTTGCACGAATACAGCCAACGATAATAAAGCAAATCACGCCCTGCGTATAAAGAATGCATCCGCCATAAGATGAGAGACTAATCAACCATTACCCCCAAAAGACGATTGAAAACGATAACACGAAGCTGAAATCTTTCAACTGGAATACTTTCGTGTGCGGACCACAATCAAACTCAAAATCAACAATGCAAAAATCCACGCGATGCTGATCAGAATTCCGGCGTACACGTCAACTTCTTCGATGCCCCACCCTCGTGAGAAAATGGATCTCAACGATTCAATAGCGTACGTCACCGGCATGGAGTAAGCGACATACCTGAGATAGTACGGCATGCCTTCGATGGGCCAACAAATGCCACCCATAACCAACAGCGGAATGAAACTGGCCTGCGAAAGATTCAGGGCTGTTGCTTCATCATCGCATGCCGTTGTTATCAGTAGACCTGCAAAATGAAAGGGAAATGAAGACAAACGTTGAACAGACGAATGACCAAGACTTGTTACCAAAACACATGCCAACAAATCCCTGGAGACAAGTAATGAACACTGCTAACGCTACATTGCCTTGGCATGGGATGTTGAAGATCACCAACATGCACAAGAAAACGAAGCCCGTTTGACCCATGATTATAGTGAACATGTTGAATAAATGACCGACTAGGATTTCGGTCATCGTTACACCTGCCAATAAGAGATATACGTGATGGACGCAATCATCAAATCGATATCAGGTTAAATGTATATACCAGCCACTAAACTGCGATCGAGAAGGCCCTGTTTCCTTTCGGCAACGAAGACTCCAGCGGTTAACGAAACAGCCATGAAGTAAACGATCCTTAAAAAAAAAAATGGATAATTACGTTCCGTTATTTAAATAATGGCTGGTCATAGTTTTGGAATATTTACGTACGAGATAATAAGACCGGGAGCCATGAATTCCGTGAATGGAGTATCTTTTTTACCGTAAACAGGATCTAGGAACTGTTGCGTGTTACATATCAATTTGGATAGCAGAGTTATGCGATTATATATTGGGAAAGAAAATAAATGTACATACCACGATAGGAATGTAACCCGCCTCTGGCTCGTACTGGCAAGACTTCATAAAATTTTGCAAGAAATCCCGAAAGGCTTCCATCAGCCATTTTTCGATAAATACGTCAATCTGTTGATCTTCAATCGTAACACAAAACGTTTGATTGACGTTTTAAAAAGCTTTATTTTTATATCGTAAATTTACTTGAAGAATCCATGTTGACGCTGATGCGACTGCGCATTATATTTTCCATAGTCGCGGAATCGCCTTCCATTTGCCGGAGTTCGAATTCTTCCGTGAAATTACGTCCGAAATGGACCACACCCCAAACGTGTCCATTTTTCCCTGCTTCCATAGCACTCGAAACATTGTCAAAAGGAACCTGAATTCCACCGCCCCCATAATCAGTGAATCAGTTCTCATATCGCCAGGGAATGAATTCTCATACCTGAATGATATTCTTATTTACGTATCGAAGATAGCGGCAGCTCAGCATCGAATACGAACAGTCAGTCGTATAATTGCAGATCTGGCCTTGTCTGGAATTCAATTCGTCATTAACAATAGCCATCTTGAGATCCTTCGGTTCGTGTCCCAGCGTCACATTGAAAATGGTGGCTTGGAAGGCAGGCAACAAGTAGATGAATAAAAATATCCTTTGAATCAATAACATCATTGATTAAACACTTGTCAGAGAAATATTGCAAATCCATATACCCAATATTCCTAAATGATATCAAATAATTCTTGCGAATAAGGGCGTCAAGGCGATGCAAAGAAGGCAATGGCACGGTTTGATTTCGGCACTTTCTTTGCCTCGCCCTATTTGCATATCCGCTAGATTTGCACGAATAGCTTGTTGCTTTGCGGTCCTGGATAGAACAATAGCGAAAGAATTATTGAGCCAAATAAAATGAAAACCGATGCGCATCTCTTACATCCCAATGATCGGTGTGGATGACGGGAAGTTGTTGGTTATTATTGCACCGCTGTTGGTCAATGTTTCCTTGAGAGACATCGATTCGATTGTTACGATCGAAGGACGTGTTGTCGTGACCTTCCACAGACTGTTGGGGCAGGCCGATTTCGTCGGAAGGCGTGACAATCGACAGCGACTCGTTAAATTGATCGGCTGGATGATTGCTATTACCTTCGATGCAGAGTTTTAAGAACACATCTTCCAAAGACGAAAGTCTGTAATGATTCAACAATTTTTCTGGCGATTCTTCAGCAAGCAAACGACCAGAACGCATCATCCCAATCTAATACCCAAATGTTTCTTTTATTTAATTATATCATTTTAATTGTCACAAATAATATATACCGTATTGGCTTGTCGGGCTTCTTCGATGTAGTGGGTTGTTACAATGACCGTCTTTCCATGATCGACACTCTGCCGGAGGAGATGATCCCAAATACTATACGATTATAAAAGCACATTGATCAGACTACTCCCGCATGAAAGAGAACAGGGGAGTTATTACCTGCGTCTGAGTAAGGGATCGACGCCAACAGTTGGTTCGTCTAAGATGAGCAATTCAGGCTCGTGGAACAAAGCCACTGCGAATGAGACTCGTCGCTTCTGACCACCACTGAGCGTCTTGACGTAACGATCGCTCGGTGGGAGATCCAGCAGCTTGGAAAGAAATTCTAACTGTTCTTTGACAAACGCCTTTCGCAGGTTGTAAATGCGTCCGAAATATTGCAGCGTCTCTTTGATGGTGAAGTCTCCGTACAATGCCAGTTCCTGGGGCATGTAACCGACCCGCGGGCCAGGGATCCCGCTCTCCGGAGTGCCTGGTTTATTACCAAAGACGAGCACTTCCCCACTGTTTAAACTACGACGTCCAACCAGGCAGCTCAACAGGGTCGTCTTACCGCATCCGCTGGATCCCAACAATCCATATCTATCCAATTCAAATCGTTTTCATTTTTAGATCTACATAATTGGGGGATGGATGAAATGATTAGACTTACATGGTTCCTCTTTGAACGTTCATGTCGAATCCAGCGAGTACGGCACTACGTTTCTTCCCTGTTCCATAGCTTTTAATGGCGTTGCGAACTAACACTGCTGTGCCATTGTCACCATCGAGATGGTGCGATGAAGCAAGCATTTCTGGTTTTGCTTTAGAAGATGATTGTCTAATTTGATTTAACGTTTAAAAAAAAACAACAGGAAAGTCGTTGCGGAACTGCAGCCAGGAAGGGACTCGATCGGTAGGTGGACTGTTTGCGACTATAATACGTCGCTGTATCGTTGTACAAAAATGTTTGAACACGAGACGGAAAGGGGGAAACATGTATAACCTTGCCACTAGCAGTAAAAGCTACAATAATAAAAACACTATTTTTTTTTTTCGCGCAATGCTAGTTTTCCCAAGGTTAGTTCGCCAGCTGCGGATGAGGACTTCTTTTTGTTAGGATTTATTTCCGCACTACCTCATCGCCCTTGTAGATGCCACTCTTTTTTTTTCATGTATGCAAGGCTAATCGAATGTTTACACAGGTAGATAATTAAGTATTTTTTTTTTGAATCCACGTATTCTGAACAACCTTCTCCGGCCCATTTGGTACATCACTCACGGCAAAGACAAATGTGGGCGACACGTACGAGCCTGGGGCTTCAACACACCGAATGGCATAGGCATGTCATCACAGTCATTTCCGGTGCTGGGGGTATTTCCCCAGTATCAAAATTCCATCTCACGTTGCAGTTTAACATTTTAACCTTCAGCTCACGATGTTCAGTTTTCATACGTTCATCGCCGTCTAGTCAGGGATTGGGGCGAGGGCAGCGAAAGATAGACGCAGGTCTGTGAGGCTGTTGTTTCAAATCAAATCAGCTTGCCACACGCATTTCATGGATATATTTACCGCAATCCGCATCCGCTTCGTTAACCTCCATTCCACGTCCGGGATTCCGTCTAGCCTATATCCCTTGCGTCATCGACAACTCGTGTGCGTGAGTCACATTGAACAACAGCTTTCCGTATTCTTTGACATGCGTTTAGCTGCGGATATTGGAATCGGGATACGCCCAAGTTCTTTTTAGCCAGTCATAAACTCATCTATGAAAACGGCTGGAAATATTCATCCCTCGGGGCTCGGCATCAATGGAGGCATAAAGAAGGACAACTTCACGACCGCCAAATCTCTTCCTCGTAATAATATCATAAATTTTTTAAAAAGTGAAATGCATTTTACTAATAGAAACATTAGCAAGCGTTAGATGTTGGTGAATTTAAACTACTTCAGTTATTACCACGAAATGGGTCAACGGTAGACTTCCGACCAACACCCAAAATTTCGTTTTCCCTGACAAGTGTGCTTGCATGATTTACACGCACACCAGGATACGGCTGATCGATTTGTGAGGAATCGATTTCTCTGTGCTAATTCGGTTACCGAGGAGATCAATTTTTTTTCTAGTTTACACAACACAAAACAGGGACGTGCAATGAGCCACACCCGACCACGATTGTATTCACATTTTCACATCGGCATAATGAGTTTCAAAAATACTATCACACACGACAGACGAGAGGAGTGGCGCCTGTACGAGTGATAACAATGCTAGCATAATGATTTGCATCTTTAGAACATTTCCGTTTGACGAAAAAAAGCCCAAGGTTAAAAATGTATTTGATGATAGCAAATGATTCGACACTTCCAATGTGTAAAAAGAAAGTCTTTGACGAGGACGGGTGATATTTACAACGTGAAAAGCAGCAAAAGAAAAAGAAATTGTTTTCAAATAACGAACCTTCGGGCGCTTTTCAGCAACAATACGTAAGAAGTTAGAGGCCATATGGCTTTTTAATATACCCGGATAAAGCCAGTCATCCTTAATATAATGGACGCGTCGGTTAGACCGGAATCTCCTTCGCATGATGTCCGCCGTTGCCATGCCAATGGACACGACGAAAAGTGCGTGGCTTATGCTGGCCAATTTTGCAGTTTACCTGTTTCGTGCCGTGCTTCCATGAAAGGTCTTTAGCCTGTCCCTTCAGCTTTTTAATGTCATCACGGTAAATCTCCAAACCATAAGGCGATTCAATTTACAGCAGCAAAAATGGAACGGAAGAATTTCGCGTTTAAAATTAGCTCGTGTTTTTTTACCGCTTCCTTGTTATCTTTTACTTACACGTTCTCCTTCGTGAGTTTCTATACTAACGTGCGCTAAAAGGCACGAACAGCTTCCGCCGTGAGTTGGACGAAGAAAGGGCGTCGTGACACGGAAGGGCTGATGCGCATAAAGCCACCAGGTTCGACGGGTAATACCCTTAACACGCCTGTCTATTATGCAATGCTAGTTCCTTTAGATTATTGCATTGGATCAAAATAAAATGATTTAAAAACGAAAGATTTGACGCAGAGATTTCAAATTAAATAGACAAAAAAAAAGAAAATGTATATTGACGGGAAACGATAAGGCAATGACCAACATAAGGTGCCGCTAAAATCTGAATACGGCCTCGTATACATAGAAGATTTAGTCTGATTCCCGCAGACAATTCAAAATGTAAAGAGATAAACGCAAATTTGTTTAAAAAAAAAAATACTTAGGGAAGGGGGAATAGTAAAAGCGACTCCAGTTCTCAGAAAGTAGGTTACTATGCCTACTGCAAACAAAAAAAAAAGAACAACAAAAGACAAAGAAACATCTTCAATTGTTTTTGCTGCCTGTAGCGGTGTAAACGGAAACTGCCCTAACGTTCTTGCGGAACGATTTCGCTAAACAAATCATCGTTAACTGTCATGTCGTCCAGCGTGTACTCGCTGTCTTCCAAAGCGAACGGATGAGTGCCATCGCCCGTTCGATGGACGCGATTTCGAATGATCTTTTCCGGAACGGTTTTCAAATCGTAAGCCCATCCGATCCAAGCAAAGAAATCGATGACGGCCTTCGTCACGTTCATGCTGTAATGACCTAATTCGGCCGATTTGTAGTCCCACGGGAAAACGTGATGGTAATTGTGCCAACCTTCGCCGGATGTCAGGAACGCAACCATCTTGTTCTCGGCCGGATTGATTCCCCTGCAATATCAAATTTCTTTTTTTATCAAAACGCGGGGGAAAAAACGAAGGATAATGTATACTGACTTGTCGTAGGGATGACTGCCCCACAGGTGAGCGGCGCTGTTCACGAGCCACGTCACATTGAGCGTGAAAACGTAACGAAAAATGGCGGCGACGAAGAAAGCCGTTTTGAACGACTCGCCCCAAAAATACCAGGGCACGAACGCTGGCATGGCGAACGCCAGTAGTAACACCAACGGGATGTAATACCTTCAGGTCAGAATTCAAGCCATGTTTCAATTAGTTTTAAACATTAAAAAAAAAATATATGAATGACTCACTTTCGCTGGAAAGCCACGATGGGATCTTGTAGGACGTCGCTCATATCGATCGTCTTACCTCGACGTATCACCTCGGGATGTTTCTTACACAACAGCCATCCAACGTGAGCGAAGAAGAAACCGCGTCGGGCGTTGTGCGGATCGGCGTCCGTTTCACTAAATTTATGGTGTACCCTATGATCTCTGCTCCACTCGTAAATGTCATTCTTTTTTTTTTTTTAATATAAGGAAGAAAATTAAATAGCCATTAAGCCATCCGCGTTACATTAAAATAGCCTTCGATTGAATGGCTTTTCTCACCTGGACGGATATAGTTTGGCCTATGGCGGCGTACAGACGTAATGGCCATTTCGCCTTGTAACAACGATGAGCCCATAATCGATGCGCTCCGCCCGTTATTCCGAAGCCACCGTAAATAAACAAGGAAAACGCTGTAATAGACGTGCAAAAGAAGAATAACATAATCATGTCTAATAAATGGATGTCACCTAATTTACCGCATGTTATTCTACTACACACTCACCCCAAACTAAAGTTGGTAATTTAGCGGCCGTGAAACAGAGATAGAAGCCGTAGATGGCAGCGGCGTGCAGATAAATGAATACTAATACATTTCGCCAAACGATTTGCAATGGCGGTTGCCGATTGCCGTTCGGATCCTCCTGGGTGTTGACAAGGGGGGCGTTTCTGGGTCTAGCAACAACTTTACGACGCGCGCTGGATTGCCGTTGTTTGAAGTCATCGTCCTCTTCGGCTAACACACCCAGAATGGACAAACTAACTAAATCCGCGCTGGGATCCGGAGTGTGCCACATGACGGGGAAAATCCTGCATTATTATCGACAGAGTTGTAAAATAAAATCACGTCTTTTTTTTATCAAATGACGATTGCGTACCCACAAGGAGGAAAAATAGAGGGGGGCGGGGGAATGTCAATTGAAATGAGAGAGAGAAAAAAAAAACGGAGAATTGTCAAGTGGCCTTATTTCCATTACCAAGACGGTAAGGAAACGCTATCGACGGTGGAGATTGCCTTACAAGATTGCGCGACCGTGCAACGTGAATAATGTATTTAGTTAGAAGTCGTAAAACAAAAAAAAAAGCAGGGGGGATCGTCAATTTGCAGGGGCAATGACCAAATCAAAGTGCTTGAATCAAAGCAGATGATTTTATATGCCCTTTTTTCTTTTCTTTTTTTTAGATTGGAAAAGGACATTTTTATTGCCGGCCGTTGATTGCTTGAAAAAATATGCACACATACGTGAAGGTAATTTAACAGGACCGTGTTTGTTCTATAATATTTAAAAATAAACGATTGCGTTTTATAAAATATTCCGCCAAAATCTAGCGAACTATAAGTTGAAAACGACTTTAACTTAAAAGCAAAAAAGATGTTACTATGACGCTAGCGTGTTATGTAATCTCTTCCACCTTTTTCTTTCACCCCGCTTTATCCCGCACATTCGTCCTACGAAAAATATGGCCAAACATCTGGCGAACACTCGTGAAAAATTCAAAAATCCTTACCTGAATGGCTGATCACAGAGGCAGACTAAGAGTAGCCAAACAGCTTTTGGCCCTTTATTGTATTTTCGTAGCCGTTCCGCCAACAGCTATGGATTTCGACACACAGAGAACACCGCTCGATAACCAGGACACGATCGCAAAAGCTTCTAGACCACTAGTGATGAGCTAGCTCGACAGACTCCCCGTTTTTATATATTTCTCCCACCTCTGACGGGAAAGGGGGGAGTTGGCATCCGGGTTCCTGAATCCAGTACATGGAGGTAGGTCTTTCAAATAGAAAAAAAAAAGTCCAAGCGGTGATGTTGGTAATCGGGTATAGAGGCACACAGAGAACTGTCCCGCTTTGTAGAGGTTAACGCCGTGCCTGGTGGCTATACAATATGTGATCGCACGCTGTCCGCCAGTTTTGTTTGTTTTTTTTATTAGTTTTTTTTTCTTCTCGTTTTGCTGTGCGCGTTCCGCTTTTGCGGACACACAGTTCTCTTCCAATTAACTATAGAACTATTTTTTTTTTATCGTCTTCCCTTTCGTCATTTTTACTTGGTTTCGTTTCGCCACTGCTATACGTATATCTGGTGTGAATGCACCTTAAGTAGGCCTAGTTATGGCTTTTTTTTTAAAGAAAACGGACAACATGCTGGCCAAGTCTTTTGGTCCAGTATTGGGCGGACTTCAAAAAAAAAAAAAAGAGAAAGCGTTAGGGAGATGAATGATAGTACCCGCTAAGCTCAATCCCCATATGGGTTTTTCACTTGCTTTGGAGCGCAAATCAATCAACCTTAAATTGGAGTTTAAAAATGAAGCAATGAAATAATAAAAATAGCATCCCAAGAAAAAGGTCTTCGTTTGTCCTGCTGACCTCTATTTAATTTCTTGAAAATTGCAGTGAAAATCTGGGTCGCAACTCGCGAGTTCATCACGGGACTGTGGGCTTCGGGGGATGTGGACGAACTTTGGTCGCCCCGTGAGTATAATGACCCGAAACTCCTATTTCTATTTTATTTTTGTTCTTCTAGTTTTTCCCCCTTAAAAATTCGTGTGAGATGAGAGGATAAGATTGCGCCTTTCTTTCCCAATTATAATGGCTTCAAAAATATGACTAGTTGATAGTCTGGAACTAAATTTTTCTTATGGTCAAATGACATGCATTTTCTTTCGGCTAAAACAATGTTGGATTTTTGCCCAGTCAGGTGTTTCGTGTTTGGTGTTAATCTCTTGAGTGATAGAGCGAGAATACTTAGCTTGTTGTACAGTCAATCATTCTCATATACAAGTACTTAAATTCATAAAGTAACTACCTTTTTTTTTTATTATTTAGTTCCTCATTTAACTTTTTCATAAGGACTTTGGAGAACCAGTACATTTTTCATGTCTATTTCGCCTAGAAAAATGGACATCTTATCTGAAATAACTCCTAATAAAAATAGCTGTACACACTCAGTTCAACGACTAAAGGCGCAACAAGAAAATTAACTAAAAAAAACCATTCTCTTTATAATGCCTTTTAAAGGTTAGACAATAAATGTGGAATGACTGGGGTGTGTTTTGACCAGGGGCGACTGAAGCGCTTAAATCTTTGCGATGGCTTTAAAAAAGAGGGGCCTTGTACACATCCGCTGATTGCGTATACAGATACTAAATGGGGGCAAAAGTAGACAGGAGTAGGATTGGAAAAAACGTGTATTTAATTCCTTTTTGGGGAGATACTTTCGCAGTGACATTAGCCTTAATTTCGTTACAGCCGAGGCATTTAGCTCCAGTATGTTTTATTTACAGGTTCACTGCTACATGTGTGCGTGAACCAAACGTTCCGTTTTTCCGTACCAGAGCTTTTGTGTGTTTGACATACAATGAGTCGCTGCTAAAAGTTCGTGATGGTTTCCCCCCTTTTTTTTTTCTTTTCCGAGAGAGAAAAAATTTCCAAAAAAAAAAAAACGGCGACCACATAATGGATTTTTCGGAACATTCTTCCGAAGTGACCAACTTCCTTTTGAATGGAAACATCCTCGTACCCCTGGCACAAAATTTGAGCGTTTCATTTCAGAACAAAATTTCATAAATCGTTTCTGATTGCTGGGATGGCTTTAATCAATAGGTGAGCACAATAACAAACGTTTCTAGACCAGTACTGACGATCTTATTGAAACTATACACTCCGGATAAATCCAGAAAGAAGGGATCTAGAGCGCATCCGCTAAAGGTGGATGAACGAAGCAACAGTGCCATCCTCTTGTCTCATAGAAAATAAAACGCATCAAATGGTCTGCGACGAGGTGTTGAATTTGCCATAACCGTTGGCGATAACGTTCGAAATTCCCAAAGTCTTAAAGACTTCGATAAAGTCAAATAATTTTTGTTTGTTAGCTGATAGCAATTGACGTGGAGGCAGATGGCTTCTGAGCAGACTTGTTTTATCCGGTTATGCAGGACATACAGATGGAGTGGAGCGCGAAAAGAAAAGTTTCACGAGAGAAATTCCGCCCAGAAAGCTTACATAACCAACACAGGAACCGCTTTCACGATATTTTTGTCAATAGATGGCGAGCATTCACGGTGTTCACGATTTCTGAAATCTGACAACCTGGCACTATTTCCCGCGAGTGGGTAGGGTGTTTTGCATGTTCATTTTTTATTCGGGTCTTGTCGGAGACGATTGGATGTTGTTTCGTGACAGAGAGCATGTTGGCACAATGCAAAGATGCTTTTTCACTTTTGTGCGTGCTCCAAATAGGGAAGGCAAAGCAAGTGAAGCCCACGTACATGTTTGCTGCATGTTTTTGATCGGGCCTTGGCGGTTCGTCGTTGGGAGATTCTGTCTTGAAGACCTTTGATCTTCATTCCGAAAGTACAATTTTAATAGTAGCCTTACCAGTTGCAAATTGCAAGAGTTTTGTTGAGCTTTATATGTTTGCCTTACACATCTTTCCGTCGATTCTGTAATTCAAACAAACAACGCCCATGAAAATGAGATAATGGTATGTGTTAGTGAGAGTTGGGAGGAGCAAAGCAGCATATTTTGTTTCATTATATCTCAACGTTATAAATTTTTTATTTGTTTTTCCAGAGTTGTAAATGTTTGATTGGGATCTTCCAAAGTTGTAAACATTTGACCTGGGTCTTCCAAACATTTTGGCAAAGGATTTGGTTGCCAGTGGAAATGGAATGCTAAAAGCTTTGGTGAGTTTTTTAAAAGTTAATTTTGTAGAAATTTTATTTGTTAGGTAATCTTATTATAAGGACAAAATGGTTAAGAATGATGCATTTCAAGAAAGATACCAAAGGAAGCGTATCATTCCAATTGGCTAAAACAGTTTTTAAAAAATTTGCTAATTTCCATTCTTCTGTATTTTATGTATGTATTTTACTTAACTTTATTTCATCTAACATTTCCAGGATGCCTGTACCATCATAGTAATTACAGTCACAGTGTTTTAGCTGATAAAAAAAAGTTCAGTTGAATAACATGTCTTTTTCAAATAAGAATCATTCTGGACTTCCATCTTAATTGTTTACAAGCATATGCAATCAACTTCAGAACTTTTATATTTTGCTAATCAATCCTTTTCCATTCTTTTTTTCAGGCAGTTGTTGCAGAATATATGGAAAGGGATTTTTCATGTTGTCTGAATAAAACACAACTACAAGAGATCAGAGAAATGCACCCTACCGTCTTTTAGCTTGTGCCCTTGTATTACTTTTCTCTTTTTCAAAAGATGTGTAATGTTTTACTGTATTATGTTTCATGTCATTTTTATAGGTAGGCATTTTCAGTAGGAAAGCTACAGGTGTGCATGCAGTTATTCTGCTGTATTTGTCCTCCTGTCTGAAGAGCTGTACAAGCACAGGAACTTCTTAAAAGTTGGCTAATTCCTGTCTACAACATAAGGATTGGAAAACAACTTTTCCACTGTGATACTTATAAAAATTAATACTTTAAACTGCTTTTTATATACACTTCCTGTGTATAAATCATTTTCTCTCATATCATTTTCTGTTTTAATAAAGGACATCAGGCAGGCAGAGGAAGAACATACGGCACGGATTGCATATCGTGGGAGAAGAAATAGTAAAATTTTTATTGGCCAAAAAATCGGTGACGAAGAAATCTTTATCAAGTGCGTTCGTCTTGTAGTTGGACTCTAGGGCTTTATTTCCGGCGAGGGATATTCTTGATTCTGGTAAAGTTCTGGTATTTAAATCGCTTAATCTGGTATGTTAACTGGCTAACCGTAACCTTACTTTATCAGGTGTGAAGCTTGCTGTTAAAGAGCGATGTACGCAAAAAGTGGTGGCCAAAACTGTCACGTACTGCGTTTACGCCATCTGTGGAGCTTAACACGCGTAGCTCAAGTTGTTTTGCAGGCATTACAAACTAGAGGCGCTGATAACAGTTGACACCACCAGGTGGCCGTTGAATCATGAGACAACGCGGAAGGTAGTTAATTAGATTGGTTTCTGTGTTGTGAAACTTAGCATTGGTTCCATTATGCACGTGTCGCACCTAGCCAGAAGAAAAAATTCTGTCTCCATTTCGCGCAATTGGGTAAAGATGTTTGAATGATCGTTGTTAAAGCATCTCGGGCATTAAAGTGTGTACGATTTGTTTTAATGATTGTACCAACAGTGTTTCCACGATGCACGTGTTGCAACCATCTAGCAGAAAATAGTTATTGAATTTCATTGGCTTCAATTTGGTAACTACTTTTGGATTATCGTTGTTAAAGCATATCTTTGGTATTACATCACTTGCTGTTATATCTGAAAAAATTCATTCTATCTATGTGATTGGAATGATACAGCTTTTAATTAGCTGTTATAACAGAAATGTGTTCTGTGAAAACTTTTTTTAAAAATGTATTCTCGATATAACTTGGGCTAAAAGGACTAGTATTTCTTATTAGGTGCCAACAAACTATCCTTTTGGGTATTTATGAAGTATTTCCATTTAAACTATTAATTTTTTGTTTTTCATTTAGATGTCTGCATTTGTATTTGACAACTTCAACAGGAGAGATTTATGCCAGGAGAATTCAAGCTGTTCAGGAAAACAGAGCCCATTGTAATTCCAGCTATGGAGTCATACAACTATTTTGTTGGCAATAACAAACATGCTGCATGTGTTTGGATCAACCATGGAAACTAAATGCAACTTCTTTCACAGGTATGACACTGATTGTGATGTTGAAGTTGTTAGTTGCTTCTGATGGACCAATTTTTCTTTCATTTATGAATGTAGGCTGTTAGTTTCTTTTAAACTTAAAATCCTATATTTCTCCTTAATTTTTCTTAACCTCACTTGAATCTTGTTTTAATTCAGTTTAAAATTTTTTATATTTGATTAGTAATCCTTACTGTTAGCTGTTTTCCAGATCTATAGTGTGTTGCTGATGTAAAAACCATGATACAGTCTGAACTTCTGGCAGGAATTTAAAGAGGTATTTTTTAGGAAAATTGAAGAGATTACTAGAAAAAAGGATTTGTTCATGTGAAAGGAAAAAATTATTGGCGTTCAAGTTCGACTTGGGATTAGATTTTGTCAATCTCATCCATAACCATTGGCTATACAGCACGTTTCAGATCTTAACTAGTGTTTGAACCGTGTTTGTCTAGAGCCTAAAGTGAGGGGTTTGCCGTCACAATGCGGCATTGGCATTAGTAATTATTGATGAACTAACTGCCCAGGCAAGTGTTACCATTTATCGCATAAAGGATTTCCATCATGTTTGTATATGTTTTTAAGGCCAAAGAAGTTTAGAGCAACTTCAGTTATTAAAGATTGTGGCGATGCTAAAATAAGGGTAATTTTAAAAAAAAAATTACTGTAGGATAATATTGATTTTGTTTTTAACTACAGTGAGTGGAATGGAAAAAAGATACTTTCAAAGTATGATATTGTTTCGTCCAAATTTATGTCAAGTACATTTTCCAACGCCAGGAATGGAAAGGTAATATTTGTTGACGTTGTATTAATGAATTTTATTTGTTTTATTTAGTTTTTTTTTTTTTTTTTTCTCTCACAGATTTTTGGATGTGCCTCGTATCCTAGTGCTGGAATAATAAAATGATGAAATACTTGGATCTGTTATAGTAATGCCAGCAGAAATGTAACTACAGTGATCATTAACGAATTCATTTGAATTTTTTTTTTGTGTTTGCTCTATTCTGTTTCCACTAGTATCGACCCATTTTTCCTGAACATAATCGACAATCGTTCATAAGAAATCAACATGCATGATTACCGCCATTCTTTCAGGTTTCCGATCCTGGCAATGCTAAAAGGGATGTAAACTTTTCAGTTAATTCTTATGCCATACCTGATGTACTGAATTTTTTGTTTATTCAGGATAATTCTCCCCAGTTGAATTGAGATGTGGTTGCTGCAGCTGCTATACAGTTCTTTAAAAAAAAAAAAAAGGATACACAATCGAGGTAGTTGATCTTCATTCCTATACTCCTTTACCGTTGACGGTATGTTGTTCATATTTCGTAAAGTTCTTTGTGTGTTTATCGTCGGATGTTGTCTATTTATTAATCAGCTTTATCCCAGTTTTAATTTTCATCAAACCTACGCTAGACATGTATAGTCGTGGGTGTTGGTATCTTTTATTTTTGACGTTTTCACTTTCCGTTTACCGACTGTTACCCAGAAACCTGACAAAAAGTTGGAAAAAAGTACGATGAGAGTTGAGGAAGCGCAATGGAAATAGAAGAGTGAATTGACTTTGATCCAGTGTATAGAAGCTTTTGTGCGTGACTCATTCTCGTCCGGTGTCTCCTCAAGCAAGGTACCATACCTTTTGTTACACGTATATTTCTGTTTCAGATTGTCATGCAGACGAGATGTTAGCTGGTGTATTTCCTTACATCCGCTAACAATAGACAGTCAACTAACACGTCTCACGTGAAAGCGATTATGCGAGATGTCAAGGAATGGTAAGGACCATCAATAGTGTTCGTAGTATTGTTATGTTCTATTACAACCTGTTTTGCAATTTGCTTTTTTTTTTGATCGGCTAATTTTGGATTTGAAATAAGAACTATAGACTTTTAAAATTTTAATTTAAAAAGCAGTGATATAACAAACAAAATTTCTTAGTCTCCTAGTGCTGCTGATGGAGTTAAAAACATTTGCTCACCGTAGTTGGAAACAGTTGCTCAGCAGATGGTGTTTGAAAACAGTTCCTCCCTACTGGAAAACTTCATCACTTCATTTGCGGATTCAGTTGCATTTTTGTCGTGGAAACAAGATAAATCCACGATTCTGTGGCGCCTTTATCGTCTTTGTTTTCACAAATGACACGTTTAAGCCGATCCTAAGAGGGTGTGAAGAGAACGAATGATAACGCTATTCCCAGGTGATGATGAAGGTAATGAATATTAACGGTATTCATTGGTGGCGTTGAAGAGTAGATGGTACCGCTAAACATAGATGGCGCCAAAGAATAGATGGTACCGCTAAACATAGATGGCGCAGAACGTACCGCTAAACAGATGGCGCCGAAGAATAATGGTACCACTAAACATAGATGGCGCCGAAGAATAATGGTTCCACTAAACATAGATGGCGCCGAAGAATAATGGTTCCACTAAACATAGATGGTGCCGAAGAATAATGGTACCACTAAACATAGATGGTGCCGAAGAATAATGGTACCACTAAACATAGATGGCGCTGAAGAATAGATGGTACCACTAAACATAGATGGCGCTGAAGAATAGATGGTAATGGTAAACATAGATGGCGCTGAAGAATAGATGGTACTGGTAAACATAGATGGCGCCGAAGAATGAATAGTTACGTTATTCATAAATGACTTCGAAAATGGATATTACGTTAAAACTAGGTGGCATTCAAGGTGATGAATATTTAATGTTTTCATAGGTAGCGTTGAAGGTAATCAGTGTTTATTGTTCTTGATAGGTGGTGTTTAAAGTAATCAGTATATATTGTTGATAGGCGACACTAAAGGTAATCTGTATTTAATGTTGTTGATAGGTGGCGCTGAAGATATTCAGTATTTGTTATTGATAGGTGGCGTTAAAATAATCTCTGTTTAAGGTAATCAGTATTTATAGTTGTTGATAGGTGGCGCTAAAAGTAATCAGTATTTAATGTTGTTGATAGGTGGCATGCATGGTATTGAGAATATTCACGGTATTCGTGGATGGTGTTCGATGTGATGAGAACGTTGTTAATTGTTAGTAAATGGCGACGGTACGTTGTTATCCATAGATGGTGTTAGGTCAGTGTTACACCAAAGGAACACATGAATGTGCAAAGTTTCAAGCTTGGTTAAACCCGTTCAAAAAGAAGACGAAAGATTTTCGCCAGCAACAGAATGAAGCAATGCGAGCGCTGGAAAAGTTTGGTTAGATACTGTAAGCTTTCTTTCGCCTCGGGAGTTTTATCATTTTCTTTTCTTAATAGTGGTGGTGGGTTTCTTCGTCTAAAGCTCGAAAGGAACTGGATGTATCTGTACCAAAAGCTAAAACATTTATGGTTGGAACACGGCAACGCATTGATTAATGTTTCACCGTTATTGTACCAGATGCCAGCCTAACAACATTTGAGGCAGCCTCTCATACTGTCTTCCAATTGTATCATATGAATCAATTTATATTTGGGTTTGCAAATGTGTGATAACTTATTTGTTTGGTTAAAGAGACCTGCATGTGTTTTTGCTTAGAATTCAGAAATCGTGAGGCAATTCAGTAACTATTGTGTGTTCTGGCATTGGCATAATGGAATCTGGTATGATTTTACAAGTTTTTATCGTACAGAATGATTAGAATAGCAAAAAAATTGTAACAGTACATAATGATTTTAATGTGATGTTATTTTCATGAATTCAAACAGGTGCCAAGTGACAAAAAACCAATGCTGTTGATAGCTTATTTGCCTAGTTACAAATGCCAACAAGTTTATTTTGGAAGGACAGAAAACAAAGCACGAGTAGAAATACTGGCAGATGACTCAGCAAGGAACAATCTTGGATTTTACTCTTCTGTTGGAATATGGCATACTACCAACATTTTCTTCTCACAGGTATTTTCTGAGTTTTCTCGATAAGACTGCAATTTTACATAAGATGTTACTCATTTGTGTAAATGTGAGGTCCTCATCACTCTGCAAGCAAAACTGGGTTGTGATGTAATGAAATTGGTTCTCACTGTTGGAATGGATTGTGGAAGTTTGGTAGACTTCATGTCATCTCTTAAAGTCTATAAGGTATTGGTGTTGGGAGATATTGAGTTTTAGAATGATATCAAAGTTAGTGAAAACTATAATAGCGAAGTAGTTATTATAGAATCATTAGACCAATAAGCCATATTTTCAAACTAAAATCTTCCTCTTTGGTTTTAGGTGTCTTCAATGGCTTAGCGTCTGATGTTCATTAGTGCACCTTCTATTGACAAGTGTACAACAATTGAGCCTTATACACCTCACCACCATGCATATTCTGCATGTGTTTTTGCACTAGCTACTGGTGCATTCTTGTTGAACCTCATTTATTGGAACTGGCAGTACAAGCTGATCTGCGATTACATGGCAAAGTTCATCGTCCGATAACAAGTTCAGTTAATTAATTGAAATTCAGATATCGTTGCAGTCGTTTCGGTGTTTGAGCTACGTTCCACTTGCAGGATCTGTCCAGCTGTATTCAACAACAGTCGTGTGAATGAAAATATGTGCAGCCGTAAATCTGATAGTCCAGCATTCGCAGCTGATCCTTCAAGAGTTAAGTCGATTGTTAAGGACTTGCGCCAATTAAGTATGTCTCCCATATCATCTGCAAGAGTAGCGGAGAGGATATTCAATGATTTCACGCCTGATGGTCAACCTGTAGCCAAGCGTTAGCTCATCCAGCAACTAATGGTTGGTTTTGGTGAAGGTTCACCGTTCATCAGATACTCGGACAACGACAGACTTCCAAACCGAAACTTGTAAAGGTACACGCACTACTTTTCGTGCTTTTTGTCACATTTTACGGTTTCAAATTGATTCTCAGGTATGATGTGTCTCTTGGTCTCATCTCGTCGCCTTTATTTTGATATTTATATCAACGAAAGAAAAAGAACAGTTTGAGTATGTGCGGTGATCTACATGCAGAAACAGCAGGTAAGAAATGAAGTCCCATTTTAAGCAAAAATATGTAGAATCATTTTGTGCTAAAAATACCGTTTGATGTTGATCGGGTACGCGCATATTGAACAGAATGAAATCGTTGTTAAATGTTGTATTGTTCAAATAATGTATTGTCCTAGAAATAGTTAGATTTTTGAATAAACAACTTTTTCTGCAATTCGTTTTTCATTTAGTTGTAAATAAAACACTTTGTCGGACCTTATTTTAGTTGTAAAGAAAAAACTAGATGTCACTGGTGCGCTACCTTTATTGTTTTGCGATGACGTTTGACAGTAGTGTGACAAGTGAAAGTTGTGTTTGAAAATTTCGGTTCATTGTGTTTTATTCCAACGAAAAGTTACATAAAATTAACTGCAATTAAGTGATGTGTTTCCTGTGTAGTTGCTGGAAGTTAAGCATACCAAAGTGTTCATTTTTTATGTAACGGGTATTCTTGTAAGCTATGCAAGATGCCAATTCTGAACAGTCATAGACTGCCATGTTAAGTGACTTTGGCATTCCACCATGTGCATTGAGAGGTATCTAACTTGTATTTTGCCCATCAGTATACCAATTGAATTATTCTACCTTTAAGCTCTTGTTTGTGGAACTTGGAACACAAAAGATACTAACCTGGAGGAAGGTTACCAATATTGTGAATTCCTAGAATCAAAACACATTATCTCATTCTCTTACCCGTTGCCCAGTTATGAGAATCAGTTTTGATCTGGTAGACACATCATGTTCCACTTCGTTTTGTTACAAGCGATTAACCATCACCAGCCAACACACATAGACATGGACATCAGACCAATCACTTGGTATTTTAAGCTTTTACACTGGCCTAGTATTGCTTTGCTTAAATTTCACTTCCTGCCGTAGGAGTGCCAAGCCTTTGAGTTCTTCAGCAAAATTGGCGGCTTTACAATTTTTTCAGTCTTCGGACAACATTCATAAGTAAAGTTGCCTGCTCCGTTATAATTAAGCCAAAAATCGTATATTCCTCATGTAGTGATACGTTTTCCTCATATTTGTCATAAGAACCATGCCATCTCCTTCTTTAGTTCCACGACGCAAAATTCGTTCGCTCCATCGTCCGTCTTCACCTCACTCTTCGCCCCGTGTTCGCCTTGCCCGTCGCATCACCTTCGCCTCGTTTTCGCCCCGTCGTCACTTCGCCCCGTGTTCGCCTTGCCCGTCGCATCACCTTCGCCTCGTTTTCGCCCCGTCGTCACTTCGCCCGTCGTCCCATCGCCGTCTCGCCCGTCGTCCCGTCGCCGCCTCGCCCGTCGTCCCGTCGCCGCCTCGCCCGTCGCCCCGTATTCGCCTCGCCCGTCGTCGCCTAGCCCGTCATCCCGTCGTCGCCCTTTCTATTGGTATTGTGTGTGTATTTTGTAGTGTTTATTGTTAATTAACCCATTGGCTGCCACCCACCGTTTATCCCCTTTTTTTTTTAGCTTGACAGGGACGGGCCGCGCTGTTCTGCTCCATGGTCTATTTGCCATGGGGTGGAGCAGTCGCAACTGCCCAAGATTGGCCAAACGGCCCTTAGGCAATGCACCACAGGGAATTCCCTTCTTCGATGCGGTTAATGAGACCTGGGGTGTGCATTCCCGTAAAGGTCTCATGGCCGTGTCAGCCCGGACTTGCCCTCGGGCAAGTCCCTTTGGTCGCTATCCCTATGATAGCGACGGTAGCGACTGTAGTTAAGGTGGCGTGGCAGCCAAAGGGTTAGTTTTAAGTGTACTTATGTATGTATTGTATGTGTATTATGTAAAGTGGTGGATTTGAGGGTGGAAGGAGGGAAAATAAAAATATTTAAAATGATTTAAATTTTTTATTTATTTATTTAACTGTAGAATGACTGATTTGGGGATCGAACCCAAGAAATCTCACATGATAATCACGTGCTTTACCATCAATCTAACCACTCTTCATTTAATGTGAAAAAGTCATTCCATAATAACCTAGTGTAAAGCTCATTTCAACATAGCCATAAAAATCTAAAGTGGACTATATAAGGACGGTCATGGCACAAATGTAGAGTGCTGGTCTACAGTGTCAAACGTCTGTGGTTCAATTCCTAGACCGGAGACTATTGCTTGAACGCAGGTCAAGGAATGGGATGAAAAATCTCCTGCGAATTAGGCGTCCGTTTGTCAGGGTATAAGAATTTTTGGCATTTTTCGTTATTTTGACATATTAAATGTGAGTTGTGAAAAGAGCATGTCGTGGCGACTCTGAGTATTGAACTCAAGACCTTTGGCTTATGAAGCCGATGCTTTACCGTTTAGCTATTTCACATATTTTAATACTACTATTAATAATAGTGAACCTAGGCATAATACTTGGACTTAGAAAAAAAAAGCAAGCTGCCTTTTCGTTGCCTGACCATTCACTGGCTCAGAACAGCGAAGCCAAGACCCAGGCCACTCGCCTTTACGAATACCAATACGTAATATCCTGAATACCCTTTATTTCTCAGACGGGTGATTTTCCATTGTTTCATATATTGCACATCAGTTGTAAAGCAAAAACCCTTTTTTTTTCTCTAGTGTTTTTTACGTTATCGACTTGAATTTTTCGTTTGTATCACCTGTCAGTCGCCTCTGAAAACAGTGGCGCATTTAACGTCGAAAAACAATCACGACCACAGTTCCGTGGAAATAACGGTCCAGTACAAGTTGTGCATTTGACAAATACAAAAGAAACGAATGGAGCAAATAGAAAAAAAAACTCGTCATATTTTTCATATACTGCTTTTTTACACACACTCAACACATAATAATATTAATATTAAACTTGACTTAAAAAACACGTCGGTTAACTTAAGACATTAAAACATGACAGGACAGGGAAAATGGGAGAGACAAAAGCAATGACTTTTTAAAATTAAATTTTCTTTTTCTTTCTTTGCTTCTTTCCCATTTTCCAATACAAAAAGTAAAAGAAAAAAAAATGAAGAATTTACTCACATGCACAAATAAAGAAGATTGTTTAACAGGTGATGGTGGTGCGTGATAGGTTGAGCGCCCATGGCAGTACCTTCACCCAGAGCCGGATCGGGAACTAGATGGGAGTTGTTTCCACGATGTCGGTTTATACTTGCTTTTGCATGCCGTTCTTGCTTGCTCAACGCTTGTTACTGCCGCTGCAGCTAGACTTGTTGTTCACAGGGTGAAAAACCTTTTTATTCCGATCTGCCATTGCCATTGCACAATCACGTCCCTGCGATTCCTACGATCCATCCTAATGAAATTCAAGCGAGAAAGCGACACATTAATTTGCAACACATGATACCATTCATTTCCGAATGAAAAAATATAATAAATCACCACTTGTTCGTGATTACGGGATGACACGATGGTTGCCTAAAGCTTGGCCTGTTCTCGTCGTTAGTCACATAAACAGATTGGTGTTGAACGCAACTGGACAGATCCTTCAAGTGGAATGCAGCGCCAAGCACCGAAACAGCTGTAATAATATGAGAAATCTGATAACAAAAAAGGGATCCATTAAAAGTGTACTGCATTCCAATTTCAATTAATTAACGGGTCTTGTTATCGAACGATGATGAACTATACCATGTTATCGCTATCAGCTCATACTGCCAATTCCGACGAATTCAAAGTTAAACAAGAATACACCAATAGCTAGTGCAAAAACACATGCAGAATATGCAAGGCGGTGAGGTGTATAAAGCTCAAGTGTTGTGCCCTATTCAACAGCAGGTGCATTGATTGAGAGGCTAAGCCATTAAGGAAGTCTAAAGCCAAACGGGAAAATTTTAGTTTGAAAGTATGGCTTATTGATCAAATTATTATATCATTACTTTGCTTACTCATAGTTTGAGCTGACACTGACATCATTCTAAAGCTCAATATCTCTTATCACTAATTCTTTACACACTAGTGATGGCTAATGTCATTAAATCACACATCAGTTGAGCTTGTGGAGTGATATGGTCCTAGCATTTACAGAAATGAACAAAATGCTTATGTATACTCACACAGTATCTTATTGAGAAGGCTAAGCAAATACCTGTGAAAGATGGATATTGGTAGCATCCCATTATTCCAGCAGGAGGGTGAAGACCAAAATCGTTCCTTTCTTAGCAAGCAATCAAAACTTCACCTTACATTCTCTGCTTCCAAGTAAGCTGGTCAGCATTTGCAAATAGGCAAATAAGCAATCATTGACATCTTTTGGCACTGTTTAAAAATTTTTAGTTATTCTGATCATCCATTAAGAAAAAAATTTGCAATATCATACCCGGATTCCATCATAACAATTACAGAACATATTGCGGCTATTGTATTGCCTCGCGATTTTTGAACTCTAAGCAGAAACGCACCCAGGCCTTCTGAACCAAGAAAACAAAAAGCTTACCAGATATTTGCAAACATCAATGTAAAATGATCCACGTGATGCAAGTGCAAGACAGTACGGGTGACTGTTGGCTGGCATCTGGTAGAAAAAACTTATCAGAACGTCGCCCGAGGCTTATATCAATCACAAAATGTTTTGGCTTTTGCCGCAGATGTATCCAATTCCTATTGAGTTTTAGACCAAGAAAGCCATAGTTGGTATAAAAGATTAAATAACAAGACAAAACACCGGGACTTTTAGTATCAGATCAAGCTTTTCCATAGCTTCCTTTTGCTGCTCACGAAATTCTTTCACTTTCTTTTTGAATACGAAGTTACTATTATGGCAACCATGTGCTGGAAATCGCTAATAGTAACTACGTCACTCATCGAAATACCGCCATTAAATTTAATACACAGTTTTCACAAACAAAGTGAAATGACAACGTTTAGTTGTGCTTACCTCCTTTCGAATATTTAAATTAAAGCATATTGATAGGCTTTCATTTTGAACGCCTAATTGTCCTTTACACTTTACCAAAGCTATATCACAGCAATAACAAGCAAAAAAATACTTACATCGTTCATGCACGACACAAATGCAACTGCCGAGAAAAAAGCAAGGTAAGCCATGAGAGGGTCAAGCAAGGTGACTAGCATGGGTAGCCATCTGGCGTTGATGGGACAAACTATAAGAATTTTACCACGCAAGGTTTCACTAACTTAGATGAAAGCTGGGCTTATATTCAGATTACGTGTAAAGAGGCTGAACACTGTAAAACCAAAATTTGTAATAAAATTTTTCAAAATTTTGTAGGTCACGAAATTTTTTACTTACCTCTACTACATAAAATATGCATCAACTTACTTTCAGAAGCAGACTCAGTTCACGCCAATTTAATCAAAATGAAACGTTCATCGGGCAGATACATACTTCGTTCAAATATACTGTCAGCCTTAAAACGAATTAAGTAAAAACGTGACCGTACCTTCCGATTCGTCTGGCTTCATCTTACAAAAAAATCTACGAATGGAAAAGAATTGCATTAAAATATTTTTTTCCATTGACGGAAAAGTAGTGGATTACTTACGTTCTCGTTTGGAGTCGATCCAAAGCGATTTTTTAGAAACCGTATCCATAATTGTATTTTACTTCCATAATTTAAATTATTGGATTTAACGGATCTTCATGGGCATACGGAGCAGCAGCTTTAATGTCATCAACAGCTCCTCAAAAATCCATAGGGCGATCTGTGGCTTTCATGGAGGTGGGGTCAAAACCATCTCCTACACAAACAAACTGAATCATCTCATATCATCGGTAGAATGTCTCGCACTCAAGTCAGATTAAGTTGACCCGATGAATTTCGGTGACAAGGCTGGCCATGGGAGGGTGGCGCTCTTATGCTAGCTATGGAGTCCTATTGGTAACACAGATTTTCCAAGGACTATACAAATCGTCGCTGCATGTAGCTGTGATAAAACTTTATAAAGACTCTGTTGTGATTATGTGTTTTGGTCACTAAACGTAAAGGTCGAAATTGCACCGGTATCAATAGCCTCCGGCAAACTCTTACATCCACTGCTATTGTGGAGTAACATTTCTGTGGATGTCAAATCTGTTAGAAATAAATCCCTTGACAGTGGGGATCCTGTAATGATGTGGACTATCGATGAAAGCATTTCATACATGTCAGAATGAATAAATCTATGCAGTGTCTGCTAGATATGATTGTTTTACCATTACATGGTTCCCGGGAAGAATTGCGCGGGCTACATCGACCGACCGATGGAGCATGATTTCCACGCCGAGTAAAAAGTCTACTGGACAAAAAGTAAGATTCCAGTTTGTATATGTTTCAAGATTTAGTCCTTTTGTAGTGCGTTCCTGGCATGACACAAAATCAGCATTGAATTGATTGTTTCGGCCTTCGTTCGAAAAGTAAAATGTACCTGAGATGTAAGACGCAACCTCAATTTGGGAAGCTTCAGAGTATTTGAGTGACAGATTCCCAAGCCTCTTCATGGCGACCTGTTGTTACAACGTTTCACGATGGCATGAGAATAAAAACTTAGCAGCAAACAATGCGAAAGTTACCCATTTGGTACGCAATCCAGCAAAAAGATATTCTTGCATCCATATTTGATGATTCTAGGTGGACGGCATGATGGAATGCAACGATCGCTTCGTCTGTGCGGTTTAAAGCGGAGAGATGATACCTATATTTCAAAAACATTGTAAATGGAGTTTCGCGGTGAGATATGCATTTTGTTTACTAGCTTTGATGAATTTGTATGTTAAAAGGATCTGCATGAGCAGAATTCGTGAGGCATTTCGACGCCAAAGGTTCGTCATTACGTCTCGGGCATATCTGACATTGACATTTGTGATTTTCATAGATATGCCATTTTTCTTGATCTTAATTTGCTTTCCTCATCATCTACTTTGATTGGAGGTCTTTTCTGATAGTTTTACCTCAGTGAACCTTATCAATACATTGTCATCTTGAGGAGATTTGGCAACTATTCAGCCATAAGAAATCACTGCTATGATTTTTCGTGCTCCTGTAAGTCTTCACAGAACTTGTTTAATGCTTGCAAAGATTTGGTAGACCTGGAGCCTGCAAAAATGAAAATACATCTTTAACACAAAATACGTAGGTTGACACATTTTGATTACAAAGTTCGAGTTGGCTTATTTCCATACAGATTGATGGCACACTGCTTCTCATTTCCGGACTACCACAGTTTAACATAAGAACTCACCAAGTAATTTGCTGGATTGGTTTCACTCAACTCAAGTATTGGTGGTTTACCTACACAATAAGGAAATGTGTTATAGTAATAAACTGTCACCTTTGTCATTACCTCTGACCTGAAAGGCACATGAGGGCTGTTTCTCGTTGGAAGCAGTATTTTCTTTTTTACTCTGTAATTTAGTTGCCATCTATTTTTTATGTTTGTATAGGATTTCTGGAATACATCCTTGATCATGTGGCTGCAAATCACCTGAGTACTCTACTCTATTTATGAAAACATAAAATGGAATTTTTCAAAACAATAAATTATTTGTCTAGCAAGTGATTCTTACAAGTATTTGGTTCTCTATTATCTGAAACATCCGCGTCTTCAAAGTTTTCAGGAAAACTACTGTCCACTACTATCGTTATTTGTCACTGAAACAAATAACTAGGCCCCAGTTGATGGTAATCGGGGTACACAGCCAGGGTCACCATCAGTGTTTCCACTTTCCGCAAAGTGGTATCCCTAGAACGTTGCCAGACTGGGGACATAAATCCCTATTTTTAAAAAAAATAAAATCCCCAGAAAAATCCCTGTTACTTTCATGGCATACTCACATGGCCTACTATAATAACTGCCTGTCAGCGCGCAATACCTCCAGCGCCTAAAACTGCATTGCCAGAGGGGCGTAATACCCCAAACCCACGAATGCAGAATTGAAATGTGTGGGAAAAACAGTGGAAAGTGGAACCTAGCGCCGCGCGTGGCCAGCTTACGGTAGGAAAGGGAAAAAATAGGCTAGATTCGAAGCTACTTATTACTACTTATTATTTACAACAACGTGGTTATAATATACTTACAAAACCACATCTCTTACTTCATCAACAACAACAACAACTTGGCAACACTAACACACGCCTGATGGCGCACAACCTTGACGCACTAATGGTGTTAGATACAAAAAGGAACAACAAAAACTTACGGGTAGCGAATTGGGTCACATATCCCGATGATAAGCTGCCTGCATCCACGAGCCGTCTTTCAGGCCGTGGGGAGGCTAACGAACAGCCTACGTTCAACGATCACCTCTTCTCTACCTTTCAGTTTGTGGTTCGATCTTCGAGGTAGTGAACAGTACTACAGATCGATTTTTAGCCTGGCAAGGCTATTTTTGCCATTTTTAGCCTGGCAAGGCTTTTTTTGGTGTGCCATTTAGCCCCTTTATAGTAGGCATGGCTCTTCTTTTTTCTCTTTTCTTCTCTTTCTTCTTGTTTTCTCTCTTCTTTTTTTTTCTTTCTTCTTGCTTTCTCTCTTTCTTCGTCGTCTTTTCTAGTCTTCTTTTTTTCTTTCTTCGTAGAATCTTGCGTCTTGATCTGTTGTAGAAGCTTGCGTAATCCGATGAGATGAAGCATCTTGCGTGTCTTCAATGAAGAATTGGAGGGGAAGGGAGGGAGGGAGGGAAATTGGCGGTGTCGGGACTTGAACCCGGGGCCTTCAGAATGCGAAGCGAAGGTGGTAACCACTGTGCCAGGACCGCACATCTCAAACAAATTTATTTTTCATCGACCTTCGTTCTAATACCGGAGCTATATAATATGTGACTAATAGTGGTGTCGCGCTGTGGTAGGGCGCTGTGGTATAGCACTGAGATCATACGTCGACTGTCCGTGTTCGGTTCTTATAGACGCCATTGCTTCAAAAAATTTTTTATTATTTTTATAAATGTAAATAAAAAAAATAAAATAACCCATTTTATTTATTTTAGAACAGTATTATATCGAACACATTTTTAAAGCAATTAACCAGTGCCCGTCAAAGCCAAACAAGTTACCAGAAAAATTTAAATTGGCTATGGAAATAAAACCATCGGATTGCCCCATCATATTTGTTTAGTTAAGCAATAAAGATATGGTTTTTTCCAAAAATAATTGTCATCGAACTTTCAACGTTATAAAGCCTCAAGAGAATCACAGCGTTTCCCAATGAACAGTGTGTTGCTCACCTAGATAACAAAATTGTGTGAGAGGCCTCGGGTTCATCATGTCTCAACAACAAATTGTTCATCATGGTTGAACAAAATAGATTCGTAATTCCTACGTATATATTCAAGGAACTCTCCCCAGCTTTTGCAATTGGGTCAAGTGCTTGTCAGAAATTCAGTCGGAGACTTGAGTCTTAAAAAATTCGGCGTGCGATATGTTTGGCACAGACGTTTTGAGGATCAAATGGAGTTCGTGGTGTATCCTATTCAGTGTTACTTTCTGAAAAGCGTACCGTTCACCATTGTCCGCTTGGTGACTCTTATTGAGGAACATTTTACTTTTGAAGTTGCATAGAAGCGCCAAAAGCAACAGCGGTTTGGCCAAAAATCTCAAAATCCCGAGAAATCTCCAGAAAATTAAATAGGCCCTGGATAATCCCGGAAACCCTAGATTTCCATAACTGCACCCTAGATTCCAAAAATTTTCCTTAAATCCCCCTAAATAGGGTAATATCCCTAGAAGTGGAATGGCTGGTCACTATGAGAACCCCGGCGCCATTTTTTAGATATGGCCGATTTTTCGGCGCCGAAAACGGCCTACCTTTGACTCGACTACTGATTGGTTAGCAAGCAGATCAACTACGCCTTGGTAAACGTTTGATTTTTTACATTTGGGATGCGGGCCTTAACTAAAAACCCCGATCAAATCACACAGGAGTAAATTAGACACCATTCCCCGAAATGCCTCCCTGATGAGCAAGGAAACACCTCGATCGGCTGGCGCGGGGCCAATCCCTACCATTAGTCACTAGGTGGGCTGCAATCTGACGATGCACTACAGTTTGTCGGTGTGCCTTCCTCGGCCTTCTATAATTGAAGGCGCAAGGCGCATGCGTAGTTCTAAAACAAAACCACGCTATTGCAATTTAGTCTGCTATGCAATCTTTCTCGTGGTTCTCGTATGTGTTTCCTAATAGGAAAATTTCTTGCGTTAATTTGCGTAATTTACATTACGTTAATACAAGGGCGGCTTTGGTGTAATAAAACGATCTTGTTTTTTAATCGATTGAATTTTCCCTAAACAAGTGGTAATTGGTACTTACGTTTCCTGTTATTAGTATAACCTGAATGTATCTTTTTTTTTCAGTTGTTCAACTTTTAGGCCATTTTTACCTGCACAGCTTTTTCTTTGATATTGCGGCCGCTTTTGCCCGTCACAGTTTTTTTCTTTTTGGCATTGCGGCCCGTTTTCGCCCGCCATATTTTTTCCCTCTTGACACTACAGGCCGCTTTTGTCCTCCAGCATAATTTTTTTTTCTTGTAAGACCTTTTGCCCACTGGCTTTTATTTTTTGAATTTTTTATGGGCGCTTTTTCGTTCTCCTCTTTTTTCACTACATTAAGGTGCTAAACCTTCTGGTAAAACCTACTCCAACCAATTAGTAAGGGCCGAAACAATGCAAGGAAGGTTATGTTATCTAAAGACAAACGTGCAGTGAACGTGAGTGCTCAGTGCAACGTAGTTGAGCTATAATAGTTGAAGTTAGCATGGAAAAAGGGAAAAGGAATCAGGAACTCATTTGTAACACAAGCAAACACAACAAATCACACCAAACGAAATAAGCAAAAGCCGATTAGGCCATACTCGACCGTACCATCTTTATTTCTTCTTAATCCCAAAAAGTGCAAATCTCGGGGTTGGGCGATGATCTCGCAGCTCCCACGGCGATCTTGTAGCTCCCTCGGCGATCTTGTAGCTCCCACGACGATCCTCGTTGGGCCTTTTCGGTCCTTTGGCCGGCCAATCTAGATACATAAAATACAAAAAAACACAATTAGTACACTTTGATTAATCATTGATACCTTACTTGGCGACGATCTCGATGATCCCACGACGTCTTGTAGCTCCCACGACGATCCTCGTTGGGCCTTTTCGGTCCTTTGGCCGGCCAATCTAGATACATAAAATACAAAAAAACACAATTAGTACACTTTGATTAATCACTGATACCTTACTTGGCGACGATCTCGATAATCCCACGACGTCTTGTAGCTCCCACGACGATCCTCGTTGGGCCTTTTCGGTCCTTTGGCCGGCCAATCTAGATACATAAAATACAAAAAAACACAGTTGGTACACTTTGATTAATCATTGATACCTTACTTGGCGACGATCTCGATGATCCCACGGCGATCTTGTAGCTCCCACGACGATCCTCGTTGGGCCTTTTCGGTCCTTTGGCCGGCCAATCTAGATACATAAAATATAAAAAAACACAGTTAGCACACTTTAATTTATCACTGATACCTTACTGGCGACGATCCCACGACGTCTTGTAGCTCCCACGACGATCCTCGTTGGGCCTTTTCGGTCCTTTGGACGGCCAATCTAGATACATAAAATACAAAAAAACACAGTTGGTACACTTTGATTTATCACTGATACCTTACTGGCGACGGTCTCGACGATCCCACGACGTCTTCTAGCTCCCACGACGATCCTCGTTGGGCCTTTTCGGTCCTTTGGCTGGCCAATCTAGATACACAAAATACAAAAAAACACAGTTAGTACACTAAATTTCTCAATGATACCTTTTTGGCGATGATCCGTCAGCCCATCGTGACGCGTCGAGATTGCCCTCCTAATTTATCGAGAACGAAATAGAAAAAAAAACAAAGAATTGTTTTTGATTAATCGAGAATGCCAACCTTCTACTTAACTCTAACACGTATCAAATACACGAATGACAATCAGTTTTTAACAAATGGATCCTGGAAAACAAATATATCATTAAAGATGAATAGGCAGGTATGGTCTTAGGGTTGTTAATTTTAACGGTGTGTTTGCATATTGTGGTAAGAGTGTGAATTGTTGTGGAAATGGTAAAATGCATAGGTGGAAAAATACGGAGTGCATTGCGGTGACGCAGTGTAGTGCAAAAGCCACGTGATAAGAATTCCAGCTATTTCACCTTAACTAATTACGTTTTTCGAATCTACCAAGGCTAAACAAGACTAGGTCGGTGCATAGGCAAAACCAAGTGCTAATGTGAGGCTTTCATTGTGAGTGATTGGTGCATTAAAACCAATCACAGAATAGGTATCCAGCAGGTGAACGATGATCTAACCCATGTCTTAAAGGCGTGAATCAGTATTTAACTCCCAAAGAAATATTTCTACACTAGTGCACACCGTGCAGGTGAGTGAGCTACTAAGCTAGAAATCAGAATAGAATTTTGGATTTTCGAAACTGAATTGCCTAAGGTGTTTAATGTGTTCGAGGTCACTGCTAATGGGTAGGTCAATCGAGGTGGGGCGTGCATTTCCTCTGCTTACGACGAAATAGTATTTTATGATTTCAGATTTATGTTCCCTCTACCCTAAATTTTATTTCGGGAGAGCCAGCGGCTTTCCTTGTCAAGCAAAGCGATATGTTTACTAAGTTTTTTCTTTAATTCCAATGAAATCTATGACTCTAAATCTAACCAGCTTCTGTAACTCTGCTTTGTTTTTATGTAGGTAGGTATCGTTCAACCGTTTCTGGGCTTTGGTCTGAGAATGGAAGGAAGTTCGGTTCAGTCAGATCAGCTGTTCGTTGTTTACAGCTCTGTAGTAGAATATTATCTATCTGAAGTACTCTCTGAAGTAGAGTAATACAACAAATTGTGATCTCCATCCTTAGTTTACTCAAAATTAATGGCTCATGATACAATGCGATTCCATTAAGCATCGCTGTTCTTTATAATAATTCAGGTTCCGACTAGCCATTGTTGATTAGACAATAGCGCCACCTAGCGATAGTTTTGTGTTTTATTTTATTTTCCTGTTTTAGATGACATTATTATAATGAATATTGCTGAGTTTAAGTGAAATTTTTTGCTCATGAGCAATGTTTGACTTTTTCATTGTCGAAAACTTAGTAACCGAAATCCAATTCATATGGAAGATGAAATCCAAGCTGTAATGTTTAAAGTTGTGTACAGTGCAACATGGAAACTTTCCATTTTTTTGCTCATGGTCAGCGCATTGAACAGCGTCCCTATGCTATTTATGAGAGGAAGAAGCTCCTTTTAATACAGGGAAACATGCGACCGCATAGGTACGGAGAGAACCTCTTGTCTTGTGGGGCTTTTCGTTGGGCCTTTTAGTACGTTTTCCTGTTTTATTTGATTTTTTTTTTTTTGCCCTTGAAATAATAAAACAAAATGAATAGAAGGCAATACACGCCCAAGAAAGAAAGTGGGATGAACAAAAACTGCGATAAAAAGAAAAGAATTTGGGAGGAAGTCATTCTGGAAACATGCGACCATAGAGACAATTTCCTTATAGAATTCTGGGGAATTTCGGGGTAGACAAAAAAAGCAAAGGATTTTGACTTTGTTGTTGAAAATTCTACAGGATGCCTTATTTTCCATGCTGTGAATAAAGCTTTTTTTTTTATTTCAACGATCCATCAGCTATTTTTAAATTCTATTTTCATTTTGATTGAGCTTTTTTTTTCTTTTTCCAAAAACACTGTGATTTCCCCAGAAATCTGACCTTCACCTTGTCCCATACAACTAAAAGAGTAAAAAAAAAAAAAAAAAAAAAAAAAACAGATTTCCAAAGGAAATTCAATGATCCGGAGAGAATCAAACCTTTGGAACAGGTATAACAATACGCTATATAACTATGGCAAACGCCAGGTCATCACGATATTAAAATTCAGTTTCAAAAAGACGATAATACATAAGAAAAAGTAATTCAAATAAAAATAAGGGACTGGGTTGACAACCAATTTTAACTGGCATACTTACGAACGCGAAGGACAATCAAGCACATAATCAACAGTGCAAAGATCCACGCAATGCTGATTAAAATACCTGCGTAAACATCGAGTCGTTCGATGCCCCATCCTCGGGTAAAAATCGATCTCAAAGATTCAATGGCGTACGTCAGCGGCATCGTATAGGCGATACTGCGGAAATAGAACGGCATCCCTTCAATGGGCCAGCAGACCCCGCTAATAACCGTAAACGGAAGAAAACTTGCCTGCGACAGCAAGAGGGCACTGTTTTCATTGTCACATAACGTGGCAATCAACAAACCTAAAAAAATTTTATCGATGAATGTTAACATCAGAAAAGGTCATTAACTAAATATTAATTTATTACCGAAACACATTCCGACGAAGCCTTGCAGCAGAGTGATAAAAATGGCAAGGACCAGGTTGCCATGACATGGAATACTGAAGATCAGCAACGTGCACATGAACACTAGCGCTGTTTGGCCGATCATGACAGTGAACTGGTTGACCAAATGACCGATCAGAATTTCGGTCATCTGCACTCCTGTAAAATTCAATAGTGTCATTAATTCGAGTTACTTAACAGAGCCTTTCCTTCACTAAGAGAAAGTATCCTGTATGACGTACCAGCCACTAAACTGCGGTCAAGAAGACCTTGCTGTCTTTCAGCGACGAAGATTCCAGCAGTTAACGAAACAGCCATAAAGTATACGATCCTTAAAAACATCAGATGTCTTGTTATGTTTATTTTGAATGATTAATTAAGTGAAAACCAACTCACGAGATAATGAGACCAGGTGCCATGAATTCAGTGTAGGGAGTATCTTTGTGGCCGTACACTGGATCTAGAAACTGTACAATTCTGCTTAAGTATGACGAATAAGTTTTGCAGTAAAACTTCATTTACCACTACTGGGAGGTAGCCAGCTTCTGGTTCAAACTTGCACGATTTCATGAAATCTTGGAAAAAATTCCCATAGGCTTCCAACAGCCATTTTTCGACAAACACGTCAATTTGTTGATCTGCTCGAAACAAACAAAGGGTTACATTTCGATTAGAGAATTTAAAAAATACTCCAAAACTCACTGGAGGAATCCATGTTGATGCTGATTCTACTTCGTATAATGTTTTCGATGTTTACTGCATCTCCCTCAGATTGCCGAATTTCGAATTCTTCCGTAAAATTGTGTCCAAAGTGGATCACACCCCAGACGTTTCCTTTTCTGCCGGCATCCAATGCGGTCGACACACTTTCGTATGGGACCTACATCGAAAGAGTGCAATTACCCTCGTTAATTGTCTTGGCTTCCATTCAGCAACGCGCCAAACGAAACAAACACAGCATTCTACCTGTATGATGTTGTCTTTAATGTATCGAAGATAACGGCAGCTGAGCATCGAGTACGAACAATCTGTTGAGTAGTTGCAAACGCGACCCTGGCTCGGATTCACTTCGTCATTGACAATGGCCATCTTGAGTCCAGTGGGTTCGTGTCCGAGTGTTACATTAAATACGGTCGCTTGGAATGCGGGCAAAAAGTAGAGCAGCACAAAAATCCTTAATCAACCGACAATAATCGAAACCGTCAAATATTGGCTCGACATCTGTTCAATTGGAAAGTTATAAAAACAAACCGCACCCGATGTTCCGAAACGTCACCATAAAATTCTTCCGCACCAGTGCATTTAGCCGATATGAAGATGGAAGAGCCATTCGAAAGCTACGACTTTGATGGCGTTTTGCAGAAATAACGTTATTATCTGCCGTGGGTCCGACAGTTAATTCGCTTAATTTGTCCGTGTTTCTGCTAGCCATTTCGATATCGACTGATGGTGTCTAGAAGTCAAGTAAAATGTACAGTTTAGCTAGTGGGAATCTCAGTAGCTATATTTACCAAGCCATTGGCAGGTGATGCAGAAGGTTCGTCACGGGTTGGTTCAGAGACGCTGATTTGACTAAGCGAGTCGTCAAATGCCATATTAACATGGGCTGCTGAAGGCTGTGGTAATTGAGCTGCTACTTGACTTGTCATGCTAGAACTGGGAACGTTTGTAACCTTGGCTTTTTGTTCGTTAGGACTATTACCGCGGTCCTTGATGCAAAGTTTTAAGAATACTTCTTCTAGTGATGGCAGTTGGTAATGGCTCAACAGGCTGTCTGGTGCTTCTTCCACTAATAAACGACCAGAACGCATCATTCCGATCTAAGATATTAAGAATTCATTAAAAATCTTGTTGAAATTTTTTATTTGTGGTTGAAAATGAATACCATATTAGCTTGTCGCGCTTCTTCAATGTAGTGAGTGGTGACAATGACTGTCCTTCCATGATGGATGCTCTGATGAACAAGATGATTCCAAATACTGCGATAATACACCACAAAAGTCATTAAGAATCGAATATTCAGAAAGTATCAACCAACAAATGCAAAAGAAAGTTCTTTTGGTAGTTTCTAAAAGGACCAAAATATGAAAAAGAGAAAACAAATTCCACAAAAACCGAAACGAAATAAACAAAAACAAAAGCAACACGGGCGCAGGGCTATTTATGGCCGGAGGTTGAGACAAAAAGTACTAATTTCCATTTTTTTTTGTTTTCCTCACAAATCACAGAATGAGTGTTGGACAATAAAAACAAACATCCCATTTAAGGGTCGAGGTCGTAGACAGTCGGGCATGAATGGAACGTATTTTGAATACACACGCACCTGTGCCGGAGTACAGGATCAACGCCAACAGTTGGCTCGTCCAAGATAAGCAATTCAGGCTCGTGAAATAAAGCGACTGCAAACGAGACACGCCGCTGCTGGCCGCCACTGAGCGTCTTGACGGGACGATCGCTGGGAGGAAGGTCCAGCAGCTTGGAAAGAAACTCCAGCTGTGAATCGACAAAGGCCATCCGCAAGTTGTAGATGCGGCCGAAATATCGTAGCGTCTCCGAGATGCTGAAGTCGTTGTACAATGCCAGTTCTTGTGGCATGTAGCCAACACGCGGGCCGGGCACTCCGCTGCCTGGAGTGCCGGGCTCCTGACCCAGTACTATGATCTCGCCGCTATTCAAACTACGGCGGCCAACCAGACAGCTTAATAAGGTCGTCTTACCGCACCCGCTGGCTCCAAGTAATCCGTATCTGAATGAGAATTTAATTGGCTAACGGTTAACGCAGTATTCGTGATGAATGAAAACTATGTTGAATAACATGGCGCTTAACTAGAATCCATCCAAACAGTTAACGGATAAATCCGGTTTCTTTCTTTCTTTTTGTTGTGTTACGTAGTCATCTTCTCTGTTGCTTTCGGGTCTATACATACAAATACATTTAAACTACCGCACCCCCATTTCTTTTTCAATGAATAATTCCGAGAAGCAAAAACAAATGTTTTGATAACTTTCATCCTTGCCAATGAGATATTTCATTCAAAACTATTCTATTAATAGTTAAATTGTTTAACTTACATGGCTCCCTTTTTGATCGTCATATGTAGCCCATCCAGTACTGCACATCGGTTCTCTTTACGTCCATACACTTTAATCGCATTACGGACCGTAACCGCGTGCACGACAGTTCCATCTGATCCTGCGTTAGTTTCACCAATAATCCGATTCGCCGGAACAATCACGTCCGATCCTCCGACGATGTCCGTCATTTTTATTAATGCTTTAATTCACGCACAAAAAAAGCTGCAGGAAAAACAAGTGCATGTGCACCTTTGCCCCACTGATAGAAAAACAACATACGACACGCCAACGAAAGCCAACACAGCACTGAGACAACAAGACCTAATGGGACTGCGTTTGCCGCCAGACTACGAACGACTACATTGTGCGATGGCACCACTGTAGAATAGGTGGGTACATGTAGCCCAATGCCTGAAGCATTGTGTCGCTTCTCTAGTTCTTCTGCGGTATCCCCCATGCTTTTTCGAAGAGAGTACACTCCCTTCCGTAATCAGACTTTTATTTTTTATTTTTTTACCCTCATCCGTAGGTAAAAGCCATCTCGAAAAAGACAAATCCTACTGCGGCATGATTGCTTCAGGCGATGGGCTACATATTGTTGTATCTAACCGAGGGTTGCTGCTTGAACAGGTGAGAAGTAGGCCTGGAAGCCTGGAAAGGAAAAACATAAGATGTTTTCAAGTTATTTTTTTTTCTCTGATTTTCTCTTTCCTATCAATGTTTGGATGGGTAAGCATTCACCTGGTAGGAACTATATACACAACAAATCTCTACCTGTGCAGCAGTGCGTGCTATCTTTCGCATTCCAAGGCCGAATGCATCCCGTAAAAATAATGGCGAATAACAGCTACAGCTGTTCTCGTCACTATGGTGATAACTGTCTATACTGTGTATGGTTAGCGAAAGCTTTTCCTTTTTTTCTCTCTCTCTCTTTCAGCTAAGATGCCTAACCTTCATTTCCTTAGTTAACAACTTCGACTCGTCGGGAAGACCAAAAGAAAGTTTCTCCGTTCAACCTGTAAAGGGGACCTTGGAATACCAGACATTTCAAAAACAAGTCCCATATGCTGCTTTAAGTTGTTGATTAGTTATCCAAAGGCCCTATGGGTTCGTTGATATCGACTCATCATACAGGTAGATAGAGGCACACATTCACCTGTGAAGTTCACCTTAAACAAAAGTACAAAACTATTTTTCATTAGTGACATTACTGAGTTGAACGTTTGGCTCCCTTTTTAGGGTTTGGCAACCTGACCTCAATAATTTGATGCTCATTCAATTGGTGATTCTCGTCCTTAAATTTAGCGTTACCTGACTAGACTTTTAAACAACAAGAAGAGTCCGGATTAAAGGAAACGCACGTATGCTCAATTTTTTGGCTGTTGTTGTGACGGTTGGTTCTCCGCTTGTTTCCTTACGAAACAAGTGAATAGAAATAACGTTTGACGATGATGAGTTAGTATCCAAGTGACTTGCTAAGAGGGGGGAAAAAACATACACCTGGGTAGCATCTCTGGGAATTGACCTTCAAAACCATACAGGAAAGTCGAATCGTTTTCCGTAACCGAAACGATGACGTACTCTGACAGTGAGCGAGGAGCGCATCACACAACAAGACATATTAACCTACACGCAAGCGTTGAACAAAGGGAAACCTAAGAGGATTTCGTACTAGGAGATGGTAACAGGGAAGACGAGCGATGAAAAACGAAAACGCCAAAGTACTTTTTGTCGTTGAATGCGTCAAACGACATGATGTCAGTCGAAGGCTTTCAAAGAGTTAAACTGAATTTGTAGTTAGCATTAAAACGGAAAACAAATAAATTTTGCGGGAAAGGCTTCCGTCATGCTTGCTTTTTTATTTAGTTAACCTTGTGTGCTAGCCGAAGCGGTGGTTGTAAAACGATGCACGTGTGCCGCTAAATTGAACGTATCTTATCAGTCAGCATGGCTCGCATGGTTAGTCAAATTACCGCCTCAAGACTACAGCCTCAACTATAGATGTTGAATTGCTGGCCATTTTCCCATTGACCAACCTAATCGTCACATAAATAGGGAAAGGGAGGATGGCCTTGCGTGTCGAAGTTGATGAAAGTTATAATTTTATGATTTCAAAAGAAACAATTTTGCACTTGCAAGCCAAAAAAAAAAAAGAACTTTCGCTTTTCGAATGACGAAAATGATGGAGGTACAATGGCAAAACGCCTGAATCTTTTTAAACGAACAAAATGTCTTTGGATCCGCAACCATCTGCGAATTTCAAGGTATACGAAAAGATGTTGCTGGTCGTCGCTTCTCAGCATGGAAACTTCCGGTTCTTTAGCGAATCTTCAACCAGGAAATCCTAGACGGTCAATGGAAGAAATCACGTGTACATCTAACAGACAAACGAATGTCTCCTGCTGTTTAATTCCCTCTATTAATCTTTCTGCCATGATGTCCTCGATGCTACGAGATGGCGCTAAATTTCCAGGATTTGAAAAGACGACTATGTCAAAATCGAAACTGAATATTCTCATTCTAGGCAAAGGCTGATGGCCCTCCTTGAATTTCATTATTGCACTTTGACCCAGCAATCTAGTTTGTCAAAAATGGAAAACTGCCACCCACCCTAAAAAAAATACCGTTTATAACGGCTTACTAGGTCGGTTACTCTAGGCAACGACCATTATTGTTTATTACTAGCATCCGTTTTTTGTTGTCGCTATTTACACCCCGCAATCGGCGTTCTCTGTAACCTTTTTTCCCTAGTTCGTATCGTGTGCCTTTCACTTTTTTTGCATACAACCTTGGCTCGATGGGCAATTAAATATTCTTGTTGAAAAACTATTTTTAAAAAATATTCTGCGACATCCTAAACTAGAGAACACTCAAAAGGCAACTAACATTTCTCCTTAACTCAATTTGCTTAACGTTACTAGTTTTGTGTTAACTTACCTACTGCGGTTTCCTATCCCAGCAACAGATATGCGGAAATCCAGGTATAATACAGCCAGTCACGTTGGTAGCAATATCATCGTCGTAACACTATACCATCAGAGGAAACCAAAGGAAACACGGATGAATCACGTAGACGGGCTTAGGTTCACTTCGTGTACTTGTCAACACGAATAACAATGAGAAAATGAAGAGGATACCCACGTACACATCGTGTCGATCAATGCTCCATCTGAGGGTCAAATTCTCAATGATATGATCGCATATATCAGCGACATCGATTAGCGATATTTCCAGCGTAAGATGGCATGGCTTTGATTGTCCAGCCAATGCCACTGGTAATTGTGGCTGGTGTCATAAAAATCAGTGGGTGAAGCGTTTTACTCATCATAAAACAGAAGGAGATACTATGGATAAATAAACGACGATACGATAAGTCCATTGTTTATTGTTGGATCAACAAGAAACAGCTAAGGTAGAAAAGAGGTAATGTTCGTGTACAATGCTACGAAGATGTAGAATCCGCTTCCGGATCGTGTTGGCACGCTTTCATGAGACATTTGAGAAAGCCACTGAACTTTACTACAGTCCAATCTATGTCCCCGTTCACCTCGAACTTTCAGCAAAGATCATCTTGAGCAAGATCTAACAGTCTCAATAGTTTTTATTTAGACCAAATTCGAAAGTCGTTTCTGGAAAACCTTAAGCGAATTAATAGAATACTAGCAAGAAAACAAAAACAAGATTGAAAACACTTTCCCCAGGGATTGTTCATTAAATATAACATTCGCGAAACATCTGGTTTCCTACGTCTCTGAACAAAAAAATGCTAATTTTTAATCCTTTTTGTTTGGAATCATTTGTTATGACCTTGGAAGAGGATTACAGAAATGAAGCAATTCCCTAGGCAATGTAGGTGCAAAAGGCATAAGGAATTACGCCCACTTATGCATGCGACATTTCTTTTTTTTTTTTGTTTTTTTTTTGTTTGTTTTTTTAACGCAAAATCTCAGTGCTCTACAGAAATATTTAAATATGCTAATTTTAAAACTTGTTTTTGTTTTCAACCATATGTTTTGACCTTGGGAAAGGATTACAAAAACTAAGCAATATGCATATCCTTTTTCTAAAAGATCTCTTCTTCAGATGAGTTGATGTTTGATCAAATTTAATTCCTATTCAGCATGACTCATAAATACGGCAACTCAAAACTTGCTGATGAATTTATCCAGTTATATTTTTTTTCCCGTTTATCAATATATCAATATCAACTAACTTATAAAAAAGACTGAAATGAAACTTTTGAAGATTATGAAGTACACTAAAGAAAAATTCCCTTTTGCTCACCCGAAAACCCGTAGAAAATGTTAAACAATAAAAAGAAATTTTGTTTGTTTCAGCATTTCTTTCGATGCGTCTAGATCTTCTTGAACTGCTTGGCCAAGTTACCGCCAAGCACATCCTTCATAAGTTTAGCCTTCGCCAATAGGTCCTTCAAACTCTTGATTCTCTCCAAGTATCCGGGTTTCTTTTCCCTTTGTTCATTTTCAATCAAAAGCTTAATATATTCGGGAGTGGTCAACGGATCAGTTTTCAGTGCTTTCTTGTTTAATTCATTTGAACACTGAATGATCTTATTCATTGCCTTAATGACGTCCGATTTCAGCTGCTCTACCTCGCCTTCTAAGGCGTCCTTCAGTTCTTCAGCATTTAGCGTCTTTTCCTTTGCGTCGTCGTATTTTTTACGAATTTCATAGAGAGTGCGAGTTTCTTCTACTTGGACATATTTCCAGGTAGCACTTTCCTCTGAATGAGATTCGTGGTGGCACCTTCCAGGGCAGAACTTGCACGATGTTTCCGATGAAAAAAAATCTAGCACAGCCCCTACTGCGCTCGTAATAGCAGATTTAATATCATTCCTAACCAACGAATTCACAACATTCGCCCACGTTTTCGGATTGTAAGGAAATTGGCAAGTTACTTCACATATCCTACAGTTCATGGCCGTTAGGTGGTCGTCGACGTCAACTTTTTTCTTCTTAGGTACAGTCACCGTCATCTCAAAGTTCTTATTGGCGTCAATATGATTTTTGTGCAGGGCGATGGTTTCCTCAATCTTCCGCAGTTCTTCCATCTTCATCAGGTGCGCTTGAATGGTCGTCTCTAAACTGGCAATAGTGTTATGCAGAATTTCCCGGCTGATCATAACCTCCTTGGTGAGTTGCAGCGATTTGATCGGCATTTTGGACAGGTCAGCAAAAAATGATTGAAAATTTTCCATTGCGCATTCCCAGTCGATTGGAGCGTAACGATCACCTGGCGTCTGATTCGAGACGTATATTGCACGGTTATTAAAACTCTGGTGACACGGCTCCCCGTTGGAGTTCAGTAGACAAGGTAGTTTAGCCTCCTTAATGGCCGCTAAGACAGGAGGTTGCCCTCCATCAGAGAAAGTGACCAGGAAACGGACGTTTTCTTTGATATCTTTGCCAAAAATGGACAACACTGAGCTAAAAATGTATTGTTGAGTGTCCGTGAGTCGAACTTGAGAAGACTGCACAGTAAAGCCAACTGCGTCCAGTTCCTGTGGCAATCATTGAGAAATAAAGAAGACGCTTAGCAACGAATGTAAGTCTTAGAAATAACAATGAAATTGCAGTACTTGAATGCCATCTTTGTCTTCAAAAAATTGTTTGACGGCTGCAGTGATTTCTTGATCGCGTCCGATACCTCCCGTATCGCCGAATCCAGGAGTGTCGACAATCGTCAGCGAATGAGGAATTCGGAAACCATTTGTATAATGGATGTCGTACGCCGTAACTTCTCTTGTCTGACTGAAAGCTTGAGATGTTTCTTTTTCATCGACGAGTATAAAACGAAAAGGATCTTTCCATTGAACACCCAGTACGTAATTGATCATGGCGTTGATCATGGTGGACTTTCCAGAACCCGTGGCACCCATCAGAAGAATGGTTTTACATGTCATGTTTCCTGAACGATTGGGCTCACCGAAGGAGAACCGCTGGACGATGGGGGAAGCTCCCGAGAACTTTGACATTGTTTTCAACGGCAACTTGTACACAGTCATGCCATTGACATTTTTCATATCGCTACATTGTTTTTTTATTTTCAATGCTAGTCTGTTCTCGTCCCCCTGTGATGCAGCACGATCCATTTCTAAGTCTGGATTTTACCTTAACATATACAGAAAAAAAATATTGTTTATCCCTTTTTTTAAGTAGAGCATGTGAACAAAGGATGATGATGGAAACGATAGAACGAATGGTAACACAAACTTCTTTTTTTTCGTGGCAAATTTCCATCTTTGGGTGCTGCAGAGCCCAAATCAAGCCAAAAAGAATCATCAAGAACAACACAGAATCACGTGAATTGGGGACATGGTAAATGTGTCCAGATAATAGAGAGTATCGAAATGGAACATGCTTTGTGGTTATGAGTATGTACAAGCTTGGAGGAAGAACAACATTTGTGTACTTGTTTTTGGCTTACCATCTAGACCGATATAGACCTACTGTTGCAATACCAATTTTAGTTTAACTTACTTAATTCTATACCTGATTTAGGCGTGCGATGGTTTCTCAAAATATGAGTATGTACAAGCTTGGAGGAAGAACAACATTTGTGTACTTGTTTTTGGCTTACCATCTAGACCGATATAGACCTACTGTTGCAATACCAATTTTAGTTTAACTTACTTAATTCTATACCTGATTTAGGCGTGCGATGGTTTCTCAAAAAATGCAGACTTCCAAAACCGCGATTGAATATGCCTCCATGTGACTTTTGAAACTCTTCGTGACAGCCCTTTTTATACCTTGCGTTCATTATCCTTTCTTTTTTGTAGAGTGGGACGGATGGGAGTATCGCGATTTTAGTCATTGGTGAACGAACGAAGGGAAGAACAACCACGGGGCAAAACCCTATAACTTTGCCTTTTGGGAAAAGGCATTTTATTACCAGATCCCTATCTTGTAGATGCATTTTTTTTTACAAAGGAAGTTTTATTACAAGAGACAGATAGCCATAAAGTATTCGAGTAAATGGGGATTGGTGAATGAACGAAGGGACATCGGGAGGAATAGCGACAGAGACAATCTCAACAACTTTGTTTTTCACAAAAATTCAAGGTTAGTTTTAATCTTGAGAGATTAAAAGTCTATCAAACATGGTCCTACTTCCATTAAAGGATTTGGCAAAGGCCCTGCTCTTTGAGGACACAACAAAGTCAATTTTTTTTTTTGTTTTCACTATTGTCTGCTCGTTTTATTGCCATCATTTGCAATAAACAAAGACATTACCGCGCATTTCTTCATTTAGTTGCTTATAGTCTCTAATAGCTTTAACTCTATAAGAAGACCAAAAAAAGTTTTCTGAGTGATTTGTAAAGAAATTTTTTGGAATAACACGGGTTTACAATAAATAAATAAATAAAAATTTTTAATTGCATAAACCAGAATGTTGATAAGTAATTTGGAGTATTTCGTTCATCAATCTTAAATAAGTACTCCAATATGCAGCTGCAATTCCAGCCACCCAATCACATGACCCTTGATGAACGGCAACCTATGCTCAACCTTCCATGTGCTCGTCCACAACGGAAACCAAAAATCCAACCTCACGATTTACGTTTACCTGGCGTACTTACGGACACGTATAACAACGAGGCATAAAATTAACAAACCCAGGATCCAGGCCATACTAATGAGGATTCCCACGTAGACATCGCGTCGATCGATGCCCCATCCGCGGGCGAAAACACATCTCAAAGATTCGATGGCGTACGTCAGTGGCATCGAGTAAGCGATATTTCGAAGGTAAGGTGGCATACCTTCGATTGGCCAGCAAACCCCACTGATAACTGTGAACGGTAGAAAACTGGCTTGCGATAGTAACAGCGCACTGTTTTCATTATCGCACAGAGTGGCTATAAGCAGGCCTATGGAGACATGATTAGAATTAACTGAGATATTCAGTTAAGCTTAAAACTGTTTCCTTACCGAAACACATTCCCACAAAGCCCTGAAGAAAAGTAATGAATACGGCCAGGGCCAAATTGCCGTGACAGGGAATGTTGAACGCGAGCAACATGCACAGGAAGACCAGGGTAGTTTGACCGATTAATATCGAGAATTGGTTAACTAGTTGTCCAATCAAAATTTCTGTCATCGTCACACCTGTTGAGGAGATTTTAAAATTCTGAAATTAAAAGGTGCTTATACTTTGAAGTATTTTAATTTGATGTGCGTACCAGCCACTAAACAACGATCGAGAAGACCTTGTTTTCTTTCAGAAACAAAAACGCCAGCGGTCAGCGAAACGGCCATAAAATATACGATCCTGGGCAAATGGAGTAAGGAAGTTGCTGCTTATTGATGAACAAAACACAATAAGATATAACAAGGTAAAATAGGAAAACTACTTACGAGATAATAAGACCAGGAGCCATAAATTCAGTGAATGGAGTGTCTTTCTCACCATAAACCGGATCGAGGAACTAGTCGTAAAAAAAAAAATGCGATTTTAGGTTATTGTTTATTGTTGTGCAGTATCGAAATTATTTAGCCGAAAATGAGGTAAATGTTCGGTACCACAACGGGGATGTAACCCGCTTCCGGTTCGTATTGGCACGCTTTCATGAAGTCTTTGAAGAAATCTCCAAACGCTTCCAAAAGCCATTTTTCAATAAAAATGTCAATCTGTTGGTCTTATTCAGAATTCCATAAAATATTTTAAGGCGATCATTACAATGAATTGTTAAATTTACAGTTCGATTGTTACTCACTAGAAGAATCCATGTTTACGCTGATTCTACTGCGGATGATGTTTTCTAAGCTTGCTGAATCACCGACCGATTGCCGGATTTCAAACTCCTGCGTGAAATTATGTCCAAAGTGGATCACGCCCCACACTTGTCCATTTTTACCTGCTTCCAACGCATCCGATATACTTCCGTACGGCATCTACGTTTAAACAAAAAATTGTAGTTTGAATCTTTGCTTTGTAGTAAATCAAATAAAAATAACAAACCTGTATGATATTGCTTTTAATGTACCGAAGATATCGACAGCTGAGCATCGAGTACGAACACGCTGTCGTATAATTACAGGTGTCACCTGAGCTCAGTTCATCATTGACAATAGCAATTTTAAGGCCAGTCGGTTCATGCCCTAGTGTCACATTGAAAACGATTGCTTGGAAAGCAGGGATCAGGTAAATGAAGACAAATATCCTTTATATCAGAGGCAATATTGGAAAAGAAATAATTATGAAGATCAATTAACATTCAAAGCGCTAATTGTACCCGATATTGCGAAAAGTCATCAAGTAATTTTTGCGTATGAGTGCGCCAAGTCGTTGCAGAGACGGTAAGGCTACGTTTGTTGTATGATTTTTACGTTTCATCTTCGCTGCCTTATTTGGAATCACAAGATGTGACAGAGCATTCTGCATCGTTTAAAAGAGAAAGAGCTATTTAACGAACTAATCTGCGCTATTTTTAAACAATTCACCCTTGTCATTTCCGTCCCTGAAATGAGAAAAGGTCAAGTCATTCATACTTACAGAAATATCAGCCAGAGCAAGAGGTGCGTGCAAATTCGTGTGACGGACATGCACAGCATCCGATTCATGAATGTCGACTTGACTGAAATTGTTGTCACTTGTTATGTTGCCACAGTCTTCAGGGATTTGCTGCACCGTTGCTGATACCTGACCATCGACATTCGCTTGCTCATCGCTGTCGTTAATCTCATCCATGCACAGCTTTAAGAACGCGTCTTCTAACGAAGGTCGTCTTGAATCCCTTAAAAGATTCTTGGGCGATTCTTCGGCTAGTAATCGACCAGACCGCATCATTCCAATCTAAGAGAAAAGAAACATATTCACTTTGATACCGACCGCTTTAACTGGTTATGTTTCTCATCGTTCTTCTTACCGTGTGAGCTTCTCGGGCCTCTTCGATGTAATGGGTTGTTACAATAACAGTCCTTCCGTGATCGACACTCTGGCGGATTAGATGATTCCAAATGCTATCAAAAAGTGCAAGAAGATGAAATGAGATTGGAGAGGCAGATGTGAACGATCATTACCTGCGTCTAAGTAAAGGATCGACTCCAACAGTTGGCTCGTCCAGGATCAGCAATTCAGGCTCGTGGAACAAAGCCACTGCGAACGAGACTCGTCGCTGTTGGCCGCCGCTCAGCGTCTTAACGTAACGAATGCTCGGTGGAAGATCGAGCAGATTTGAAAGAAACTCCAACTGTGAATCGACAAACGACGGCTGTAGGTTGTAAATCCGTCCAAAGTACTGAAGCGTCTCTTTGATGGTGAAGTCTCCGTACAAAGCCAGTTCTTGTGGCATGTAACCAACTCGCGGACCGGGCACTCCGCTTTCCGTAGTGCCTGGCTCGTGACCAAGGACCAGGATCTCTCCACTGTTTAAACTACGACGACCAACAAGGCAGCTCAACAGGGTGGTCTTCCCGCATCCGCTGGCTCCAAGCAATCCGTATCTGTCCCCCAAAATGACGTCATTATCTATGATGTTGATTGAAAACGTTGCTCTCTCTGTCTTGCTGGAGAGCAATGCATACCACATTTCAAATGAATTGCCTTACATGCTGCCTTTCTTAACGGTCATGTCAAGTCCATCGAGTATGGTAGATCGACTTCTTCCAACGCCATAGCTTTTCGTCGCCTTCCGGACGAGAACTGCGTGACCACGAGAAACACCCCCACTTGGATCGCTGTTTGTTTCACTCACGCACCGATGAGAAGAAACGAAAACTTTGAAATCTTCGATGTCTTTCTGCATTGTGTCAAAGTCAATTGTAATGTAATTTTGTTAAAATCCACTGAAGATGCAATTGTAACTGAAACATAGGTCGAAATCAGGGAAAGTGAAGAGATGGAACACTGTGGTTAGTGGTCAGGTAACAAGTGACGACAAAGTACCGATGCGGCAGAGAGTTGATCTTTTAAAAACTAAGGGCTAACAAAGAGCCACGAAGTGGGAAAACGTAAAAGGTGTGCAATCATATTTGAAGGCATGCTTTGCTGGTTTTCTAACCATCCAAGGCCAGCAATTGAAAAAAAAAACACTTTAGTGATGAGTTTATTGAGAAATTTCAGGGTTGTTTCTCTGTTATAGGCTTTGTCCTTTCCTCTTATGCTCCAACTGCGTCTCAAACAAGTAGAGGCCGTCCAATATAATAACAAGCCCGGGAAATACAAAAGAGAATTTTGGTCGTTCTTTTTGAGCTTCATAACGTGATGCGCAGAAGTACGACACGCTTTCTGGGTCAAGATCGTGACTAACGTGAATTTACTTAGGAAATTATCGTGCTAGTGTCAAAATCTTTGTGTGAGAATGTCTTCAATTATTATTATTTTGGTAGCCATGGCCTGGACAAATCGCGCCAAGTCATTCGACTTTTTGTTGTCCTCACATAAATCTTCTTGGACAACGTTATTCTTTTTAAAAGTCTTTTCTTTCAAAATAATAACAAAGAAATAGTAGCTAATGCCACGCAAGCAAATGATTTACTGGCATTTTGTTTTGGAATAATAATGTTTAAAATTTCAACTCGATAAATCATCAGTTTTAGACAAGATACGCCCAGCCCATGCCAGTGTGCTATTCGCAAACACTTAACTAACCATAATTGTACTATTTACACAAGGTATAGTGTAGATTAGAAACTAACGTTTTAAATTGAAGGACAACTACCGGCCATCGTCTACGTTTCCTCGCCAATGAAGGAAATAGTCCATGTTTTGATTTTACAAGGTTTAGGGCAAAATAAAACAAAAGAATAATAATGGCGTGACTTACTTTTCCGGTGCTTCCCAATTTCCAGTGGCCGGGATAAACGGGGTAAGTGAAAAACCCACACGGCCCATTGACAACGTAACCTTGTTTACATAGCCTTGTGCGTAATGTAACAATGCAGTCCGTTAATCGACACAGTAGTAGCCTTACACTTGTTCCACTTGCCGTAAGACACAACCGGACGTATATTTCTGCTAGACCAATAACAGAAATATTAAGAAATTTATGTAGCGTATCGTTTCCTATTTTCTACCTAAATAATAATTCCACGGTTAAGGCCGCAGATCATACCCGATCAGTGAGTTCATGGCGTAGGCTTTTTGTTGTGTCACTTGAAATTTTTCCAAATATTCAAATGGCAAGCAAACACTGTGTCTACGATAACCACACCACAATGAATTACGATCAAGATCTGATTATCCCCTGAGTAAACAAAAGACAGTATTGATTGAAGCACATGTTAAAGTTCCCGTGTGTCTCGTTCAATGGGTCTGTACTTTGGGCTTCTAAAGGGAATTGTAAATATGTTTTTCAAATGATATGGCCTCCACTTTCATACTCTTGTCGAAAAAAATTCACTTACTTGAAATAGTTCGATGAAAAAAAAAAACACTGTCTGTATAACTGAGAACTAGCTCTCGTGAGGGTGAACGAACAACTACTGCTCAAGGCCACAAAAATTGCACCCTTCCATCATTTCTCTAGACAGGGGGAGGGGTACAGTAAAAAAGAAAGATTGCGGGTTAACCAAAACAAGGTGGGCACAACAAATATCAACTTGCCCAATCCTTAAACACAGGGAAAAATTCTGATCGCCGAATCAGAGATTTCCGACAAGTCTGATATTTAATTATCTAATAATTAACAAGCTCAAATAGCCCTTGTAGAACATGGTCTGCGTTGTACCGTACACGGTCGAACTTACGCTCTCAACCTCCCACGCTGGAATTTGCTGAAGAGTTGCAGAAACCTATATTAAGGCAGTGACTCTTATGAGTAATGAGTTATACTTTCTCTTTTCTCATGGCCGCATTTTTTGTCAGGTGTGTTGTCATCCTACGACAAAAGGAAACTTTGTGCTTCACTTCGATGACGATGTTCGTTTACAACATTCAATTCGTCGTGGGGTCGTTGCCTTTCGTTGTACGAGAAATCTTGCTCCAAAACATTGCTGTGCTTGTGTCGATGACTCGGTTAGTCACGAACGATGTGCAGCCTACAACAATTACGTTGTTCGTTTTCACTTTCTAGAACTTGGAAGCGACGCGTGACGAACGTAGACGCGAATGGCTGTATACGAAGGGAAGCTATTAGGCGAGGGCAACCTGTTCTATTGGTTTCGCGTTAAATGCACTAGACGGTAGAATTGAAGCCACTAAAAGACAGGAGAGTCTTTGTCACGTTAGAATGGAACACACATCGTAGAGGTGCGTTGGATGTCCTTTTTCGTTCATTTATGGCTCAATAGTCTGAGAGTCGGCGAACGGACGTCCTTGTATCGGTGACCCACTGCTGACGGAGATTCGAATGCCTCACCTGTCTCACAATTTTTTTAGCGTCTCTGACTTTGTTCCAAACTCTGGGTTTAGCACGAAAACGTATTTGAGATACGGCTCGATCTTAAACTCGATAAAAACATGGGAATTCCATCGAATTGAATCCATTTCGTAATGAAAGAGATTGCTCGACAGGTGAGTGACATTATCACGTAAAGCTCCTTTTGCAGCCGAATCTGACCCAGATATAGTGAATCCAGTGTTTCGTCCATCAATCCCATTTTGACTGTAATGATTTCGACGATTCAGGGAAGAATAAAATAGAGCAAGCTTTTATGGATATCGAACTAACACTTTATGGCGAAGAAATTCACTCAAGATCTGTTACGAGCGATTCAATGCTATCAGTATCTTAGACGTGATCACATTAACATTACCCAACCTGTGTGGCTAAGATCCTGCCCATTCTTCCTGTGTTACATAAAAACCTGTCTGAGGCAGGTTATCGGAATCCAGTACAGAAAGCCTCTTATGGATTAAAGAATAACAAGATGCGACAAGCGTAACGAGCGAAAGTCTTCCTGATTAAGTAGCTTTCCAAACCAGTTTTTTTAGTTACTTTCCTCGCAATTTTCTAGTCCAGTAAACTCCAGAAAAACCACTAGACGTTAGACTAACACGAACAATTTTTATTCAGTTCTATTTTCTTTCAGGTCATGAAACCGGATACGCTTAATTTTAATATGTGAACGCAGGTATGTTTCCGCCCAGTTGGCAAGCAAAAAAGTTTTCTTTGATAATGCTTATATACAAGCAAAAATATAGGACATAAATCTAATTTCGATGATAAGGTATAAACATTGTACGAATCTACTATACCATATGTCAGGTCATCTCTTGTGGTAAATGTGAGGAACGCAATAATGAACAAGGGAAGGTATCGAAAACAAAAAGGTGCTGTCCAGTAATTCCGTAAGAGCGTATGCAAATGAGTCAATGATCGAAGGAGGCCAGCAACTTTAACTCGCGTACTTGCGTACGCGTATGACAATCATGCACAAGACCAACAGAATTAAGATCCACGTCATGCTGATGAAAATGCCAGCGAAGACGTCGGGACGTTCGACGCCCCAGCCTCGCGAGAAAATCGATCTCAAAGACTCGATGGCGTACGTCAACGGCATCGAATAAGCGATATTTCGAAGGTAGAACGGCATACCTTCGATCGGCCAACACACTCCGCTGATGACGGTGAACGGAAGGAAACTCGCCTGCGAAAGTAGAAGGGCGCTGATTTCGTTATCGCATACCGTGGCTATCAACAGACCTGAACGTTGTTGTTTTTTACGAACGTGGGGAAATTAAAAAGGAAAAGTTAAAAAAACAACAAATGTATAGAATAAAAGAGAAACTGAACGTTGAAAAATGAGTTTCTCACCGAAGCACATTCCGACGAGGCCTTGAAGAAAGGTGATGAAGACGGCAAGCGCCAAATTTCCGTGACATGAGATGTTAAAAACCAATAACATGCACATGAAAACTAGCGCTGTTTGGCCCACCATAACGGTAAACTGGCTGATTAATTGACCGAATAAAATTTCTCTCATCTGTACGCCTGTCGAATGAAAAGAAAGAATTTTAGAAAGGTGGATGTGATGGATTGCGTACGTTGACGTGTACCAGCCACTAAGCAACGATCGAGAAGTCCTTGTTTCCGTTCAGCGATTAACACGCCGGAAGTTAGGGAAACAGCCATGAAATACACAATGCTTTTACGAATAGAATACAAGCATTTGTTGTTTGTTAGGATTCACTAAAGAGAATGATGTAGTTGTTTTGAAGGGCTTACGTGATAATAAGACCAGGGGCCATGAATTCCGTGTATGGGGTGTCTTTTTTACCATAAACAGGATCGAGGAACTATTGAGAAAAAGAGAATGAATACTTAGGCTAGGTCATACAAAAAGAGGTTATAAAACATAAACAAGAAATAGCGCTGGTATACCACAACTGGGATGTATCCGGCTTCCGGCTCGTGCTGGCAAGATCTCATCAAATCCTTAAAGAAATCTCCGAAAGCCTCCAGGAGCCATTTCTCAATAAACAGATCAATCTGCTGATCTACATTATGTTTTTAAAATGGTGAAAATACAATGTTGCGCACTACTTTAATTTCATCTTACTAGTTGAATCCATGTTGATGCCAATCTGACTTCGGATAATGTTCTCTATGGTCGCCGAGTCTCCAGCAGCCTGTCGAACTTCAAACTCTTCCGTGAAGTTATGTCCAAAATGGATGAGACCCCATACATGTCCATTTTTTCCTGCTTCCAAAGCATCCGTTACACTTTCAAAGGGGACCTAACATTTTCAAAATCAACGTCATCAATCGTTGCAAGTAACTAACAGGAACCAGTTACCTGTATGATGTTTTTCTTTATGTATCGAAGATAACGACAGCTGAGCATCGAATACGAACAGTCTGTCGTGTAATTGCATACACGGCCCTGGCTCGGATTCAATTCGTCATTAACGATGCCCATCTTAAGTCCTGTCGGTTCATGTCCGAGTGTCACGTTAAAAACGATGGCTTGAAAAGCAGGCATGAAGTAGATGAAGATGAATATCCTATAGCGAAAAGGGATTAAAGTCTAAACGTTGTTTCAACGTTTGAAATTTTTGTACCCAATATTGCGGAATGTCAGCAAAAAATTCTTGCGAATCAGGGCGCCGAGACGATGCACAGAAGGTAGGGCCATCCTGACGGTGGAACTCAGCCTGCTCTTCTTGCGTGACACTACCACATTCGCTTCACTGGAAATGGCCGGTCTTGTGCTACTGACACCGAGGCTTAACGCAGCGTTCTAGTTCATACAAAATGAGGAACATCACTAAAGGAAATAATACGAGTCAATTGATTTTCCTTTACTGCAAAGCAATCAGCTGGAGAAATTGAAGATTCGTTAGAGCTGCACTGATTTTCGATCGTGTCGATGTCCGTGATGTTAGTTTGGCTTGCACTGTGTTCAAACGCAAGATTGGTATGGCCCGCTACAGGCTGTAGTGTTCCATTCGTGCAATTTTCAATTGCCTGGGCCGGCTCTGTTCGATTTTCACCATCGTCCTTCATACAGAGTTTCAAGAACACTTCCTCCAACGATGGAAGTCTGTAATTACTCAACAGATTGTCGGGCGATTCTTCCGCAAGCAAACGGCCCGAACGCATCATTCCAATCTACAAGAATGAACAGCTAAGTTAAACGGATAAATCATTTAAGGTCATTTTTACCATGTTAGCCTGTCGTGCTTCTTCAATGTAATGCGTCGTAACGATGACAGTTCTTCCATGATCGACACTCTGACTGATAAGATGATCCCAAATACTATTTCGAAAAGGAGATCACAGAAGATGTAATCGACGGACTGCTTCAAAGCGTATGAACTGTTTTCCAGAAATTTACCTGTGCCTAAGTAATGGATCCACACCGACTGTCGGTTCGTCTAATATAAGCAGCTCAGGTTCGTGAAAGAGAGCGACAGCGAACGAAACACGCCGCTGCTGACCGCCACTCAGCGTCTTGATGAAACGATGGCTCGAAGGCAGGTGCAACAAATTAGAGAGAAACTCCAACTGAGCGTTGACAAAGGCCGGTTTCAAATTGTAAATACGGCCAAAGTACTGAAGTGTCTCTTTTATAGTGAAGTAGCCATACAAGGCGAGCTCTTGTGGCATGTAACCGACCCTCGGACCGGGAATCCCGCTCTCCGGAGAGCCCGGTTTATGACCGAAGACGAGTACGGTACCGCTGTTCAAACTCCGACGACCAACCATACAGCTCAATAAGGTAGTCTTGCCGCATCCACTAGCGCCCAGCAATCCGTATCTTAAAGGAAATTAGAAAGTATACATTACATGATGATTTCGCCATTTTTCTAAACAATGAAAATGTCTTTGATTGTAAACGAGTTAACTTACATCATCCCTTTTTTAACACTCATGTCCAGTGATTGGAGTACGGCACAGCGGTTCTTCCGGACCCCGTAGCATTTGGTTGCATCGCGGACCAGCACGGCTGGTAAGCCATCGTTACCTGCACTTCCAGTTTCACTGCCAATTTGATGTGACGAAACAACCACTTCCGAAATTCGACTATTTTTCTTCATCTTTCCAGGATTCACGTTGAAAATGGTAAGTTATTTAAAAAAAAAAAAAAGAAAAGCTTTTTCAAAGCTTTGAATAGTTTGCACGTTAACTGAAGACCACTGTGCTGAGGCGGAGAGACTGGGCAAGATCAAGCTTGGTGGGCAGCTGGACAACAAGTGGCGATGTGCTCGCCACAGATCTGACGCAGTCTGGGAAAGAGAAAAAAAAGCAAACGTGAGTAACCTAAAAATAGGAAAACAAAACTAAAAGAAAACTCTCTTTCTATGGGACCGATCAACAAGTAAAACAGTTGTTCGATGACTTTTGTCGGAGAGTTTCGTCATTCCTTTTTTTCTTTTCACTCCGCCTATCCGATTGGTTAAGCAACCAGACCTCCGAAGACCAACGTTCTCAACTATGCGCAAGACTACGCAAAGCTTTTTCGAGTTGTAACCCTTGCAAGGAAAACGATCGACCCCTCCTCCTTTTGAAACGAACCGCCTGCTTTCTCACGACATGTTAAACGAAAACAAAAGAGGAGGAGGTGGTTGAGGGGGAATGTAGTGAAAAGCGAGAGAAAGCGAAACGATAAAAGGAAAATACCCTTTCGCCTCTGGTGGTTATGTCATTTCTTTCTCTCCCCTCCCCCCATCCTGCCCAGTCTGTAGCTTCTTCTGGAGGTTGGGTGCGTGAAAACTGGAACAACATCTGGAAAGAGAGACATAATAAAGACGAAAAGAAAAACCAAAATGGGGAGGAAGAGACCAGTTCTAACAACCAGCGATGTAGGAAGCCTTTCATTTTTCATCGGTGTGAAAGTTTGTTTTCTTCATTTTCGCAGCAGCACGTGCACACAGTACCTGATATAATAGAGATCGCTGAAACAACTGGACGATTCTGGAAAATAACCAGTTTTAAATCATCTTCCATTTTGCGCTTTTTTTTTTAGCTCTTTCTGAAATTGCAACGTGTTGCCCTAAGGTTTACATTTCTCTTTGTGTAACGAAAAACGTGATATTCACAGGTAAACTACGTTTAATTATAAAATAGTATCGTCTGTTTTCCTGTACCTAATTCGAATGTTTTAATCAAACTCAATCGTTTTCACTTGGTGAGTCCGCACCCATTTTTAAGTCACGACGTTCGTGAGCTGAACGAGAGGTGACAGACCCGGAATTTTGCTTTTTTGTTCGTTTCTATTTTCTCCCGTTTAAAATTTTCACCTGTGCTAAACGCTGCCCCGAGAATTGAAGGGAATGGTACGTGCAGCTTTCGTTTTGTTTATTTTGCATTCATCAGAGAAATCCCGTAATGAGGTGGATATCACTGACCGCGATCACGTGAGTTTTTAAACTCCCTCCTCTTTTTTTCTGTATGTCCTTTTAAGGGACCTGTTGCCCTTTCGGAACTATTATATCACCATGAAATCATCTGCAGTTCTGAATCAGTTTCTCCTTTGTTAGAATTCACCCAGTAAATGATGAACTTCGGAAAGCAGACAGTTGTGCAACTGAAAAAAACCCTGCTGGAAACACAAGGGAGCAATCAAATCATGCAGGTACAAACCATTCTTTTTCCCTTATTTACATGTGTTATATGTGGAGATGGAAGCGTTCGATATTTTTAGACGAGGTCAAACAAGTGAAAGTAGTTTTCTTCTATTTCCTTTCAGCCGACGTAGGCCTGGTTTTCTTTCATTGAACTGCTCCGCTATGCCGAGGAACTTTCTCTTTTCATTTCATGGTCAACCATTTTTGTTTTACTGCAGTCGTGCGTGACTATGTCACGTTTTCAAATTTAGTTCCCTCCCGAAAAAAATTACCTCTAACGATTCATCTGCTTGCTCGATAGGTTATTGCTAATGTTCTTAATGGCACGCAGTCTCGAAACGCTCGCTATATAAATGCTAATATTTATTCGTCTAGACACTTAGGCCGAATTCTGAATAACACGTGCTATATCGACAGTCTCCCGAATGATTGGATTCCAGTTAGTCAGACAGTATTGCTATTTCGGTTTATATCGTTGACCCACAAGTTTCGTGTATCTGTTTTGGCCCGGGGAATTTCGAAGCCGAAACCCAGGACGGCCTGAAGTTGCTACTCGCCTCTAGCTAGCTGTCTACCTGTAGAATGATTAACATACATACATGCGTGGGTAGGAGTTCCCTATGTCTGATCAATTCTTCGAACCTGTTATTCCTTTTTATTTTTCGGATAACGGTCGGCCTTGTGTTAGTGACCGAATGTCGCATGAATAATCACTGGCTGGAAGAGAGAGTGTTTACTTGGGTGTAGTAAAATGTCGGTGCTTATATAATGTGACCTAAACTGGAGAGAAGTCCCTGACATTCTCGTATATTTAAACTACGTCTCGACCAATCAGCAGTCATGTTTGAATTTTTTATTCAGCTATCCACTAACGGTTTCCATTGTGCGTCATTCTGCTATTGATATCGAGCTAAAATTTTTTATTCAGAGTTTAAATTCGCAGGTCCGATTACCTCCTATCTTCACGATTATCATACGATCATTGTCATTTCATTTACTCAATTCGAGTTTGAAAAGCGTTTTCCCGTTAAAGCTTTGTTCTAGTTTAACTTTATTATTAACGTTCATTTATACTGTCGGTGTTCTTCACGTGCATCTCAGTATGACGTGTATCAGAAATCACTTGTCATAGTTTCGCAAGGTTTGCCGAACCCCCTCACTAAAATTTAGAGAGTGAAGTAGAAAACTGATAAGTTGTCGACCCTTTTCCAGGTTAAATCTTGGAACTTTTGGCAACACGTTTTTCTTAAATGCGCAGGAACACATCCGGAATGTAGTTAACGTGCATCTCCTCCCAACCTAGAGAAAGGTGTTCGTGTAAAAATCTGTTGCGCAAGCGAACAATTTTAAAAGATGACATACGTTCCGCGGACGGTCAATAAACAAATTTCAAAGAGAAACCTAATGGTGGGTAGGGATAGCATGTGCGAATGCGCAAAAGGTTTAATCCGAGTTCTATCCGCTTCTATACACCAAAACGCGAGTAAAATAAAAAAAAAAAAGGAAAACAAAATTGCTGATTTTCGTAGAGGGGGGCGAAAAACGTCCTCATCTTTTCTTTTTCGAGCTTTCTTTTTTAGTGTTTGTGAAAGGAATAGTTATTGGCACTTACGCCACTTGAACAACGAATTTATACTTGGATTTCTTTCCCTTGAACGTAAACTTTGATTTTGAAAAGAATACTGTTTAAACTCAGATTTTTATTGTTTAACTACGTAACATCGAAAGCGTTGAAAAATCTAACTTTCTCTTTCCATGGCCGGGCATGGATGTCGGTATCCAGCTAAAAAAGGGAGCCTCGTCGTTTTTCTTTATTGTTGCCCCTCGACTCATTGCCCTTGAGTCATAGAAAAAAGAATATGCCAGGGTTCTTAGAGGTCTCCTAGCATGCCCCACGTTTTTCCCCGCTTTTTCTTTCAGTTATAATTGAGAAGTAGCTGACGGAACATCAACCAGCTCAGTAGAGTGTGCGTTGCTCCAGGACAATGAAGGAACTGTCGACGTACGTCAAAATTGCCATCAGTTTGGCTATTGCTTATTCTTTCTATCCACACGATTCATCACGACAATTACCAGCGTTTGTCAGCAGTCCATTAACGCAATTGCAACAATGGTTTTACGATGTTATCCGGCCGCGTATGGAACGCAATGTTATCGCCGTGCCAGAGGTCTTCATGACAACGGTAACCTTTTACAATTACCAACGAATGAGTTAACTTTAATTATTGATATTGATATTAATTAATTGTTATTGTTGTTATTCCAGCCGGAGATTATCGCCAATCGAGGCTATCCAGTGGAAATTCATCATGTCATCACTGACGACGGATACATTCTTGAGCTCCATCGCATACCGTTCGGGAAACGTGACACGCATCAGCATAATAGCACGTTCCAACGTCGAGCAGTTTTCCTGCAACATGGCATGATGGGTACCGATCATTTCTGGTTAGTCACTTCCAACAACAATTCACTGGGTAAGTTATGCAGTTACGTTTTGTACATTGTGATGTTCAGCAATATTTTTACGATTTTATTTGTATGGGACAGCGTTCCTCTTGGCTGACCATGGCTATGGTAATTCAAGTGAAATCATGTTAACAGAATTAGATGATTTAATTTATTTGTTTTATCGCAGACGTTTGGTTGGGAAATTCTAGGGGAAACACGTACGCACGCAAACACATCAATCTCAATCCCGATAAAGATGAAGCGTTCTGGGATTTCTCGTAAGGGCTGATTCAGTTAATTTTTGCTGTGCAAACCAAATTTGACTTGGATGATGATGGATTATTAATTTTTTAACAGCTGGGATGAAATGGGTCAATACGACATCCCAGCCAGCCTCGATTATGTTCTCAACGTAACTGGACAAGAGAAATTAGCTGCTTATTTCGGCTACTCACTCGGTTGTAGCGTGTTCTTCATGAGTGCTACCCAGTACCCACGCATTAACGATCAAGTTGACATCATGATTGGCTTGGGTCCCACTGTCAGCGTGGCGCATTTGAATAATTACTTCCGTTACATGGCACCGTTCGTGAATATCTATCAAGTATTTGTATATTCGTCACCCTATTTTAAGCTAAATTACTTAAAATTTGAATCTCTTTTTATTTTGGTTAGCTTTACCAACGATTGTTCGGTATAGGAGAAGTTCATACGAATGATGGAGTCTTACATTCCCTTACCCGTTTCATATGCGAGACTAGCGAACTTGGAGCTAAATTCGGCTATTTGTGGCTATCCCAAATTTTTGGCTATTCCGATGTTTTTGATCAGATGGATTACTACCGTCTGATCGGGCATTATCCAGCCGGGGGATCAGCTAACACCATGGTCCATCTTCTTCAAAACTACAATTTTGGCAAGTTGTTTCAATCATTAACTATTCAAATTAAAAATAGCTCTTAATGATATTTATCGTTTCTTACAGGTGAATCATTTCTTAAATTCGATTATGGGCCAGAACGGAATCTGGAGCGATATGGAACACCATACCCGCCTGAGTACAATCTCACGCTGGTGACTGCTCCTGTGTTTTTAGTTCACGCCGACAACGATCCTTTTGCTCCGCCACAGGTTTGCTGAAAACAATAATATTTTGTTTCTAATCTTGATAGACGTTTATTCTTGAGAAAATATTCATTTGTTTTCCAGGATGTCGCTTGGTTGAAGGGCAAGCTGGGAAATTTGAAGGGCTCCTTACGGGTACCGAGTCCAACGTTCAGTCACGGTGACTTTGTATGGTCACCACGAGTGGCCGAACTGGTTCATAAACCAGCCATCGATCTCCTGCCATCACCTTTTATCCATAAGGAAACTTACGCTCACATTTCAGCATAAGCTTTAACAAAAAAATTTATTTTTCGTTACCATTCATAGGGTTTGATTTTTAAATATTTTTCAAAGGCCAAAGATTAACGTTTGCCTTTAGGTTTTCCTTAATCCTCGAGCACAAGAATGATTATATTTTCGATATATATTTATTCGCAAGAACAGACACTTTCATGTGTTGATATTCTCCAGTACATTTTAAATCAAGATTTAAAGCCTGTGCACCCAAAATCCTGACTGTTTGTGACATTACGGACATGTCCACGTGCCAACAAATAATAAATTACATTCGCAATTCATTGCAACGAGAAACGGGCCATTCAATTTACTGCCGATTCCCCGTTTTCACTTTCAGCTATTGTCGTCATAAAAATGCAAATACTTTCAACCTTCTCTAGAGACACGTCGGCTCTTTAATTTATTGCTTTTTACATAATGTGGAGCCTTTCAAACGAAGAGAAAGTAGCTCGCATGGTTTCTCGAGTGATGTCAACTTTTTCAGATGCACCGTACCAAGTAACGCTGACGTCACCCGAGTTCGTGAAAACCCCACAGAGTTATTATTTGGCGTTCTTCTTTCAACCCCTTTTGCTTTCTATTTACATCTTTCCCTTTTCCATTATTCCCTAAATGAATTACAGTGATTTGTTAAAGTGAAAGCAGTGTTTTCTCCAATATCCTTACGGAAAGTGTTTTCCCTTTTGAGGATTTCCCTGTAATCGATTTGCCCATTTTCTTAACTTTAATTTGACAAGCTTGTTGATGCTTCTTCTCAGAATATCCAAACTATATCCTGTTTTAAGTATTCGCAACAGCTACTCAAGAATAAAGATGTTACCTATTTCTTAACCGAACCATTTTTGATGGCAATAACAGATGCTTGTCCTTGGCCGATACTCGGAGATCGTCCAAGACGGCCGGTGCGGACGAAACGTGCTTTCTTCTCTTAGTATTCACCTTTGATTTTTTCAAATGCGTTTTCTTTGGACCTTGTTTTATTTTCTTAATCAGTTGCTTCTGTGTTCGCATAGTGAACGCTTGCAGTTTCTCCGTACGCCCTTGAATATGCGCCTCGCGCCGACAGCAAAGTGTTAGGTCATGGTAGAGGTTATTATTTTTTACGTCATGTTTTTCTATCAGGACAATAATGTGTCCGATTATCTTATTCCTCCACTTTAGCCACGTGATGCAATATTTTTCTAAAGCTGACTTTGAACAGGTTTTATTGGAACTTTATCCTAACTAACCTGTGCAACTACCACTGATTTCCAATTTTAAAAATGGCAACAGGGTATGTTTCATCCAATGGGATTGACATTTGTCCTTTTCATTAAGCTTGCATGGTGTGTACTCTGTTACCACTTCTCCTTCATATTCCGAGCTCAAAGGACACCATTATTACAATGTAGTCTTAGTGTGTCAGCCTAAGGTGCGTGGATGTCGATAAGTGCACAATTATAACAAGTGAAAAAATGGTGGTAAGTTTATGTTTTATTCATATGCCCAATATAGAAGTCTGAATCTGAGAACTACAAAATCAACAGTTGTCTGCTAATTCCGTATACAAGTGGGGGAACTGTTGATAACTAGGGCTTTCTAGCTTGATTCCAGTATGCATCTTAACTGGACAATTAAGATTGCAATTCCTTGTCAAACACAAAGACACCTAGACCATCTCCAACACACTGCAAGTTTGTGTGGTGTTTAGCCAACTTGTTGATCGATTCTACTTGCTCTTTCAAGAATTCTTCCTCCAAATAGTTGGTAAGATGGGGATCGTTATGATCACTAGCCACCTTGTGCAAATCCATCAGGGATTGATTGACTTGCATTTCCAGATCAAGAACAAATTCTATGGCAGCCAGAGGAGTTGCCCATTCTTGTTGAGCAGGACGGTTGATGGCTGAGAAGACTACTCTGCCTCCACGAAGATTCTGGTATTTAATGAGCTTCTGAGCATGCTCATGTTCCTCTTCAGCAAATTCTTTGAAAAACTTGGCAAAGCCTTTCAGAGCCACATCATCTTGATCATAGTAGGCAGCCTAAAGAAAAAAGTTACAGAAGATTGTTTTTAAAATCTGCAATAAAATTTCAAAATATCTTTTGATATTTACCAAAGCCAAGTACTGATAATGAGCGGTCAGCTCGAGATTGATCTGCTTGTTGATGGAGGCTTCAGACTCCTCGTGATAGTTTTGACGGCATTTACTCACCATTTTTCTTTAGGTTATCTTTTTTTACTTGGGCTTAAGTAAAAATACAGAAATACTCAACCTTGCATAGAATGAGATTAACAAGTAGAAAGCTCGAAGGAACCTGCTTGTTCGTACACTGACGAAGCTGAACAGGAAAGACGAATGATTTTTGGAAGTGGAGCTGATCTTATATACTAACTGGGTCGCCATAGCAACCATCGGGTAAACTTTGAAAACGCCGACTCACGCTTACTCACGCCTCACACTATTTTGTTTTATGACGCAGTTGGTGATCGTCACCGCTTCCTAAGCAACGGAGAAAACAAAGCGTGATTTATGCGTGAAAGATATTCCAGTTATTTGCGAAATAAGGATATTGGTGTGATCCATCAGCCTTTCGAATTCAATTTAAAGTTACATGTAGGCAACTCGGTCATTTTAAAACAAGGAACAAATATTGTTCAACTTTAACTAACATAGAACTTAATCCATTTAATTTTAATGTGGCCCGGTAGCCTTTCCGAGGAATTCATTTATATTCTTCACCAAACGCATTTGCTTTTTCTATTATTTTTGCACTCGTCTCAGTAACTGGTGACCTACCTTTGATTATTGCTCCCAACAACAGGCGCCACGCTCAGTAACCCTGAAAACAATTGCGTGCGACAGCACGTCGCACTTGGCTGTAGGAATGCAACAGATAAACGTCACAGAGGATTCGCTTATTTGATGCTAAAGGCTAGGACGTCATTCGTCACGCTATTTGCCTAAGTACAGCCTCTCTCAATGCATTGCAAGGGCTTAAAATTCATATCTCATTGCTTACATATCTAGAAAAACGATGGGGTGGTGCAATAATCGCGACATATTAGACGCTGCTCTAGTCAGATTTGTTGTTGACAGAATATAAAGTTATCTCCGCCACACTCACGCGTATACTGCTTGCCATTTCCATGACCTTCAGTACGAATTTGGGGTTTTCCTGATTTCTATTCGTGCCTTTGCGTTTTCGATGTGTTAGCCAGTTGCGAAACTGAGATTTCGCACGGATTCGAGTTTTGCAAATCATGGCGAACAATGCACGTTCTTTAAATTATAGCAATCGTGACTACTGGTCAATATGATTCTATTTTACGTTTTTCCTCCTGTGCGCAAAGGGAAACATCCGTCCTATAAGAACGAACAGATCTGCTCGTCGTTTGTTAACCAAAGTTTTATTAATGAGATAAGAGATGACTTGCTACAAAACATAGCTCATTGTTAATTTTTTCATTGTGATAAAGACAATAAGCCTGATAAAAGTTCTAACACACAACTTATGTATAGAAAATCAAACTGCTAAAATTGCGTGCTTTTTTTTTTTGCTAGAAAACCAACTGTTAGCTGACAACGGATGGTTGCGAAACAAACTATTGTTGCACTCGAAGATCATGGATTCATTGCGAAGGTGCATGTTCCCATGTCGATGTTATGCGAACACACCAATAATATTTAGAAATTTTTGCCGTAACTACTATTATTGCTATTGTGCAGTTCCTGGTAATCATATATGTTGACATTGGTGCCCAAGTTGATCTCGGTTAAAGAAGAGAGGTTCCTTTTTATACAGGTGCAACAAGTCTCGACTCCGGGCTCTTCATAGAAATTTTGGCGGCGGTGGTTAGTAATTTTAATTCACATTTATTGTACTGGATAATAAGTAAGTTTGTGTTAGCATTACTTGTTTATTCACTCACTGACGATTGTTAACAGATCGGCTTCATAGAAACGCAAATTTTCATTTATTTAGATGCTCCAAATGTCGTCGCCATGGATTCCACGTTGAGAAAACACTCGGTCACAATACTGGACAGATGTGGCTACAAATATCGTCAGTATGGAAGCCTTGCAGAAACAAAAACTAGTTTGCCGAAAGCTTGCCTGGCACCCTTAAAAAACACAAGGATTGCGTACTTCTGAATTACGAATGCCAGTTCGCGGATAGGTGCAGCCATACGTGGAATGTCATGTCGCTAATTGTAGTTGTATCGTGTTTGGTAATCTGCAACTTGTTCACAACCTTATCCTTGCTCTTGTCAATGGACATCATGAATAATTAAAGCCTGACGTATCATTGGCATCCACTGCTACTGTGGTGTCCATGCCTCTGACCTTTTCTGTGTGCAAGAAGCTTACGAACCCGAGGTCTCAACTACACCGAGGGTAATGTTCTACTACCGTTTGCCTAACTGTGACTAACTACAAATGTGCAATTTAATTACTACGGCAGACGATGCTGCGAGATTTTGGTGATTCGCTTCGCCAGAAAATTTTATCCGGTTGGTATCTACGACGATTGAATATCGCAAAAGCACGTTTTCAGTAAGTTAATTGAATTGTATGTATTGTGTCTGTTATGATAATATGCGATTACGTAGGTCAACATAGTCGAAAGGCTCACTCTTCCTGTTTATTATTATGTTAATCCCCCCCAAAAATTGAGGAATATGTCTTGTGTCTGGAAAATAGGATTCAATAGGTTCTAGTAAGAATGGATGATCCTAGCATTTCCTGCATCCACTACATTTACTCTTAGCGATTACTGCTTGAGGTGCATTTTTGAGCAGATCTTATTTCCTTATATTTTTTTACAGAGTTACTGAACCCTTGCTTCGTTTGGTTCACTGAGATGGTTGTGACGAGACTGCGAACGTATGATGGAAGTTTCAGTACATATTCTGTTTAGCCTGTTTATCTTTTTTGTATGATAATGAACAAAAGGAACAATATATTTTTTCCAAGCCCTCATAGAGGCAAATAAATGCTTAAGGATATTTTCTTAAAGGGGATTGATGAAAACTGGTTTGTTTCAATTGTTTCATTGATTTTATTGGTTATGGTTTTATTGATTAACAATATGGGGCGTAGGCTCACTTTACAAAGCGTTTTATTACTGCGCAGCAGACGACATGTTTTGCATTCGTTGCCAACATCCATCGTGCTTAGTTGCGCTGTCCCTGAAGCTGGTTCGTTGAGTCCAGTGTCGTAAAAGCAGATGTCTGGATTAAGACTTCAGATTATAATTTTCATGGGTGTCCTATTCCTTAACTGCTAGTCGAGGTCCCAGAGGGACAATGACCTGTTAACATTCGAGTGCCACTGCTGGAGAGAGACCATTGAACTGTCGTACAATTCCTCCCAGGTAAGACAAGATGTCTACCTTACTGCAGTTCCTATTCTAATTTCCATTGTCAAATGCGTAAACTATCGCAATGCCATAGTCAACTAAACTTTTGGAAGCTACCAACAGGCAAAGCACAAACTGTTGAAATCAAACGATCCGGAACAACAGATTGCGTGGCCGTTTTGGCGCCACGAATTATTGCATATTGTATTTTCAATTGCATTAACCGCTACGCTACCGGATCTTTCAGAATGTCATATCATGTAGCAAATGGTACGGTATATTTTCCATTTGGATAAACACATCGCTGCACAGCTGTTCAAGACAGGTTTACGTTATAAGGTTAAATTGTCATCACATTTCACGCCGCATTGCCATAGCAGTAGAGCACAGTTTATATAGATAGCAATCGCCGGTGACCCGATGGACATTTGTCTTTTTATGGTAGCAAATTGCAGGAGGTGAGGTATGTCTAGACGGAATTTTCTTGCTCACCTTAAAATGTATTTCACAGGTTTTGCATTTACGTTGTGTCACGTAGACCATTCGTCGTTAACCGTTTTGGTTTCTTTCCAATACCAACAAAATGTGTTAAGTGGAATGCGCATCAGCTAGGAATATTAAGTAACAAAATTTACATTGATCAAGGCCTTTGCTTTGTATTAAAAGCTTCTGCAGTCTGCAGGCAACAGATGTAAAACGATTGCTTCGCGAATGCGTTTAACTATTCAGATAACTAAACGAAGCTTTGCAGCTCCAGTGATAACGGGACTTACGCAGTTTCTGGGGAATTTTACAAAAAGTATGTATGAAAATTAAACATAAAATTGTACGTCAATCGTTGCAAAGTATGTTTGCCGGTTTCATTTCAGATTGGAAAAAAATATTATTGGAGAAAAACCCATGTGGGTTATCAATTTTATGTTGCTGTACTAGAGCCCTGCATTTGACGTCCCAATGTTGTCGGTAATTGAATTAAAAAAAAATAATTTTAGGGAGTACCATTATATTAGCCCTGTTATAGAAGGTATTGCACGAATGTTGTGGAGGTAAATCACGCGAAGAAACGCCGTAAAACTCTGTAACATTAACAATTCGGTGGGTTAGGAATTCCATCGAATGTCCATAGAAAGCTCATGGAGTAGACTCCCTCGCTTTCGGCATTCCGCTAAAAGCGCCGTGTTATCTTTGAAAACGTAGGGTCAGATGGTCGGTGCTTGAATCCGCCGTGAAGACATAAGGAGAACAAGGTGTTAGCGAAAGACAATAGCAGCAGCACTGGTAATAATCCAAGGAGGCAACAACACCCCACAATAATTTGCTGATGGGTTTCAGAAAACTCCTCCTATAAAGGTCGAAGTCCAACCCCACTGACGGTGTATAAAGCCTACCCCAGACGGAGTAATTCCGGAGATCTTTTCAGATCTTTTGCGTCCTCGTCAACCCTCATCATCGAAAACTTTTTAATTTTTAAACGAAGAATCCAAAACAACAATGTCGAAACAACATGGTCTAGTTCTCATAGTCGTCGCCCTTGTGTTTCAAGGCTACTATGCTTGTGACAGCCATCCTGAAGAGCAATTACAAGTGAGCGAACACGAGCCTGATTACTACCTTAACTATGTTCGTGAATTGGTTCCTGACACGTTGCCCTACAGTGAACGCCTTTACTACCAGAACGTTCCAGGTATTTTTTTAAGTATTCTAAATGCAAGGTTTCAATGCTTTCACTAATGTTTTTGTGTCTCTGTCTCTTTAGTATATGACAATTCCTACCGCCAGTTAGAGGGACGAAATCGTCCCAACAAGCACCAAACCACCGTCAACCCATTTGAAAAATACTTCATCAGAAGTGAGTATTTTAAAGCTATCATTTACAACAAATCAGTGTAATTTGACTGGCTAACTTATGAGTCGATTGACATTAACCTGAAAAATTGTTTACCTAGAAATCGCCAATAGTGATCAACGAAAAAGCCAAGCAGAGAGTCGTTTTATTCTCGGCAGTTTGCTGAACGCAGCCCTCTTTAACAACCGGTTCCGCCCAGTAAACGCGTTCAGGCCATCGTTGAGTCGTACGTCTATTCGCCCATCTTTGCTGGAATCTTGCATAACGCCGAATGGTGATGCCGGCGTATGCACATCGGGTTCGGTATGCGCAATGTTTGGTGGACGGCCTAGCGGCTCCTGCATCTTGGGAAAAGTTTGCTGCATAAGTAAGATACATTTTTAGCATTAGTAACCTATGTAAAAAGTTTGGACTTCCCATTCTACGTCTAATAGACGAGATTAACAGCTGTGGCGGAACTATTACACTCAACAATACATACTGGCAATCGCCGCCCACTGAAATACTTGGCTCTACAATCTGCGCATTGAACATCAAATTAGACAGCAAATTCCTAGAACAAATAGCTAAGCCGATTTGCCAAATCCGGTAAGTTTACTATTTGGGGTGCATTTTCATTTGTCTCGCACCAAAAAAGAAGCAGCGAAAATACATTTAAATTGAATATTTTCTTTTGTTTTCTTCTTTTAGATTGGATTTCGTTTCATTCACCATCGCACAACCGATTGCCGGAACATGCACAGACACTTTTCAAGTTGGTGGGACTTCTACCGCTCCACCCATCATTTGCGGTGACAATAGCGGGCAACACAGTAAGCAATTATGTTTCTTACGTTGAGGTTGAATTTGATAGTTTACTGACTTGAAACATATTTCAGTGTACCTTGATGTTCCATCAACGGACCTTACTTCCTCTGATATTCAGCTCACATTCAATTTCGCACGGACAGGAACTGCGAGTTCGCGCCTATGGAACATCAAAATCGCACTGCTTCCATGCGGTGCTCCGTATCTCGGTAAGAAACAGTTGCCTAGTTTGATTTATCCTTCCCACGCCAATGAAGAGAAGTTGGAGATATATCGTTCATTTATCCTTTATTTATACAGCTCCTGTTGACTGTCTTCAATATTTTACATCACCATCAGGAAGAGTTAGCTCATTTAATTGGAAAGATGTTCCCGTCACTGCTGTCCGCCAGTTAAACAATCAAAATTATAACGCCTGTTTTAGAACTGAACTGATTGACCGAAAGGTTATCATTGTATTTATAGGGAATTACCACTCCTTGATCGATTAACACACATTATTTTAATTACGATATAGAAAGCTACGGAAATCTGCTTTTCAGTTTGCGCGACAACAAACGCTGGCGCCGGCTTTTCTGTTACCACTAACGCCGCCCTTGCTGGTAATTCCCTTTTAGGACTCGGAAATAATGTTCAAGGCTATTGCACCTACGACTTTCTTGGCATCCGTTCTGCAACCGATTCCATAACCGGTCTTGCAGGAGATCGTTTTTGTGGAGAACATCTTAACACAGCACGAGCGCCTCTTGGTGCAAGCACCAGCATCCAATTATGCAGTGAGTTGGACACGTATTCTCAGCATGGTGTTTAAACTAACGGACTGCCGTAATCGTACTATTATTCTTACAGCCCCGATTAAACCCTTTAAGGTTATTTACGTAACTGATGGTACCGAAGCGGCAGTTGGTGCACCGGCATTAGTAGCGACTCCAGCCGACACTAACAATGTGGGATTTTGCATTGACTACCAAGAAAGAGCAAATTAAACGTAAGCTTACATTTACAGTTGCTATACACCAAATCACTTGTTAGTCGACTGCGTACGCTTCCTGAGGTTAACTACTTTTTCTGACAGATGCTGCCCTACTTCAACATGTTCCCCCTTACAAAGCATTCGCATTCCTTAATAATCAAAACTTGCTCAAAACCAAATTCAGAGGCAAAAGCAAATGTGCGACGAAAAGTTGATTTTTGCATATGTTTGAAAAATAGTCTACTCAAGATCATTATTACTTGTATCGTACTGACAAGTAATTGATGCGTTACCGGTAATAGGTATTACTGCAAAAAAAAAAAAGAGTAGCATGTATTTTTTATAAAATTTGTTCATTTAACAATACAAAAAATCCCTTAAAAATGTCGCCATTTATCTTCCATCACACTACTCGCACAGGCAACAGCAGTATCAAAAACGGAAGCCGTGTAAACAAGTAGCCTGTCTTCTCGATAAATGTCGAGACTGCATTAATAAATTGCTCGGTTGCTTGCGAAAACTTTTACACACGTCATTGTTGTTGTTGTTTTGATTTATAGTTGAATTTCATTGCGGCATCGATCCCTGAACCTTCGGCGTGTATTACCGCTGCTCAACGATTGAGCTATAATAATGGTAATTATATTGCAAGTGTAAACAAGTTATCTTGAATTTACTGGCAAACGTTTAATGTAAAAAATGTGATTCATGGTTCAACGGTTGAGCATCATTTTTCTGTTTTACTGCTATCGCCTTCTATCGGTCACGTTACTAGTTTATTCTCTACTACACTGATCGAAAAAAATTTTTAAGCCCGACTAAATAAGTCCGACTAAATAAGCCCGACTTTTCTCGGTCGGGCTTAAATTTTTTTTCTGAAAAAACTGACACTCATCGGAATTGGTTGAATTTCGCAGGGTATACTCAAAATTGAATGCTGATCCGAATAAATTGCTACTTTTTTTTACGAAGTTAATTATTTTTGAAATACACCGAGTATTTGACGCAATGCTAGCGCACCATTACGCTACAGCGCTACTGCGATGCTTATCTTGTCGGGCTTATTTTAAAACCTTTCCAAACGGTATTTCCACTAGATGGCGTGCAGATTCATCAGCCTCCGAAATGGAACTATTGTTATTTTTTGTTGTCATGTGATTCTCATTGTTTACTTTGTTTTTACGTTGACAACGTGTATTTGAGTTTCCCTCGTCTGAATGGTATTATGGCAATCGCCATCTACCGGTCGATAGCAGTAAAACAGAAAGAAAGGCCGATATTTTTTTTTTTTTTTTGGGGGGGGGGGGGGTTAAAACGGATTGCCATAGATTGCATCAAACTTCACCCATTCGGCAAGTCAAGTGTGCATATGTTTTTCTTTGATAATTATTTTATTTTGCTACTATGCTTGGTAAACTGCAATCCTGCCCAATATTTTTGCCTTTGCATTTTAGGTCTCCTCTTAGGTGATCTATACCTGATCCTGTGTTTTAAAGTGATCTGCTTTCACAGCTACATTTCTGTGTTCTTTTCTGTTGGTCTATGGTTCTGAATTGAGGCAAGTATATCTATTATGCTATGTCACTAAGTACTATAGGGAAGGGAATAATTGAAGTTGATTGAGGTCTATTCTGATTCTCCTGATATCCATCTCAACAGGTTTTTATTTGCTTTTCAACATCCATTTCATAGTGGTACATGTGGCTTTGATTAATATTACTATAAAGACTGCCGAAAATGGGTGTGTTACGGAAACCCAGAAATGGCATAGGTTCAACATTAAACATGGATTAGGTACTTTTCGGTTTTTTGTCTATCGTAAAAGTATTTTTAATGCTATTATTTTGCATTCACAGAATTTTAGCGGGGGATCAAGTCAAGTCTGGAAGTGTTACAGGATGGAAGAGTGAGCCTACAGTTGAAAAAACACAGAGTGCATTACCATTAAGGTATGAGGTAAAGTAATAGAGTATGCACATTGTCTAATGAGAAGTACCATCTTGTGTAAATGAATCTTGTATAACAGCAATCCCTTATAGTTCTGTCACAGCTAGAAGCCTCAAATAATTCTGCTTCTCTTGCTAAACAACAACTTGTCCTTTACATTCAGAGTGTTGGTGAAGCTGGGTACTTAAATGGCCCTAAAGATGTTTCACTTTGCTGGCATTGCAGCGATGAACATCATACATGGACTCTTTAGGTATGAACAGAATTTTCTTGAAAATTTTTTGAATTTATGACGAAGCATTTCTCCTCCTTTTTGCCAACCATGTCTAATCTACAAAAAAAAATATATCCAATAGGAAAGGATTTTCAGCATACTGGGAACACAACTATCAACAATGCAACATTCTACGGGTGCTATTTTATCATTCAAGAGCCTTATACAATGATTTTCATCTGCAATTTGTATGGCCTTTCCCAAGCTTCTGCCAGAAGTTGAATCTATGAGTCATGTAAGTCACATGAGCAACAATTGAGATGCTTAATGGTGTTGTTTTTCTTTTCTCAGTATAGGTAAATAATAACATTGGATCTGAAAAGATTCTTGGTTGGGGCAAGACACTGAATAAATTGTAATGATTGGATGGATGACATGACATTTCTGTACTTCATTCGGATTCCCGAGACGGTATTTTATATTTAAAAAATTGAAGTGCATATCTGGGCTCCCTTCCTTTCCGTAGCCCCGTTTCCCCTTGACTCGTAATAAGCCCGTAGGGGGTCATGCCCCTACTGTACGGTATATATAAAAATAACATATACCGAGGTTTGGAGGGCTCTGGCCGGAAAGGGGACGTGGGGGTCCGCTTAGTCCGATGATGTGTTCACGGAGGGCGACGTGGCTACCCACAAATCCGAACTAAAGGTTAATCGCTCCAGTAAAAATGTTCCAAATCTTCGGCTCTTCTTCCGGCTTCTCTTAGCCAATCACCGGGTAATCTCCCCGGTGGGTCAACAAGGCAGTGTCTCCCCCTGCCTGGGTTGACGGCAACTTTTGAAAGGGCTATTGTGCCTTTTTAAAGTTGCAAAAATAATTCTAATGTGCAGAGAATTGTCAATAAAATTTTTTTTATAAAATTTTTTTTCCAAAAATTGTTTCTTTCATTGTTTGTTTTCGCTGTGTTGACACATTACGTTTACCAACTTTTTTTTTATTTAGCTTGCATATCTATTTATTTACCTTTATTGTTTATACCACCTTTGATGGTAAGCATTGTTTCTTGATTTGGATGATTACTTTAAATTTGTTTAAAAACATTTAATTTGTGACGGATAAAGTTTCTCGTAATTACCTTTGCGTCCACAAGAGGCGCCTTAAACCGTGGCTCATCGGGCAGTTGTTTTTCAGGCATTTTTCTAGATTGGCTTAGCGCGTGCAGTCTGCCTTCCTCGCTTGATTTTGCTTCTTGACTTCGTGGCTTTGGCGATTTTTGGCGTTTAATTTACTCACTTTTCAACGCTTATCAAGGTACGCTAATAGATAATAATTAATAGCTCATACTAATGTTTGAATAATTTTGAGTTGGACAAATTTTGTTGTCTTCGAAAGATTAGTTGGTGGAAGTCGTACTTGCCATGAGGTAAGATAAATAAAAATACTATTCGGGTTAGTACATTCTAGTCTGGCTAATCCATAGTTATTAAGCAGTTTGGAAAAGGACATTTTTCCATGTGGTGCCCACAAGGAGGAGGTGGGAGTCGAGCATGTAGGTGTCATAAGGTGAATATGAGACTCATATCTAGTTTTCTTTTACTAAAGTTTAGTGTTCATTTCCAACCAAGAAGTGGGCCATGTAGCAAGGCATTTTCCACAAGGAGGGTTCATTGGTGATGGCAAGTGTTCCAAGGTAAACATCAATTGTATCTTCACAAAAAATATTTTATGTTCCAGTGTTCATTGTCTTACCCCTAGTGTCATAAAGTTGGCCACACCTCGAAAGGCTGCACGAATCTATTCGTGAATTGACGAAAAACGGAAAGCCGCGTGAACAATATATTCCGGAAGCTGTGACATGCGATGTAAAGGAACTGTTTAAGTGGGATCGTCTGTGGGGAACGCTTTAACAATTTTGATAAAGTCGTTCTCCATCGAATCCAGGTAAGGCATTTTTCGAAACAGTAATTTATGAGTTGAAAATATCTATTGGGTTTGCTTTAGGTTACAGGAAAAGATGTACCTCAATACATAACATCACTCGAAGAAGCCGGCCTGCGCCCATTACTTCAAAACATTAAGAATTCTGGCTGCATAGAACCAACACCTGTACAGAAAGCTTCAGTTGCAGTTACTCTTTCCAAAAGAGATTTGATTGCTTTTGCTGTCAGGGGCTCCGGCAAAACGGTAATCCAATTAATTAACGCTGTGTAATTTTGAAACCTTGATGCCCTCGCTAACACTAACTTGATTCGAATGGGTCGGTATGAACTGGGTAAGTTGAGGAAAAAATTAATTTTGAGTAGGCACGTCGGTGATTGCGACTGCTAAAAGGTTCAATTGCATCTAAGATACTCAACAAACCCTTCGTGACATTCGTTGATTAAGTCATCTAAAATTTCACATTTCTTCATATAGGCGGCGGTTTTAAAATCTGTCATTATATATGAAGGAACTGTCACGAGCCATCAGCGGTCAAATCTTCAAGCTGGGTGCAATACTCTTGTCGCGACTGCGGGGCGACTCGAGGATTTTCTCGACCTTGTAGTATTTTACTTCTCGACGGCCAGGTTTTTAATTTTGGACGAAGCTGATCGAATGCTTTATGGGTTTCGGTCCCGATATTGAAAAAATTGTCAACCATCCAACGATGCCTCCGAAAGTATGTTCTCGATGGCTTTTGAATATGAGATTTGACTGATGTAATGCTATTTGTTTCTCTGTAGGGAATCCGTCGTGTTTGTATGTTTACGGTTTCACTGGCGCCCAAGTCGGAAAATTGCCTTGTCTGGAAATTTGGCAAAGTGTGACGGCTTTTGGCAGAACTATGATTGAGAAAACAAGAGAGGATGTGGAGTCTAAATTTTGCGTCGAGAATGGCTATGCCCATGACGCCAAAGTAATATCCCTGGATTATGAATAATTATTTGCAGAAGTACTGACTAATGGATTTTCTTTTAATTTAATATCACGTCAGGTAACCTATGGTAACACAGATTCCGTAATGGTGAAATTCGGTGTACCCACGGTGGCCGAAGCCATGGAATTAGGCCGAGAAGCTGTCGCATTTGTGTCGGCAAAATTTGTCAAACCCATTGATTTGGAACTGGGAAAAGTCTATTACCCCTATTTATTGATCAACAAAAAGAGGTAATTACGGTTCTGATTTATAAAGACTTGTTAGGTGAGATACCAGTTGTACTGACTGTTTCTGTCTTCACAGGTATGCAGGATTGTATTGGACCAAACCTGAAGAGCTTGATAAAATGGATTGTAAAGATATAGAAACCGTTCGTCGTGATAATTGCCAACTCGTTGCCAATCTTATCAATAGCTGTCTGCAGAAAATTTTGATGGAGCGGTAAACAAAAAGTCATCGATTTTAGTATTCGAAGTTTGAGGGTTTGATATTTTCTCTTAGAGACCTAGATGGAGCCTTAGAATACGCCAAACAAACAATTTCCCGACTTGCTGTGCAACAAAGTCGATATCTCACTTCTGGTGATCACCAAGGTAGAGCGTAACTATGTTTTGGAATACTGTGATTTTATCCGTTTGCCTTCTTTTATAAAAAAGGAGCTGACTAAAACAGATAAAGACCACGCCAGCAAACAAGCACATGTGGAACTAGCTCACAAGATGCGTAAGCGAGATGCTGGTACAACCCCAAAATTAGGGGATCGAGTTCCGTATATCATTATCGCAGCTGCTAAAAACGAACCTCAAGGTTTGTCTTTGGATTTCAAATTTCTCATGAACTATTAAGTTTTCATACGTCTTCTTTAGGCGGAAGACCCGATTTTTGTCCTGGAACACAGCGTACCTATTGATGCCCAATACTATTTGGAAAATCAGCTTTCAAAACCCTTTGTTTGGATTTTTGAACCCATACTTGGATCTAAAGCGGAATCATTGTTGCTACGTAAACACGGACTCATCGCATTTATTTGCTTGACATAATTGAACCGTTTGTATTCCGATCGTAGATGGCGTCCGTAGATGGTTACCATACCCGGACGCCTTCAGTTGTTACTTCAAAAATTGGTGGATTGGCTAGCTTTACCACATGCAAATCCACCTGTGTTGGATGCAAAACCGTCCTTCCAGACGATAGTGCTGTATGCAAGTAAGTCTAATTTCTGCCTAACTCGGCGATGTTTGTTAAAATTACTGTTCCAATTAAACAGATTTTGCAAGCCGAAAGAATCGGAGTTCTACCAGAGGGAAATTGGCCAACTTTATGCTCTCGAAGAGAAGTTTAATCGTTTATGGACAGAATGTCAACGGTGCCAGGGAAATCTCAACGAAGAGATTCTTTGTTCCAAGTAAACAGTTTGAGTGATGTCATAATCATGTTACATACTTAATACTAATCATTTGTCACATTTAGCCGAGATTGCCCCATCTTTTACATGAGGACAAAAGTTAGAAAAGATCTCACGGAACAGGATAAACTTATGAAAAGATTCGGCCTACCCTGACAACCTACCGCTCTCGCCAATGATGGTGCATACAGGTAATGGTTTGGCTTCTGTAAAATAGATTGAAAACAAAAAAATTACACGACTCATTGTTCAGTAAGTTCCCCATAACCAAAAGATTTTGATAAAAATTGTGTATAGCGTCGTAAGAGTCTCGGAGGGAGTAGGCGGTAAAATGCGTGATGTCATGTAATTCCGTATTTTGAAAAACGAATGTTGATGGCATTAGTAAGTAGATGTATAATTATTATTAGAAACGTCACGTTGCGAATGATCCAGTCGGCGAAACATCGTACGAACTAACGCACATATAGTTAAATAGATTAAGTTCTTAGTCTTTCTGTTTTGGTTTTTTTTGTGGTTTATTTCTAGATTTTTTTTTCTTCCCATCCCATTTTAACTTCTTTTTTCATTGGCAACAAATTTTCCTTGCATTTGTTTTATTTTATTTTTTCTTTCCTTTTTTTCTTTTTATTACTGTCACCCGCAAAAGATGTAGCAAATTTGCAATAGACTAAATTCATTAATTTCTTTTTTTAATTCAGTTATTAATTCATTTATAATTTAATTTAACTTTTTAGGAAGTGCTCATTTATACAAACTCATTATTCTTAACGCCCAATTAAAGTCGTATTTGTCAAACAAAACATTTGCTTTAGTATCGTAGGGGGATAGTCGGTAGGTGGCCCAGGTGCTGTGCTGAGCTGAGCTGCTGATGGCAACATTTAACATGGCGTCGTAGCGGCTGGTTATATCACGGCAGCCGAACGTGGCAGACCTTCCTTTTTGTAGGTGAAATTCAAGGGAGGAACTGCAAATGCTCGCCGCCATGTTGTACGAACGATGTGATCTGGCGAACACCTTGCCAAGGTGACCATGCATTACCTTCGAGTGTATTTAAGGTATACCATTTACTTGCTTTGTAAAAGCTAGGTTTTTAACTTGTGCATCATAACGATTTTGAATTGGGTATGTTGCAAGTCGGTAGATTTGTTCCGCAGTTTCCCGGATACCAGCATCCTGCTTCGCGAGAACTACTCTACGTTGTTCTGGGGGGCTTAGACGAACATCTGAATCCGATTTTGAAGAAGTCTTGCATCGATGGACACTGACAAAATATAGGTGAAATAGCTAATTTTTTTTTATTAGCAAGGTTCATTTGTGTTCCAACTCATTTTATTTTTCAGGAAGCTGCACATGAATGTTGGGTATTTTATCATAAGTAGAATAATACAGAAAGATTCTGTAGTAGTAGATCTCTTTAGTTGGGTATTGAAATTGGCTTTGGTGTGTCTGGGGTCCGATGGGGTCCCAGTTGCATTTGATCCTACTTGTTATTTATCACTGCCAATGCCAGTCGAAAAGGAAGTACCAGTTGACCTGTATGTGGCTTACATGGATCTTTTAGCAGAAAGTTTTCTGCTTTCAAGGGATTTGAAGAGTTTGCAAAATATTATGTCTAGGATTCCACAGTTTTACGTAATTCGATTGACAAGAAATTTATACTGATTCTTGTTTTATGTTTCTAAAGGCAGATTCGTAATTATAAGAATTGGGAAAGAAAGTTGACGGAGGCTCAGTACCAAAACAATTATTTCCTCCTACCCGATTTCCTCTTCACTTGTGATAATTCTGCAGCGGGTCATGCAGATACTGTGATCAGCAGAGAAAGTTAAAAGTGCGCTGCCCGGAAAGCAAATTTGGGGTAAAAGAAAAAAAAGTTATTCCAACTAGTAAGCCATTTCCAAATTGAACCAACAAAAAGGTACACAGTGAGATTTGCTTAACAATTATGTTTCTTTAATTGATTTTAAAATTAGGAAAAGGTGGAAGGAAAAACTTGGTTCTCTAGTAGTTTTTTTAGTTAAAATCCTTTTTGTGCAAATTCATTTTTTGAAATTGTTTACTTCATTTTCGAATGGTTCCGTTCACAGTTGTTGTTCATGTGAGATGTTATATTTACCAGTTACTGCATTATATTTACCACTATTGCAAGATGTTTGTTTAGGAATTACTACTGTTTTGTTTATCTGGAATGTTGTGTGGGAATCCATCAGGAATTGCTAGTCTGCAGTAAATTTGTCAGGTAATGTTAACTTTCATCAGCAAAATGTTCCGCACTAATTGTGTTTGGTTTTCTTGGTATAGGCTAGGTGATGAACATCAATGAATCAGAAAATGTTTTGCATGGGTGGTGAATGTTCTGACAGTTTTAACAGTTGTGATGGGGTGTATTTCACTTCCACGCATCATGGTATTCTTATCTATCAGTTGAATTGTATGGTTAATTTTTTGTTCGTGTAACCTCATTTCATCTTGACTCATCTAGTAGAAGTTGGTGACCTGATACAATGAACATGGAAAAATCACCTGCGCCCACGTTGACGATGATACCTGTACTGAAGTGCTGGAAACTAAAATTAAATTTTCTTTACAATTTGGTTTCAGGCTATCTTTATAATTTTTTAATAGTTTTGCATTTATTGATGGAGTCCGCAAGCTCTTAGTTGATTTCCTCCTTTAGATACCGCCTGTCGACGATTTGGCAGCCTCACACAATTAAAGAACGTATGCCAAAAAGTAATTGATTCAATCTAATGTATGCAATGTATACTAATTACACAATTCAAAACAATATTCCAGGCCAAAGTGAGCTCTTCCGAGCAGAAAAGTGACGGCGTATTCATTTAATTGAAAATAGACACAAGATAACGCACAATTGGCGTCCTTGTCTCAATGGACAAATTTTGCCGTGGAGCTTATAACCGAAATACCATTGCAGCTGTTCAAAAAAAGAAAAGTGTATTATCATACAGGTGTTGACTAGCTAACAATCCAGAGATACGTCAACTTGCGAAATTTCTAGATGTGTGTGAAGCGCAATCAGCATCCTTGTTGAACTGTGAACCCAAATCATGTATTATCCTAGAAATATCTAGGTTTTTGGATAAATAAATAAAAGACAGTAAAAAAAATCGGGCTCAAAAACATGTTAAATCGCTATATTTTTAAAATGCCGTTCGTGGTTTTGGTCGCTGTATTTGTTAAAATAAAATTGAAATGGTAGTAGCCAATATGGAGGTGGGTGGAGATTCACGCTCTAAAAGTATGTTTAAAGAGTTCACATCAGTGCAGTTCCCGTCTCAAAAAAGCAAGATTTTCAATTTTGATGAATTTTTCGGTTGTTAATTGGAAAACAAGATGACGCTGCTGTGCCACTATTTACTTGCTGACTATATGGGAGCGGTGAAAGCTGTGTTCGAAAGTTTCTGTTAAATATGTCATATTCCAATGGAAAACTCAAGAAAATCTAATGATGCTTCTGTTCGTTTTCATCCCTGAGTGTGTTTTGGAAGTGAAGCCCACAGAATGCTTGGTGTTTATGGTACATATCTTGTAATCACCTATGCCAGCTGTCAAACCAAAAAACTATTAGCAACCTACTATGTTGCATTCATCAAACTATACCAGTGCTCATTGAGAGGTATAAGACTAATGTTTTGTTATCAGAATCTCATTGACGGAGTTTGCTTTTAAGGTTTAGCTCATGAAACTTCATTTGTAAAGAATACTTCCCGTTGAGGAATGTCACCAAAGATGCAAATCCTATGGGTAGGAATACCATAATATCGTTCTTCTACTCTTTAACCACTCATGGTCTGCTGTCAATCGTGATCTGAGTGGTGCCCCATATTCATCTTCGTTGCAGTGTCAACTGTAATGACAGTCATTTTGGCAGTTGTAATCTCTACTTAGCCTACCAACAGACACAGACATGTACCTCAACACAATTTCTACTGGTATTTTGAATTTTTCTTATGCCTCATATAGTTTGCTTTTTTATTTAAATTGAACATTCAACCATAGAATTGCCAACTGTTAGCCGTCTGCTGCCTATTTGCTGGCCCTAGTCTTTCTAGCCATCGGACAGCAGAAGTAAGTCAAATTGCTTTCAACGTTTGGTTACAACAACTATCTTATATTTCCCACTAACTAGTTCTTTTTCTTTACTTTTACGATTTAGAACACAGCCTACTTCGTCTTCGCCACGCCCGTCGTCACCTCGCCCGTCATCCCGTCTTCGCCACGCCCGTCGTCACCTCGCCCGTCATCCCGTCTTCGCCACGCCCGTCGTCACCTCGCCCGTCATCCCGTCTTCGCATCGCCCGTCGTCCCAACTTCGCCTCGCCAGTCGCCCTGTCTTCACCTCGCCCGTCGCCCCTTCTTCGCCTCGTGGTCGCGCCGTCTTCACCTCGCTCGTCGCCCTTCTTCGCCTCGTGGTCGCGCCGTCTTCACCTCGCCCGTCGCCCCTTCTTCGCCTCGCCCGTCGTCCCGTCTCCACCTCGCCCATCGCCCCGTCTTCGCTTCGTGGCCACGCCGTCTTCGCCTCCCCTATCGCCCCTTCGTCACCTCGTGGTCGCCTCGTCTTCGTGGTATGGTTGTGTTTTGTTTTATGTTGTATTATGTCTTGCAAATTAACCCGTTGGCTGCCACCCTCCCGCTTTGATCCCCTTTTTTTATAGCTTGACAGGGACGGGCCGCGCTGTTCTGCTCCATGGTCTATCTGCCATGGGTTGGAGCAGCGCCACTGCCCAAGATTGGCCGAATGGCCCCAAAGGCAATGCACCACAGGGAATCCCTTGATCGAGACGGCGATGTAGACCTGGGATGTGCATTTCCGTAAAGGTCTCATCGCCGTCTCAGCCCGGCCCACGCGGCCCCCTTGGTCGCTATCCCTTTGATAGCGACAGTAGCTATTGTAGATAGGTGGCGTGGCAGCCAACGGGTTAGTTTTAAGTGTATTTGTGTATGTATTGTATGTTGTGTGCTGTATTTTGAAATGTATATAAAAGTGGTGGATATGTGGGTGGAAGGAGGGACAATAAAAAGATTTTATACTATTTACTTTTTGTATTTATTATTTAGCTATTCATTAGCTGATATGGGGATCGAACCCTAGTATTCTAGCATGACAACCACACGCTTTACCATTATTCCAACAATGAACTTATGAACAACTAATGTGCATTCAATAATAAGCTAATGTGAATTGAATATCTATATATGTATCACAAGCCTAAGCAATATTAATAAGAGCAGCCATGGCATAACAGTAGTATGCTGGACTGCGACGCAAGAAGTCTATGGTTCGATCCCCAGATCAGTTAATTTGTAGCGGAAATAAAAAAAAAGTTGATAAACGTAATGTGTCAACACAGCGAAAACAAACAATGAAAGAAACAATTTTTGGAAAAAATATTTTATAAAAAAAATTTTATTGACAATTCTCTGCACATTAGAATTATTTTTGCAACTTTAAAAAGGCACAATAGCCCTTTCAAAAGTTGCCGTCAACCCAGGCAGGGGGAGACACTGCCTTGTTGACCCACCGGGGAGATTACCCGGTGATTGGCTAAGAGAAGCCGGAAGAAGAGCTGAAGATTTGGAACATTTTTACAGGAGCGATTAACCTTTAGTTCGGATTTGTGGGTAGCCACGTCGCCCTCCGTGAACACATCATCGGACTACGCGGACCCCCACGTCCCCTTTCCGGCCAGAGCCCTCCAAACCTCGGTATATGTTATTTTTATATATACCGTACAGTAGGGGCATGACCCCCTACGGGCTTATTACGAGTCAAGGGGAAACGGGGCTACGGAAAGGAAGGGAGCCCAGATATGCACTTCAATTTTTTAAATATAAAATACCGTCTCGGGAATCCGAATGATGTATAGAAATGTCATGTCATCCGTCCAATCATTACAATTTATTCAGTGTCTCGCCCCAACCAAGAATCTTTTCAGATCCAATGTTACTATTAACCTATACTGAGAAAAGAAAAACACCATTAAGCATCTCAATTGTTGCTCATGTGACTTACATTACTCATAGATTCAACTTCTGGCAGAAGCTTGGGAAAGGCCATACAAATTGCAAATGAACATCATTGTATAAGGCTCTTGAATGATAAAATAGCACCTGTAGAATGTTGCATAGTTGATAGTTATGTTCCCAGTATATGAAAATCCTTTCCTATTGGATAAATTTTTTTTTGTAGATTAGACATGGTTGGCAAAAAGGAGGAGAAATGCTTCGTCATAAATTCAAAAATTTTTCAAGAAAATTCTGTTCATACCTAAAGAGTCCATGTATGATGTTCATCGCTGCAATGCCAGCAAAGTGAAACATCTTTAGGGCCATTTAAGTACCCAGCTTCACCAACACTCTGAATGTAAAGGACAAGTTGTTGTTTAGCAAGAGAAGCAGAATTATTTGAGGCTTCTAGCTGTGACAGAACTATAAGGGATTGCTGTTATACAAGATTCATTTACACAAGATGGTACTTCTCATTAGACAATGTGCATACTCTATTACTTTACCTCATACCTTAATGGTAATGCACTCTGTGTTTTTTCAACTGTAGGCTCACTCTTCCATCCTGTAACACTTCCAGACTTGACTTGATCCCCCGCTAAAATTCTGTGAATGCAAAATAATAGCATTAAAAATACTTTTTCGATAGACAAAAAACCGAAAAGTACCTAATCCATGTTTAATGTTGAACCTATGCCATTTCTGGGTTTCCGTACCACACCCATTTTCGGCAGTCTTTATAGTAATATTAATCAAAGCCACATGTACCACTATGAAATGGATGTTGAAAAGCAAATAAAAACCTGTTGAGATGGATATCAGGAAAATCAGAATAGACCTCAATCAACTTCAATTATTCCCTTCCCTATAGTACTTAGTGACATAGCATAATAGATATACTTGCCTCAATTCAGAACCATAGACCAACAGAAAAGAACACAGAAATGTAGCTGTGAAAGCAGATCACTTTAAAACACAGGATCAGGTATAGATCACCTAAGAGGAGACCTAAAATGCAAAGGCAAAAATATTGGGCAGGATTGCAGTTTACCAAGCATAGTAGCAAAATAAAATAATTATCAAAGAAAAACATATGCACACTTGACTTGCCGAATGGGTAAGTTTGATGCAATCTATGGCAATCCGTTTTAACCCCCCCCCCTCAAAAAAAAAAAAATATCGGCCTTTCTTTCTGTTTTACTGCTATCGACCGTTAGATGGCGATATCGGACCGTAAAACGGATTGCCATAATTTCGTCCATCTCACTATTATCACACGCCACTGCTATGAGATTAAATTACTTAAATTTCGTCTAAACTCTAAAGCTGTTAATTCAAATGCAAGATAGAGCTACAAGCAAATAAGGGAAAAAAGGTAAACGGCATACCAAGCTGTAGAGGAACGGGTGCTACATCTGGGATTACATAGGTTTCCAGCAAGTTATTTTAAGGTGTTGAGTGTGGTAACAAAATTCATACTACAGAATCTAATGTTGTCATTGGGTTTAAATATTAAATAACTACCAATAAGGCAGTAAAGATAGACCCTAACATTGACCCTTTTTTCATAGATAAAGACCACTGGTTCGTGGTGTACTATGCTTTTAGCCCTATCCCTACTGACGCAGAAAAAGCCAAATGCTTACTCTAGTTACAGTGCCTCTCGCGGACAAAGGAAAGAACTACATGCATGAACGCCAATAGAAATAGGGTTGAGGGACTTTTGGCGGGCGTTGAAAACTAGTATATGTTTATATGTAGGCTAGTTCATTATTATTAACATTTGATAAATAATGTTTATAGAACTAATATTATAATGTTATGTCTTGTTGCTAACAAAGTTACTAATAATAAAAAATCAATTTTAAGTATTTTCCACCATGAAAGACCTTTTTTTATGAGTCTGTGATTAATGTGATGTGTCTGTGGTTGATGTTAATGACTAAGTCACTAAACCTTTTTAAATGAATCGAAATTTTTTTACTTCAAATTTTCATCGAACATGGAAACCATGCCAGTTTATTTTCATACAAAACTATCACATGTTTTGCACATCACAGAACACGAGTTAACTCATCCAAGAGTCAGTTTCGGTCATTAATACGATAAATTGGCCTTTTTTCATTAGTTTAGGTTCTATTTTTTAAATTTTTCTTAATGTTGGCTTTTCTCTTTTTCTGTTCTTCGGTGCATTCGTCCACTTCTTTTTACTTTGTGATTTGATTTTATAGCGTTTTTTAATTGACTTAGCAAGCAATTCACATCGTTTTTTCCTATTATAATACAGAAAGGCAAAAATTTTTGAAGATCTTAAATTTTTTTTGTCAAATTGAAATTTTACCTTAACTCCTTCAGCTCTTTGCAGAGAACCTCTCCATGCCTGTTTCCCTTCAATGCTTCTTGCCTTCTCAACTTCACCTTTGCCTTCCAAGATTTTCACTTTTTCTTTGACGTTTTTTTAAATTTTAATCATTGCTGCTTTTGGATATAAAGAGGTCTTTTTCAGAATGGGTAATGGAGTAATTAGTTCTCCAAATCAAATTTGCTGAAAACCGCCTTCACTGTTGAAAATTGGCTTTGGCAGTGTACTTGTTATTCTTGGCTCAGAAATTTCTGTTTTCACACACACAGACTGCTTAGTGGTTTGTGAGATTTTGAGTCCTCTTTTTATTTTTCCATTTTAGTTTCTTCTCCTTCAATTTATTTAATTTCTGTTCAAGTTACGTTCAACTCTGAAAATAGATGTTAATTCAATATAAATAGCACAACCTGTGAATTATAGAGCTTACAAGACAAACTTGCAGTTCTTTCAGGGGAAGTAAAAAGGTAGAACTATTGTGGTCCACACCAATACCAGATCTTGAACTATGTAGAGGAACTAGAAATGAAAAGACCTTCAGAAGAGTTACTTTTTATACATCTGGGATTACTTGATTTTTTGGATCAATTTTCTTCAAATTTTGGCAAGTTAGTTCTTGTTTCCCTTTTTTTAAGGTGTTGAGTGTGGTAACAAAATTCATACTACAGAATCTAATGTTGTCATTGGGTTTAAATATTAAATAACTACCAATAAGGCAGTAAAGATAGACCCTAACATTGACCCTTTTTTCCTCACTTAAGGAATACATCTGCTAGCATTTAGAAAGAAAAGCAATTGGCCGACTAACAGCAACTATCTCTCTTGTTTTTTATCATTCGAATTGACTAACGTTTCCCTTTTGCAGTAAACTTTTAACGCGACGGCAGTAACTGGTGTTGAAAGTGATAAATCCAGTACATATTTGTCAACAAAATCAGTACACAACCAGTGGATACTTGGCTCATTACAAGGAACTGTGAATTGTATGTTTGGTTCAGATACGGAAATTATATAATACAGGGACAGGGTACACCATCAAATAAAGCTAACGATGACGGAGGCCCCAGTCATTTTCACTCCATAATGACCGGCCCAGAATTTACGATCTGTTCCCCCATGATAAAATTTTACATAGCGTACGTTTTCCGGGTATTCTTTAAAGCAATGTTCCACCTGAAGAGTAAGGTAATGTTAGTTGTAACACAAGCAAGTGTAATAGAAGAAGCAACTGTGTAAAAGAGTACTGACCTTGTGCCATTTTCTACCTTCCCACTGGTTGATACTGGTACGAAATTGGAAATCATCTATCACATTTTTAGCTTCATCTAGCAGTGAGAATGTGCATTCATAAACACATCCACAGTCAAAGCGACCAGCATACCTGTAAACAAAAGAATTTAGAAGACTATAAACCCAAGATATTGGAATTACACTAACCAGTCTTTAAAGTAAATTTTTGGTTTGCATTGTTTAAAGACATCTAGAGAGAAACCCAACACTGACAAATCAATTATTTGTTCCTTAGAGCAAGAGTGGTATGATGTTGCGAAACAAGCATTTTCAACTAGCTTGCAATCATTTTCAGCTTCCAAAGGTACAACGTCAGAGCCAACAGGAGGCTGCTCGAATGCAAATCCATCTCCTGCTTTGCTAAGAACTGTCCAATGTTGTAACCTATCTGGGTATATAGCAGGCTTTTAGTAACAGTTTTTTAAAACAGCAACATTTGCAATCACATTACAAACAATGAAAACCTACATTTGCCATTAGGATTCTGAATTAAATTTCTACCAACAGCATCATAAATATAAATACTAGCATAGAAGATCCCGGGAAAATTGCAATCACGGGGGAGACTAGGCCATTTTCTTTTTTCTGATACAGTTTTATGCTTCCAAAACAACTGGTCTGTAATTATGGAGTTCCACTGTTTACAAACAAGTCGACAATTGGCAATAACTCCTTTATAATCCACTTGCGTAAGAATAAGTACTACTAGTTCTCTCGCAATAAACGTGTCACAAAAATACAGTCCATTATACTCGCTAATGATGTGACGATCTTCAATCTGACTCATTTTACAATACACCAACGTTTCCAAGACGTCAAATGACAACAATCAACTATAGGACGTCGCTGAAATGCAAAAGAGAAACGACGAGCACCTAAAATGCGAGACTCGATGCGGAATGGATCCAGAAAGATACAAAGGTTTCGAAATTTTTTTACTAATTTCCTGCTTATAAACAAAGCCCTCTCTTTATTCACATCAATACAAGTTAAATGACAACTATATGACCCGATTAGAAAAAATCGATGTGCGTTAGCATTACTCAGGGCGCAATCAACCATTGACGTCATAAGCTTTGGATATTTTAGAAATTGATTTTAACTGTTCAAAGCCGAATCCTGTACTTGCTGAAATTACTTGACTAGTACTACTTAATGCTTCGCCGTAGTGTACTGCCTTCAAGGATGCGATCGTGTTCAGTACGTCAAATGCAACCATGTTATACAAGAACAAGGAAACGCAGAGCATAAATTACTAGGTTATTACATGAGCTTTCTACTATTATAAACAATAACCAGAAGTGGACAGAAATGGTTTGAGTGGTTAATTTGGACATCCTTGTTCCACGAGTAGTACTCTATTTGAAATTGGCTTCCTACCATTGGTTGAAGAGTGACACACCGTCCAGGAGAGGCTGGATTTCGATGTAGACATTGTTTTTGTACACTGACGGATGTCACTCCGACGTATTCACGTTACCCGTTTTGACACAATTCATTGAGCAGAAGACGTCTTTACGAAGACGTATGTAGACACGGCGGGAAATCCTTTCGTTCTAGGAAAGCCGAAGTTTTTGCCAATTAATCATGAACGAGATTTTTGTCAAAAGGCCTTGTTACCGTAAGTTTACTCACAGCCCTTTTTTCGTGAATTTTTGTTTGCAAAAACTTTGTCCCCTGGTGGCTTAATTGTTACATATTACAGGAGGGCTTATACAGCGTTAGATATCTCACTAGAAGGGGCAAGGATTTCAGTAAGAACGCAGTATCCATCTAAAGAGCTAATGGATTTTACCGATTTGGAGCACATCCAGGAGCTGTACACGAGGCTTCTGGAAGATCGGTTTAAAGTAATTGGTCGTCAGCTTGACAAATTTTCCCCGCCTTCAGTCGCTCTATTTCCTGTCAACAAATAAATCAAATGTCGTGATCTTGGTCAAGAGTTCACACCCCAGAAAACAGAATTTTGTTTTTTGAATTTTAGAAACTTATACTATTCATGTTTCGAACATCTTGATATCTGGCAGCTTTACAGAAAAAAAAATATAGAAATTAAGATCTATTTATTTGATATCAAATTCTGTAGTTGTTCAGGTTCACCAAGTTCAACGAGTATGGCCCTAATAATCACGTCCTTTGATACGGGATGCAAGCTTTTTTTCCCCTTAAATTTCATCAAAATTTTCTCTTCAATAATTTCCCCCACCGGATACTCTTGTACAATCTCGTTAACCTTGGAAACAAACGCAGTAGCGAATAACCTCCGCGAATGAAGTTTTCTCGACTACGCACCGTTCTGGGAAGAGGACACAAAGACCGGAATGTCGGAATATTTTCTTTCATGCGAGATTACTTCTTTACATGATTTTGTCTACAACATATTCTAATCGCAACTACAAAAAAAATTAATTGCAAAAAAGAACTGACCCGGGGAGAAATCGGTCGAGACCTTCTCTGTCTGGCTTGCTCGAAATAGTTATGACGACGACGGACATGTTTTTGCACTCGGTACACTGAAAAGAACAAAATAGCAGACGACGGATGAAGGCATCTTTCTAGAAAAATTCGGCAACACACTGTGCAGTCTACACTACTAGAATGTAATATTAAAAGAAAACATTTCTAATGCGTAAAATATCACGAAGAACCAATCTCATTTACAAAAAAACTGTAACGTGTCAGGGTGGTCTTCGGTATACATCGGCTTTGGTCAAAGGACGAACGTCCAACGAAAATGTCGCTAGTTCACGTCCATAAAGGCAGTTCATCTTTAATCTTGATGTATACCACATCACATCCCACTGATTTCCCAATCACATTCTAGTGAACCGATGAATCAAAAGTTCATTGCGTCCAGAAAAACAAATGAACCCTTCTTTTGGCATACAATCATATGTATGCTAGACGGTTATCCCGACTCTAAAAGATATTTGATACTCAGACAGTCAGTCAGGTTGTATTCGTCAGCACAGCATGTTGTTGAGGACTTCCCAATTCCTATCGAACAGTTTTGGTATAAACAGCCAATAGGTCAAAAGAATTATTTAGATCTCTTTTTTCTTTCCCACTTGACGACTGATTTCATTTTTTTTTTTGTTTTTTTTTTTAGCACGAGACAAATTAGGGGACACTCATCGTTTAACAACGTCAAATAGTTTGTATTCAGTTGAGAAACAAATAAAAACAGAACAAGAAACGGTATTTTTTTTCAAAATAATGACTGAATACTAATGCGAATCTTCTTATACGAGCCACAAAATACATGTACGATCCAGCTCCGAACAACAGTCGGTATGCAAACTAAGTGGGTTTAAAACGTCAGCGCGTCACCATCCAATTAATAATAACAATGCATGTCAAAATAAATTTGCTTTAGATATATTTATATATGTATATGGGAGATTTGCCTCTTTTGTGTGTGTGTATGCATGATATCCTAGGCTGCAACAAATTCAATGGCTTCTTCAACGACTAACGAATTATCTGCACAAAAACAAAAGAAAAATTGAAAACATTTGCAATTTGATTGTTGTGCGAAATGATTACCGTTCTCGGTGTCGTTGCTAAACGGGCAAAAGACAACGTCCACTCGTTGCTGAGCCTTTCCTCTGACGAGGTAAAATCCACTGAGTGAATGGCCAGCCTTTTGTAGATCTCTGCAGGACTTGGGTCTCTTCTCTTTGGACTCTGATCGCCTGCTGTCGTCACGTACATGTTGGCCCGTCGTATCCAGCGGAATCTGGATCACGTCTTGTTCGTGTTGACCTTTCAGCCTGCCCTGCAGATCTTCTATTGCCTCCATCATCTCTTCTCGTACTCGCTTGCCTTGTGCAACCTCGTTCATGATGTCCGTGACCATCTTCAGAATTGCCGCACTGGCAAACTCCTTCCGGGTGGCCTTTGAAATGCAAAGCAACAACATAAGGATACAACACCAACTGCGATTAAACAGATCAAGATAAACCAAAAGGCATCAACTTACAAGTGCTTCCTCCAGACTGATTGAATAATCATCAGGAAATTCATACGGGATGCCGAAACTGGAACTTTCTTCGCCAGCCGTCTGAGTGGATGGTTTCCCTGTGTTCGGGACGGGCACCGCGTTGACCGTAAGAACCAAGCAGCTGGACAACAGGCAGAGATAGAAGGACGTGTGCGCTGCGTGACGTTGCATGGCGCTTGCTGCTAGTGTTTGGTGTCGATGTCAATCGCGCGACTGACCAACTGCTACTGCTGCCGGCTTCTGCACGCTGCTACCGATTTCTAGGAAAACGCCAGACTGCTTCCCACCACTGTTGCTGTCGCTATGTGGCACCTCCCCAATTCCTATACAGTCATCGCCGCGTTACGACACGTTTCCCTCCACTTGGAAACGGACCGTTCGCCTTGGCATGGAAACCGACTGTGAAAAACAACAACCAAAACTAAACTCAGCTCTGCATCCACATTTGACCTAAACATCCGACTGCCCGGGCTGGAGAGGTCAACATCTTGGATATCCCCCCTTTGGTCTGGTCGACATGAAAAATCACGTGAACAATTCATGGTACCCCACGTTGCTTTTTTCTTTTTTCCTTCATCTAGAAAAGAACTAAAGAGTGGAACATTAAAACAAAATTATGGCAACACGTTTGGCAGCATCTGTAATGGCCACAACTTCCGTCAAAAACAAAAAATGCAAATGAAGTCGTTAAAAACACCCAGATATAGGAAGCATTCTTGTATTTGTTTTTCCTCGCTGAATTTCATGACGACGACAACGACAACGGAAACAGTGTAGGACCTCGTCGTCTACACACTAGAGCAATAGCCTAGTACAAGAAAGGGCGGCCTTCGACGTACAATGTTTTTTTTTCGTTATAAGAAAAAAATTGATACAATTACGAATGACAGAAAATGTGTGTTCTGCGCAGAAGAGAGAAAGGAGAGAAAAAAATGAACCATTTAAGAGATATGCAACGGGATGGGCGGGGTGTCTACATGAGGGGGTGGGGGGTTACAATTTGGGGATGAATTGGTGGGAAAGAGAAAAATGTAAAGGAAATTCAAAAAAAAAAATAAAATAAAAAAAAATAATAAAGGTGTGTGAAGAGAGATGCATCGTACCGCACTGCGCCTAAAAAAGACTGACTTTGGCAGAGAATAGTTTCTGTTTCCCTTCTTCGTAATCAAGAGTTGGACCAGAGAGAAATGGTTCTTAAAAAAAAAAAATAATTAAGTGTGACAAAAGGCGAGAGAAGACGGGAGAGAGTGAACTCGTTTCCTTTCCATGTTAAGCGATTTTTTTTTTGTTTTGTTTTGTCTTTCTTTTTCAATCACGTCTTCCGCCTCGCCACACAAGTCTTGTTCCGGCAAATGAACGCAATTTTGTTGCTTCGTTTTAAATAGGCAAAAGGGGAAAACGGGGGGATGGAGGGAGAGGGAAATAATCATAATTAAGGCGGAGGCGGGGAAGGGAAGATGATGTAAGAAAACACGCAAAAAATGAAGGGAGGAAACGAACAACCCGTTTTGGAAGGACACGCTTTGGCGTCGGCAGCGGATGAGAAAAATATTTGATTGTATAACACAAAAAAAATATTAATTATAGTTAAGTAAAAAAAAAAAAAAAAGGAAAATCATCTTTTTACGGGTCTATGAAAGAGCGTTACTTGTTCGACGAGGCACTGGGGCAACCAAGACGGCCGTACCACAGGTATCAACATGAAAGGAAACCCCCCAAATCCCATTGTGTATGCGTGTAATCTAGCATGGGCGCGCCTAGCGGGTTACATCATTTATCCTGAAAGACGTATGTATGTGTGTGTGTGTGTGTGTCAACTTCAATGTTTTTCTTTTGCTTTCTTTCTTTTAGAGATCAGATGCTCGCTAAAGACGAGTGGAACAAACAAACATGTTTCGACCGGCGCTCAGACGAGAGGAGTAATTAAAACAAGACAAATGAAACGAACGAGTATCCATCCCTCCACATAATCGTTATGTCTTGCTTTCTTTTGACGTTACGGGGTTCAAGAGGGACGGTGAGGAAAATTAATAGTCAAGACACGAGAACACAACCGACGAATTACACGCCTAATCCACAGTGCACTGGCAAAATCGAATGCGCTCCGTCCCCATGAGAAACACGAAAACAAGAAACCCATAACTAAGAGGACGCACAAGGAAAAGAACAAAAGAATTAAAACTTCCCTATTTTTTTTTGTTTGGCAGTTGGTACGTTTGATTCTCCCCGCAATTTTCTGGAAATTTAAATTTTTTCCCCCTTCAGATTCGAGAATTTTTTTTGTGTGTTAAATGAACAACCAACATTCACGTTGGTTCTCCGCAACGAGTCAAAGTCTCAATCCCATCAAAATTTTTGTTCCATGAGCAACGGAGACGGGACGACATGCGGGATATTTAATTCGGGCCTACTAGCTGCAAAAAAAAAAAAATAATAATTTTTGTTTAAAAGAAAAGAAACAAATCGACGAGGGAAAGACTGGAACCTGCCAGGATTAAGGAAGATGAAGTTAACTGTTACGTTTCTTTTGTAATCGGTTGTGTACTTCGCTATAATGTAATCGGGAAAGAGGGAAAAATGCACAACAGGGTTTTTCTTTTTTTTCTGATGAGACTAGACTTTCGCGTGAGGGGCTGGGAGGAGGGGGATGAAACCGCGCGTTTATCGACAGAAGGCAAAAAATCACTTCCATTCCCGTTGCTATGGTAAAAAAATTCAATTCGTCTTCTTAAAACAAACACATTCTCAAGACGCAAAAAGTGTGCCGATTGAATTTCATTCGTTTAAAATAAACAAGTCCCTTCGACAATTTTCCCTAAATATAAGTGGTCAGCAGAGCTATGGAATGCGAGCAGACGATTTTTACCTATTCCTCAATCAAACTTTCTACACTTTTCCTCTCGATCGTCTTTTCTTTCTATTTTCTCGATCAAACACAAAAAAAAAAAAAAAAAAAAAAGAAACGCTTTTACTACAGAAACTGGAAAAAAATTGGGGGGGAAGTTGCAACCTAAAAATCATCCATAAATGTTGAAGAGATTTAACGTGTGGGCTCTCATACCGGAAATAAACAAACAACAAAAAAAAGGGAAAGAATGTGGAGGAATAATGCTCACAAAAACGCAGCACTACCTGTGTGTGTACCCGGTATAACAAGTATCTGTCTCCTTCTCGCATTTTACACTGTCGTGCCCGACGTATCACAGCAGTTTGGTTTTGTATTCTTTTTTTTTTTTTTAGATCTTCTTTCACGATGAAAAAAGAAAAAAAAAAGACCACAAACGAAAAGAAAAAAAAAATATGTTAATTTTTTTTTCTTTCCTCGTCTCTGATAGGGCAACAATGAAAACAACAAATTGGCCTCCGAGAAGTGTTTGTCTGTTAAAACAAATAAAACAGACAAATCAAAAACACTAGTTTTAAGTTAACCATGCCAAAATGTTCGATTAAAGAACGCATTAAAGAATTCGCAGTCTCGAGTGGTTTCGATAAAACAAATTCAAGGGAGTTACTTAAGGTTTGCATCACACACACGAGAAAAGAAATGAAAAAAAAAAAAAAATACTAATAATTAAAGATCTTATTATTACGGACGCGAGGTGACGATTGGGGAATAAGACACAAACGATATTATTCACCTAGAGCGAAAACCCAGCCTGGCCTAGCCTTTTCTGAACTTCTTATTCTTCTAGGCACGACACCCGTGGTACACAATGTGCTTACGTTTCGTTAGAAAAAGAACCAAAAAAAAAAAAAAAAGATAATTATAATTTTTCCCCTAGCAGTAGTAGTAGTAGTTCGTCGCTTTCTTTTTTTAACAGCCGTCTTGATCTCAAAAAATTACATCTTGAGAAAAGCCCATCAGTGGTCGAAACTGCAACTCGTCTCTTTCAAGTGATAGAAAAAAAAAAATAGATATAGAGGAGAAAAAAAAAAAAAAATTTTGAAACCTTGGCGATATTTAACTGGGATTCAACATCTGCGTGTGCCAAAATCAAAAAAATTATTTTGTTTCGTCTTTAAACTACGGTAGTAAGGAAGTGAAATATAAACGGGGTGGGGTAGGAAGGCTAGGACCTGTTAAACGCGTCCCTCCCAAACGATTTTTCTTTTGTCAAAAGGACGTCACGTGCGAGTAATGCCATCATTGTGCAGAGGGTATCACACGCGGACATCCACCTGAAGGGACGGCAAAAAGAGAGCAGAGCGGCGGCGTACGATACATTTTAGAATAATTTGTTTGCATAAAAAAGAGGGAAGGGAATTTTTTTTTTTTAGGATAGTAAATAGTGCTGCAAATAGAAGACTATTACGAGTACCCTAAAAAAAAAAGAGAAAAAAAAAACCATTGAGACGGGAAATATTATAGAGTTCAAAAGAGAAGTGTAAAGGGGAGGAAAAAAGAGGACGAAAAATAATTCTAAATCACTACCAACGTCGAAGTTGTTTTTGAGAAAAAGAGCTTTTCTCGGCATTTGTCAGACCAACCTCGTTTCCATCGTCCCGTATCGAGAAAGAACGACGCATCCAGGGTTGCTCTCTTTGTTTTTTGTTTTTTCATTTTCTCCAACAAAATGTAGTCGCCGTCGAGGTTTTTTCTTCTACTTTCTTTTACTGGCCCCACCAGTCGGGGGCGGCGTGATGAGCGTGAGGCGGTGCATAGCCGTAGCCGCTTGGAGCATAGCCGCCATATCCTCCTGTGAAAATTGGCATAGAAGGCATGGGCGCCATCCGAACAACTGTTGATTAAGATAAAAAAGACAAAAGACAAAAAATCCCAGTCTTATTTGCTCAACGCTGGTCCCATCTCAAACAAAAAAGTAATAATTGAAAAAAAAAAAAAAAAAAACCATTTCATCTTTGATGTTAGAGCATTATTGGGGTGGGTAGGAAGAAGCCTTTCGTGAAAGACTCCTGCCGTGCAGGCAACAAAAAAAAAATCAGAAGATGCAGGGCGTTTGTATCGATTGAACGAAACCAACACCCTGAATCCTCTGAACAATTGATGCGCTCTAGACAGTAAAGAAAATGCCACAAAACCCAATAAAGATAACTGAATTCAGGGTGATGGAAGGTTTTTTGTTTTCGTTCGGTCCGCATTAGCAAAAGAGAGAGGGAAGCGTGCAGAAGGCAACGAGAAACAACGTAGAGAACATAGGAGATACAAATCGCTCTCGATATTCAATAAGATAAAAAGAAGTTTCGGGTACCGTGATTGGGAGGTGGGGCACTGTAGTTGGGGTAGGATCCGCCGCCACTGGTACGTGGACCGCCAACAGAGCCACCAGGACGTGTGCTGCCACCGGTAGTCGTCTGCGACGTGCGGTAATCTCGAGATCCAAAACCACCAGAGAATCGCCTTAAGACGAAATTTTAACAAAGAAAAATGATGTTTAGAATGCAACGAAAGATAAAGTACGTGCCAAATCATCTTCGCCTCCTCTTCCACCACCACCACGACGGTTCAATCCGCCAGATTGGTGCTTCATGTCCATGGCCATGCCTTCAAGCCACGAAGGTAGTTCCTGCTTCGTCTCAATGATCAATTCGACCAAATCACGAATCAGATTGCGGTTCTTGTCATTGAAAAACGAAGTGGCCACGCCTGGAACAATTCATCCGCAATTATTTCAATGTTAACGTTTTGATGTTGAAATGATGCAAAGACCTAGCAAAATAAAAATAAATGAACATACCGAGATTGCCCATTCGGCCGGTACGACCAATGCGATGAACGTATTCTTCGACATCCGAGGGAAGGTCGAAATTAATGACGTGTTTAACGTGGGGGATATCAAGGCCACGGGCAGCAACAGCTGTAGCCACGAGTATAGGCGTCTTGCCCGAACGGAATCGTTTGAGCGCATCTTCACGTTCACGTTGACTGCGATCGCCGTGGATTGATGTCACCGGATATCCGTCACGGTACAGAAACTCTTCCAGCGCATCAGCTCCACGTTTTGTTTCGACGAAAACCAGCGTCAGCTGCTCGTGCTCTGTCGTATCGCTATCAACTTGACCGTTGAATTTGTTGAGACCAGAAGCATTTAGCAAATCGAGAAGGAAAGAACGCTTGTCATGTTCTTCCACCCATACGATCTTTTGCGTAATGTTTTCTGAAGTCGAGCCGACGCGTCCAACTGCCAAGAAAATGTAATTTTCTAAGAAGTCGCGCGCAAGCATCTAGTTAAAATCACAATCACAACGTTAGGTTCATTCATTAAAACACTCGAATTGAATGAAAATACCGACCTGGATCTCTTTTGGGAACGTAGCCGAAAACATGAGTGTCTGGCGCTCTCCAGTTTTAGGCATAGTGTCTTGTTCAACGATGCGACGAATTTGGGGCTCGAAACCCATGTCCAACATTCTGTCAGCCTCATCCAACACCAAGAAGCTAAAAGAATAATGTAAGAATCAGGGGTGAGTTACGAAATGCTACGACCATAAGATTGCTTTCACATACTTGCAGTGCTCAAGGCCAATCTTGCCACGTTCCAACATGTCTACAAGACGGCCGGGAGTGGCAACCAATAAGTGGCAGCCTCGTTCCAAGTCCTGCATCTGTTGACGCACATCGGCACCGCCATACCTAGATATCCCAAATGATTGTCACTTACAAGATACAACTGTTGCTATGGCTAACATAGCACCAGTTATTAAACAAGCTCAATAAGATAAGGTGTCCACCCAGTAAAATTCAGGTTTCAAATGTCTGTAAAATCATCATAGCAAAAGACAGTTAGTAATAAAGTTTAAAGACTTACACCACGCATGGTCGGACACGGGATCGGTAGGCGAATTTCTTGGCTTCATCGTAGATTTGCGTGGCCAGCTCGCGAGTGGGTGCTAGAACCAGAGCCAGCGGGTACTGCTTGCGACGGGCGTATGAGCGTTGTCCAGCAGCAGCACTTACCACGGGTCCACGTTCAAATAACTGGTTCAATATCGGAACCAAGAACGCTGCTGTCTTGCCTGAGCCAGTCTGGGCGCAAGCCATGACATCACGGCGTGCCAGAATAATCGGAATCGCGTATTTCTGGACAGGCGTCGGCTTATCGTAGCGAGTCAAAGCAATATTCGAGCGGATGATCTCAGTCAACTTGACGTCTTCAAACTGGAACGCATTACAAGAAAATTTTAGTTTCCCTTTAAACTTTACAGCTATTTCTAAAAAATTAAATCTATCAGAAAAATATTTCCACATGAAGAATTTTGTACACTTTTTCTCAGTAGGAACCATTGAATTGTTTGTTACATCATCTATGTCAAGTGCTGTTGTATATGAGCTTATTCTTACCGTGTTGATGTGAGACGGTACGTCATTTCCCGTCGCCTCCACGGGAATATCTTCATATTTATCGAAGTTAATGCCGGAGTTGCCCGTGCCAAACATTTCCAGTTCTACTCGATCATCTTTGGCAGTAAGCGTAGTCCAATCGGATTCGCTAGATTCTTTCCAACGAGGATTTCCGTAACCGCCGCCGCGGCTGCCGGTCGTCGTCGCACCCCTTTGGGGTTCTTTCCAGCGATCATTGGCCATCCATTGACCAGCTGGGGGTGGTGGCTCTTGCCAACGTTCATTTGTAATGACAGGTGGAGGAGCATCAGCATTCCATTGAGGTGGCTGAGGACCTCCATTCCAGCCTCCACCATTCTCATATTCTCCCTCCCATCTTTGGGGAGGCCTAGCACTGTAACTCGCTCCACCTCCATTGAATCCACCACGTCTGGGGTAACCACCACCAGCTGCGCTGGGCACTCCACGTTGGGCACTGCCACCTCTATAGGAATTTGTTGCTTGGGTATAACCCCGACCAGCTTCTTTGTTAAAATCACGTTCGTTTGGGATATCTGCTAACATATTTCATAATCACAGAAAATATTAAGCTACCATTGATGTAATATCACTCAAAATAATACCTCTATCTTGTGGGACAGAAAACGGTTTATCTTCAGATCCTGGACCCCTGCTAGATCTCAGGTGAGGAGGCACATAACGACTATTTGAATACCAGTAACATTAGAATCTCAATATCTTTTAAAAACAAAATGAGATCTTACCTTCCTCCAGGAGCGACAAAGTGGCCGCCTTGCTTCAAGTCCAGACCAGCAAACTGAAAAGTGAATTGTAAAAATGAGAACATGAACTGAGGAGACAATGACTCATAACGTCGAAATATTATGCAGCCGTTATTGTCGAAATAATTCTTGATGTATGAAAATGTAAATAATTACCTGCTGCTCTAGACCCGTTCCATTCTGAATCTGTACACTACTCATAGTACGCTTGCAAATATCGAATAAAAGCTTCCTTTTTCGATGTAGAAAAAAACCTTACCGACCTCGTCACAAAGAAAGAGGAAATGGTGCTGGTACATGCCAATAACGGCGATCTTTAGAACCTCTGAGGCCACTCCCTAAACACCAGACATCGGTGCATTTTGTGAAGTCCTTTTTTTCATTCTTTCTTTATAGTTGCAGTTTTTAAGACCCTATCATTGGTTTTAAAAAAAAAACTAAAACAACGTGTAAACAGAATTTGATATTACTAGAAATTGTTTAAATTTAAGCATCAATATAAAACGAAAATGTAAAGCACAAAATCTTAATGCGCGATACCACTTTAAGTTATGCAATACATCTCGAATGTTTTAATTATCCTATTCATATTTATTTTATAAAAATGTTGTTGTTCAAAGAAAATAGTTATGAGGCAGATTTCGTAAGACTAATAGTTTTATTCACATTTTTACAATCTCAGGGCAACCACCTTCAAATTTAGTTTCCACCATTATCAAGAAACTTTACGTAAAAACCGAAACGCATCAATCCTGAACATTATTTTGTTCTGCAATTTACCTCACATAAGGTGAGATAGGAAAAAAAAGCAATCAGTTCATTATAGTGATTTGCTGACGCGATGGCGAGGCAAAATAATAGCTTTAAGTTAATGTGTTTAGGGATCTACTTCTTCTTCCCTTCGTTGAAAAAAGTATCTTCAACTCCATCTGTCTCTTCCAAGCTCTCGTTGGAAAGGTTGCAGCATTTTGGTAAGTTAAATTAGTTACTAAATCCAAGTAAATTGAACACATCTCTTTATAGTTTATCTTCTTATAAGTTGCGTTTTCTTTATCAAATTTTTACGTTATTCTTAGTTTATTCGAATCTGTTTACATATATTTCTGACAGGCTGAATTTACTTCGCCGCTCGTAACCTTCAACAAAATACAACATGGGTCGTGTTATTCGTGCCCAGCGTAAAGGTGCCGGAGGAATCTTCAAGTCCCACTCGAAACATCGTAAAGGAGCCCCCAAGTTCCGTCCTGAAGATTTCGCCGAACGACATGGCTACATCAAGGGTGTCGTCAAGGTATGTGTTGGGAGTGATAATTAGTGCCGTGAAAAAATCAGTGATGTAAATATTTAATCCAATGCTGAGTGGTCGTGATAATTATCCATCTAGAGGTTGTTTCTGAGAACATAGCATAATTTTTAATATGGTAGTTTGAGTGTGAAAAGTAATTCAAGTGACTTTTGAAATAGGACATCATCCATGATCCTGGTCGTGGAGCTCCTCTAGCTGTAGTCCACTTCCGGGACCCATACAGATATAAGACCAGGAAGGAGAACTTTTTGGCTGTTGAGGGCATGTACACCGGCCAGTTCATCTACTGTGGCAAGAAAGGTATGAGTTGCATTACAGTTTTCTTTAGTTACTGGTGAACAGTGATGTAAACAAAATCAAATGCTGAAGGGCTATGATAATTATCCATCTAGAGGTTGTTTCTGAGAATTAATTAATGTGTACATCCTTCAATGCAATATTTAAGCCAAAACTACAATACTTGGTTCTTGTTCTTTTAAATTTCAGCTACCCTCCAAATTGGCAATGTTCTACCTGTCGGCACTATGCCTGAAGGTACCATTGTTTGCAACGTTGAGGAGCAACATGGTGATCGCGGTACTCTTGCCCGTACCTCGGGTAACTACGCAACTGTCATCGGACACAACCCCGAGACCAAAAAGTCCCGTGTCAAATTGCCTTCCGGAGCCAAGAAAGTAATTTCGTCCAACAACCGCGCCATGGTCGGTAAGTAATTGTGGAGGAATTATTTAAACTACCGGGCTTTGATGAAATGCAATTCATCCATCTATGAGATTCTATGATTTTTAACTAGAGGCTGTTACTGAGCAGATATAATGTTCCTTAAATTTAGGAGAATCAAAAAACACTTACTGAATTAGGTTTTATAAACAGGTATTGTTGCTGGTGGTGGTCGTATCGACAAGCCTATCTTGAAAGCTGGTCGTGCTTACCACAAGTACAAGGCTAAGCGCAACTGCTGGCCAATTGTTCGAGGTGTGGCAATGAACCCCGTTGAACATCCTCACGGAGGTGGTAATCACCAGCACATTGGTAAGGCCTCCACCGTCAAGAGAAGCACTCCCGCTGGTCGCAAAGTTGGTCTTATCGCTGCTAGGCGGACGGGTCGTATCCGTGGTGGTAAAGTTGAAATCAAGGGAGATGATTAAATGTAATGTCATCTTGTACCTCCTACCAATACACGTTGGAGCTGACCAAATTTTCTGTTAAATAACTTCTGTTACAATGATTAGATGAAATTTAAATGAATTTATTTTATTAATTAATCCAATTTTCCAGTAAGTTAGCTCTAGTTGTTGGTGAAACTTAACTTGATAAAACTGAGTCGCATGAGTTTTTCTGATAGCGAAAAACTTTATTTACAGTAACCATCATGCAGCATACGAATAACCAAATTTCAGTAGGCAATTGGGGAAACCAGTTTAATTGTAATGAAGCGAACTGAGTTGAACTAGGCCACGTATGTATAAACTTTCCTAAAAACAGAAAAGAAACATTAACATGCAACTTCGACAATAGTATTTTCGTTACCAACCTGTCTTCTGGAGTGCGTGCCAAATATTCACGCTCAATTAAACCTTCAATTCGCTTTTTGATGATAACTGGCGAAGGCAGGAATCGGCTTTTTAATTGTTCAGTAACTTCACTTACTAACACGTTGTGCTATGAAGCAAAAAGCAATGACGAATTAATTAGTCAGTCAATTTCTACATCTTCAAGCACATCGACGTTACCTGCATAGTTTTTCTTGCTTTCATAATGCGTACAATCGCTGCCTCAATTTCGTGTTTGCGATCTTCGTCGACCTTAGAACGCGTCTCTTTTCTCTCAGGTTCTGATTCGCCCTTGGCTGCAACCGTTTGGATCTTCACTCTAAAATAGAAATTGGGTTCTTTTTTACATCGAAAGATTGGCGGATTAAAGAAGCACAAACAGAAACCTGTGTAGTTTGGATGTGAAACTGTCGTTGACGGCAAAGATCGAACTCGGAAGGATGTCTTTACCCTTCGGACTTTTAACCAGCACGCGCTGGGTAGGCTTGCCCATTGCTAACGATTGCAATGCGCGGTCCAGATCTTTCTTCGGGATGTCAGTTTCGTTCATGATATCCTAGAATGAAAGGAAACGTCTTGAATATTTTCTGAGTTCTGACACCTTGCGTTTTCAGTACTTACTTCGTATGTCAACCTATCTCTTGTGTTGAACAGCATAAGGATACACATCTGATAGGTCGAGACTGAGATTATATGTTTGCGTGGTCCATTGGCTGAGGTCGAGGAAGTTGACGAGCTGGGACCATCTCTTCATAGAAATACAAGCAGGTCCAAATGTTCAGTTTTCCAATCAGTAAAGTAACACATAAATTTTCTTACGATTTCTCCTTCGATTCGGACTCCTCTCGCCTGGGTCCATAAAAAATAGCACTTAGATCGGCGGATCCGAGTCCAGGTTGCAGCGTCAATTGTCGGCCACTGTGCTTAGCTAAATAAAAGCGGCGAAATACTTCGAACGCGTTTCGCGGTGCCAAAGGCAGCGTACAAGTTGCAGGAGACTGTGTTGGCCAAAACCCAGTGGTAAGTACACGTACGCTCAAATCCACTCCGCACAGAGATGTCTGATCAATATAAATTCAAGTTAGGTTGATTTTTTTACTCATTGACATTTTCATTCCTTTTTTACTCCTGATGTTTGAATGTGATTTTTGAAGTCTTCCATCAACATGTTCGAAATAGACATGTCTTTGAACATGCCCTCCAGTTTCGACGTAAATTGACATCCGCATTCAGTCTGAAAAGGAATTCAACATTCACAATTGAGAATTTGTTAAATTTGCGACGAATAAATCCATACCTTTAATTTGGAAATCATATTCTTCTCACTATCATCGCTAACAGATTTGTTAAGAAGTAGACGCTTGGCCAAATGCTGTTTATAGTAACGCTCAAAAATATCCTTTTCTTGAAGGAAACGGAACAAAACCATGGTTTTGTCGAGCACCAACTCAATATCCTGCTCTGTCATTCCTTTGACACCCTTCTTGAGCTTATCGTCGATGAAAAGAGATAAATACTCGGGAGATTTCAAATTCAAGTTTAGAAAGTATTCAAAATCGGAGGAGATCATCTTCTTAAAGATGGGGTCATTTATGAAGGATTTGACCAGGAAAGTGTCGTAGCGATCTTTAAGATCCAACAGGCTCTGTATAGTATAATAAAATAGTAAACAATACGTTCCCGTAACATATGCATAAGTAGGAAAAATACCTGGACAAAGTTCAAAGCGTTTGCACCCGACTCGTCAACGTTGACCAATGCTTTACCTTCCTCTCGTAAATGCGCGCTGACGCAGCTAGCCATGGTTCGTAAACCATCGGATACGCGACCTAACAATTTATACATGCAGTGCAGATCATCCGTTTTTTGGCATTTCAACATGTGGACAACGCCAGAGTTTTCCATCTTATCAAATAAAATTATCATTTCCTTCTGAGAACTAAAATGAATTCTTAAGTATGTTTTTTACTTCTACGATGGTTTTCATGTGTTTCTGTATGAGTTCTTCTTCTACAACTGCAACGATTCGCTGCTCAGTTGACTCGTCCAAGTAATGTTTGGCTCTTTCCGACTCTTCATTAATGCGAGCCTCTACTTTTTTTATGTAGACAGAAGCTGAATTTTCACCAAGAAATCGCTGACTCTCGGACTAAAGACATAAAATTCGATTTGTGAAAAGAAGTCAAAAGATGTAATGTAACCCCATATTTTCTTACCCTGTAGAATTCTGCAGATTGAGCAAGGAAAGGTCTTTCAAAGTCCTCCTCATAAACAGCACGACTGTCTATACCCAGTACCATCAGCATTTGACAAGCAGCTCTTACAGAAAGCTTATCTGCAACTTCCCCTTTGCGCTCTCTGACAACCATTTCTAAAAGAATATGTCTTAGGTGATCACGAATCCCTCCATAACGAACCACCTAAAGAAAACAGTTTTAAAATGTAAAGAAATGTATGTAAGAAAAATAACCAGGTCACCACTTACTTGATCACGAAAAATAATCAATCCTAAGTTGTAAACATTGTCCACATTGTTTTGCTGAACATACACTCTATCCATGTACATAAGAATGTCACGAATCATGACCATGGAAGTCTGGTGATCATTCCATGCTTGATTTAAAGTTTGAAGAAAATTATTGTGCAAGGAATCAAGAACATCTTGACGTACCTATGCAATGAAATTTCTTTAGATATACAGTTAATATGAAATTCTCATTGATTTACTTTAGATTCTAAGTGATGAGTGACAACTTCTCTAAGGCCATTATACAATCTTTCTCCATGCTTGTGGAGAACCATGGTGTAAGCATTTCGGTAAAGTTCTTCAAAACTGAGACCTGAGTTATTCTTCTTCTGGATTTCCTGAATGGCATTCTTCAATAAACTCCAAATGTTTTCCACATATCTCTCGTCCATCGTCATCTTAATGGAGAAAAACAAAGAAACAATAACAACGGTATTTCAGCAACACCACGAAATAGATGTAGAAAATAGAATTACAGGGAATGCACGAATCCGCATTTTGCCTTCTTTCTTTGAACCACCACCGAGACCACCTTTCATCATCGTGAAAACCCCTTGAATTTTTACTAACAATGCGAAAAATTACAAATTAACAGATCGAATATTGTGATACTTTCAAAACTTCTAAAATGTTTCCATCAAACTATATTGCCCCCTTGAAAAAGCAAAAAACGGGGCAACCCTAGAGGCAAACTTCTCTTCTTCTTCCAACATCTAACGTTTGCCCTGCCATCTATCGGGTTAAACCTATACAATCACGTACCACGGCCAAATTAAACAGGCAATGAGATCGTCTCACCGCGCCTGTGTTTACAGTGAGATAAGCACTGAAGGATAACAGTATGTACTTAAATACAATCCTTTTGCGATAGCTTTGGATTCCACGTGTAACACAACAATAGAGATATCTTGAGGAACGGATAAAACTATGTGTAAAATCTACCAACACTACCAATGAAGAAATTTTCAAAAAGAAAACCCGAAGTAATATACAAGAATGAAGGAAGCAGTATCAAGCATTATGTCGACAGAAGATAAAGTAATAAGAAAAAAAAAACAACACAGAATATTCGTTTATAGTTTACTTATCTTCTCGTAGAACTTCAAACAATTCTTTGACGCATTTCTGTAGCACGCATAATTCTCATTTGTTTCAATTTATCCAACCATTTGCTCCTTCTATTACCCTTTTCTATATTCTAATCAGAAAGATGCAACACACTGACAAAGAGATCCGAATAGTTCATTCGGCCTAATGGAAACCAAAATGTCAATAATTCCACTTTCCTTAAAGACGCGTTTCTTCAGACTAGAGTTTATTTTATTTTACTTAATGGAATGAAAAACTCACAAGATGACAAGTGCTATATTGTTACGCGTGTTCTCATACGAAGCATTTTGTGGGTGAAACATCCGATCGCTTTCAGTAGTTTCCACTACTTTTCAAAGAAATCATCATATCCACAAGGGCTTAGACTCAAACAAATTGTAACAATAAACACCACACAGCATTTATGAATCCAAACTCAATTGTGGGCTGGCCATACTGAGATGGTTATCAATCATCTGAAAGAGTTCAGGGGGTTGTGGTATTCTACCAGTTTCCAATTTTGACCAAAGGGGAACATCTGAAACAATAAAGTGATGATAGGCAAACTTGAGATGATAACAGTTTACTGAGACATCTCACCATTTAATATAATTTCAAAAGCTCCAGTTGATATCAATTGCCCTTCAATTGCATTGCATAGAAAGAAAGTCATCAAACATGCATAAAACTTGTTCTGCTGAGTCCACTCCCAAGCTGATGGAGCTTGCACACCTAAATGCTCAAAAATATTGGTACCGGAAACCACAAGGAGAATGAGCAGTATTTTCACAATTCCCTAGAATGAAAAATAAAATAAATAAATAAAATGTATAGCAAAATAACAAAACAAAAAACCATAAAATTTTAACAGATTTGTGTTGAAAAAGCCATTTAGAAAAAAAAAAAATACCAGAAATTGAGCAATCTTTTGGTTTAAGAAGGGTGGAGGATGGTTTTCCCCTTCAATTGTCAATGATGGATACTTATGTTGAAGAATTGCAGCATACTGCTCAAACACCTTTCGGTAACCTCAAGAAGAACTACATAATGATCAATGTATTAGTTGACATTCAATTTGGATAACAAATTACTTTTACCAAAAGGTGAACTTGATCGAAGGTCCAACAAATCGATTAAGATGCAAGCTCGGAATCTCCTTGGATTGCACCGAATTTTGTTCTGGCTGAACTTCAGCTGGAAGGAAGAAATCTTTTAAGGCGAATGTAACAAGAAGAACGGCCAAACCGTACAATGGTGCTCGGCTTCGATCAGCCATTTCAAGGCTGAAAGAAAGAAAGTGTACAAAGCTCAAGTTTCAGTTACAGATTATGATGGCTACGGGTTAAACTTTAACCATGGTTCCTTTCTAGCAGTAGCAACTACCAAACTCCTAGTCATTGTCAATAAATAATGAATACGGCTTTAGGGCCGGCACAGTTTTCACCGGTCGCGGTAAGTGGTGACATCTATCGGTTTTAATCTCTGATCACAACGTAGTTGTCTAAAGAATCATTATTGTTGGGTAACATTTCACTGCCATGGAAATTCTTACTTAAAAGACATTAAAAAAGTTGTGGTGGGATGATAATCAAATCGTAGAGATCAGTGATGAGATATTGAATCATCTTCAACGCATTCGGGTATGCTAATCTATGGGATAGGCTTTGAGCGGTTCTGCATCCTTAATTAAATTTTATGAAAGGAGAATTCTAGATTTTTAAAATCAAATAAGGTCGTAGATGTACCTTAGACAAGTCAGAGATAATAAATGTCTTCCGTTATAATTGATTTTGCTCCATGCTGCGATACCTGCCATCCGGGGAAGACAACTACACAATACACACATAGCGGATACTGACCTACGAGACGTTGACCTACGACATGCTGGACTGTCTTATACTAACCTGCCTTATACCGACCTGTTTTATTGACCTGCCCTACACTGAACCTGTTTTAACCCTTTTTAACTATTTTATAATGACCTAGCTGTACACCCACTGATCGCTATCATGAAGCTTCGAACAGGACGGGAGCGCGAAATGCATTCACGTCTCCTTGGAAACAATAGCGGAACAAGAGGTCGCCTATATTTTGGCAAGTAAGACAAGAATATATAGCCAGTTAGTAGAATGTTAACGTGGTTTCAAAACGAGGTCACCCAAACTATCGTGGTACACTTTACCAGAAGGTATAAAAAGTTACTTCTGTAGTCACTGTTGTTCTCCTAAGAGCATAGGTCCGACAAACAGTCAGCTTTTCATACAATTTAAAATAGTTTAGCACAAACGAAATATGGTAGCTAAAATTCATTTACAGAGAAGGATTATGGATACGTTAGTTTTGTTGGTGCTGACTGTGAATCATTCAGAAGAAGCAACCATGAAATCCATTAATTTTCAAAAAGGTATTTATTTACTGATTATTGTGTAACGATTATTTTAAGCCAAATTGCTCTACACTTCTAACAGCTTTAACTGAATATCATCACCAGATCAGCAGAGGCTCATCGCATCTGCAATCCAAGGCAGCTTCAGAGGTTCTCGGCATTACCGATCCTAATCTGGCGGCAACAAGTGACCTAGCAGAGTTTTTGCTATCGATTGTAGCAAACGTGTTAACCATTTGGGGGTTTGCGCAACAACAAGATACAAATAAGGAAACAGAAAGAAATGAAAACAAAACCAAAAACGAAACCATTGAATTGATCGGAAAATGGAATTCTACTCTGGAAAGTTTTACTGCTGGGATGGAAGAGGTCAAGCAATCTCTAATGGAGCTGAATTGCCGTCTAGACGGAAGTCAAGCAATCAAAAACAAGAGTCTCATCAGCCGAGCATGTCAGCAGTTTACTCAACCGCCTATTTCGGCTTCAGCAAAGACCATTCCCTTGACCAAACAAACCAGTATTTTAAAAAAACGCAACCTCATGTCGACTCCTCAGTATTGGCTAGGATTAACAAAATAATTGCTTTTCATTACAGCAACAGATCTGTTAATTACTGACATGAATGAAAATTGCCCTATCTAAAAGGAATTCCATTATCTGTACATTCTAAGCCTATAGTAATACAAAATTCGAAATTTCAAACGTAGTTCGACAATTCGTCTTATTGCAAAATGCTAACACGTTTAGTATTTTTTTAAGGCAAGCATTAGAATAGACGTACGTACAGTATATTGCAGAAAAATGTGGCGGTCTTCCCTATCCTTTGTTTGCCAAACCTGACACATTTCACTGCAACCTCCTGTACCTGTATGTGACGACTTGTCTAGCTTCGAAGGATGGTGAAAGATTTGCGTTAAGAACGATTGATTTTAAAACATGACGATGTCTCGTGGCATCTCTGTCCTGCAATTTCTTATCACCCATAGCCAAACTTCTTCGGTGAAATAGAACAATCGCATAGATCATTATCAAACAATGGATGAAGCTGACAGTTGGACTCTTTCCAGACTTGAGATTGAGGTGACAAAATGAACACCAAGGCCTTAAAGTCCATTACTTTGTGATAACTTTCACCTTGCAACACATTTATTCCCATCGAATAACGTGGCTTCTTTCTTTTTTTATATGTTATCGGGGAACTCAGACTTAACAACTCCTTAATCCGAAGGTTTGATTTTTCTCCCATACGTTGTTCTACTCCCCAGCAGTTATTAAATTCAAGTTGAGATGGCGCTTAAAGAAATATAAAATTTGTAAACAAACCGAATAAACAGCAAGTAAGTTGCATCAGCATGACATTTGACAAGCTTCATGAATATTGTTCTTTCCAAGTGCTCTCAAAACTTAATTCGCTAGGTGACGTGCTTAGACTGTGTCGCCTACCGATCCCAAATAACGTCAAACTTCCAATCAAGCAATGGCAAGGCAGCGAAGAGGAATTGAAATGGGTGTGCTGATGCTCATGTGGCAATTTTTTAACATTGGTCTTGAAACTTTTCCACCAGTAACCCTACTCGTCATTGCAGGACAGGTAACAAGTTTCCCTTTTTTACATTTTGAGTGTCACGAAATTCTTGCATTTTTCCTATGTGTTCAGGTTGCCTTGTACATGGGTTTCATACCTGTTTCGTGGGATGCTGTCACAGTCTGTTTGAGTGCCCAGGCTGTTTTAAGATGGAGAGAGTATGAACGCCTTGTACTATCAGCCTTTGAGCATGGTGATGATCTTCACCTTTACTACAACATGCTTTCATTCCTATCAAAGGGTCGATCATTAGAGCAGCATTTTGGCAGTCCCTACTTTGCTTATCTCCTGACTGTGTTTACTGTCTTAACTAGTGCAACATATGTGGGACTGGAAGTGATTTTAAGTGAGTTATTTGATGACAAACAATACCTTAAAACATGTGCAATCGGCTTCTCTGGAGTCATATTTGCCCTCAAGGTGTTGACAACTTCATACTGGGATACAGGATATCGTAGATATTTTGGTTTCCGTGTCTCTGGCAAATATGCAGTATGGGTGGAATTGGTAGCAATTCAGCTGATGGTCCCCAATACTTCCTTTGTAGGCCATTTGGCGGGCATTTTAGTGGGAATCGCATACACTCAAGGACCTTTAAAGTTAGTCATGGACCTTCCTATCCAAGCCCTCGGGTTGTTTAATCACCCTTTAGCGACCCCAACCCGTAGTAGCAGTAACTGGGGCTCGGGAGTGAGTGGATACGGTACTACAGCAGGCCAAACTTACGGGTGGAATATTTCAAATGACATAAATGATGCTGACTACGATGAAGCTATTCGGCGGAGCTATGAGACCTTACAAACCGAAGAAAGATCTGGAGTTAATCCCGATAGCGCACCCCTGGATCAAGATGAAGTCAGACGAAGAAGGTTAAATCGTTTCAACATCACGTAACTTGCCTTCATGTATTTTGTATTCATTTTGCTTTCAACCAATCAAATTTCTCTTCACCTCACATAATCTATACAATAATTCTCATCCGTTGTCTATTGCTTGAGCCAATACATTTGTGATATTTTAACAAGAACATTTTCGTAGAGATCCTGGGCGTAACATGTGGGTTATCTACTGGTTTGTTTAAAATGCTCGTTCATAAAACACTGCATATCCGAAGATAAAAGGAAAAACGAACTGATCACGAAGCCCACCAATTTAAGAAGGTGCTGCTACAGGGTAGCTATCTCTTCGGTTTGGCATCGGCGATGATTCTTAAGATAGATACCAACCAAAATGTATTGTTTATTTGCGTCACCCGGACGTTCCCTCTTCTAGCGGTGGAGAGATTATGGGTTTTGATTTAACCCAGCCGTACGGAGGGAAATCCCCGAATCGGTTGCCTCAACCACCATACCGAGATCTTCCAAGAGGTCAGGCTGGACAACCCCTCTTTGACTCATCGATCCAATGATTTTTTGGTTAGCTGTGTTCTTTTCACATAAATTGCGAATCGCAAGAATAGACCACTGTTGGATGAATGGGTTACGGGCATCCAAGTTGCAGCACTCCAAAAGCGGCGCGATTGCTTCAAGCTCACGGACTCGCTCTTGGGCAATAGGATTTTTGAAACAGAGATTCCCAACCAAACGCACCAAATTGCATTTGAAATTCAAGGCCGGATGAGGCTCAACAGATCCAAAATGATCATTAATAGCCGTAAAGTAGTTTGAACCTGATTGGCCTAGACAATGGATACTGCGGAGTAAATCTGAAAGCAGAACGAAAAGAATTTACTGTGTACCGAATAAAAAGTCCCGGTTAACAAAAAAAAATTTTAATATACCAATTGTAACAACCAATAGGTCGTCATCAGGGCAAAGCTCTCGGTGGCATACATCATTCGATGAGCTTTTTGCTAATATCTCAACCAGGCCAGTCACTTCCATTGCTTCCAAATCCATCGTGGAGCTCTCGCAAGTTCGCAAAATTAGGCTTGATCTTTCTGAATAGCGAATGCATACATTCAACAACCGTGACTAAAAGCAAGAGAAAAAAAAGTGTAAATAACAGTATAAAACCTTGAAACAGTCGGCTGAAAAACTGCCAATTTCGGACGTCCACTTTGCATTCTGGGGCGAATTCTGAAATCTGATGAAGGAGTAGGAGTTTGGACCCTAATTCTTGCTTTTCATACATTTTTTCTAACAGGTTTTGGTCACACAGGTATAATTTGATGGAAAATTGTCTGAAGCAAACATGTCACTTAAGCCCTCTTTCATTAAATGATTTAATAAAATTTAAAATCTTACGAATACAGTACCCCTTTATGGGAAGACATAATCAACCCAGATACTAGGTTTTTCCATTTGTCGCCTACAATTTCTTCCCTCATAGTTGCAGAATTCTTGAGTAATCCATACAAGACACAAGATGAATGCAAACTAATTTTTTCATCATGGTGTGAAATCAGGTTACTAAAACCAAAAGAAAAAATTAAGAATTTTGGAATGCTAGACTGTAAGTATGTAATACCACAATTCACTTTGTAGATTATCCCATATAGTTCCAGATAAACTTGGCCATAAGTTTAACAGATTGCCAATACACTGAAGAATTATACTAGAAAGCACAACTTCTTCCACTGGAGAATCTCTCAAAAGAAAGCTTTTTAAAAGCTGCATGCACTCTTCAAGCAACTGATTCCATGTGTCAGGAAACATTTCCCAGTTTTTCCCACAACTATTTCTTAGGATGCGGGCACACTCAACAGATAATGAAATGTGAGTTGATTTTTGCATGATTTTCAGCAAAAGCTGTAGAACTTTATTGGGGATTGACAGCCTAATTGGTTTAGAAATGTATGGAACATTGTGATGATTTCTCTATAACAGTCTGATTACCTAAAATCATCCTCAAGTGTCAATCGAGTTAAAGTCTCCAGCTCGCGCAGTAAGGATTGATAATTTTCATGTGACGCACTCAAATTAAGCACTTTATCCGTCAATGTATTTTCGAATTCAACCCAAAACGAATCCTTTGAAACAATACTCATTTTGGTATGTACAGTATATCAGGTTTTTAGCTTAACCTTGTCTTCTGAGTTGTGTTACTGAGTTAAAAGCTAAACAAAACAGTTCT